>NW_009954555.1:2710005-2725171 GCF_000747805.2 Chaetura pelagica
CTCTTTCCCATTAACAAGCTTTAATTTGCATAAATTATATCACCCTCCTTTAATTTATTATCACTTGTCCAATTTCCTCTATTTCATTATTTCTCCTGGGAGTTATAAAATGACTTGGATTATCCTGCTTGTGCTTTTTCAGACACAGGTACAGTGCTGTTTTCCCATTTACCTGGCATTTCCTTATTGTTCTGAGGCTCATTAAAAATCTGAGTAAAGTGTCTGAAGAACAACTCTTGACTATTTTGAAACTCTTGGAGAGCAAGTTACCTAAGTCTGCTGATTTAAGACTATATAATGTTGCAAGTTTCTGTTTGGAAACTTCCTAATTCCCTGCAGGAATGAAAAGTATTTCATTCTCATACCATATCAGAACTGGCTTTCTCTCCCAGTTACTCATTTTTTCAGCATTTCTGACTGTTCTACCATTCCCTTCTAGTAATGGACTGAAACCATCACTACCTTCTGTCATTAATAGTAAGCCAGTGTTTACAAATGAGTTTGGAGTTCTCCAATGAATGAAGGAATTATTAAAATTACATGTGCAATTATTTAAGATTAAGATCTTTATAATGGGTGGGGAGGGAGAGGCCTTCACCACTACAAAGGCCCCTTCACCACATATGATGCTGATGAAATGTCCCAACTGTCTCAAAGTCTGTTACTCCTTAGTATTCACTCTGTGTCTCCCCTGGGATTACTGCCTTTTTAGCTCCTGTTGTTCACTGCTGGGTTAATGGGGAGCCTGGCGTGGGGATCAGTTGGTGGAGCGTTAGGCCTCTGGGAAGAGAAGGATGCTTTCTCTTCATCTCCTCCATGTGGTGTCTGCTGCTTGCCAGGCTGAGTGTTTACAGCTTGTGGGTTCAGGTAATGAATAGATGTGTTGGGCTCCAAAAAAAATGACCTCTGTGGCTTTCTCATGAAAGCCAAGGCTTCTCCCCCACCTAGAGCTCTTCTAGCTTACACTCCTTGTCTGGCTGCTGCTGTTTTCTCCTGCTCTTTCAGTCAAGCCTTCCCGACTGGCCACCAGCTTACAAAGCGAGGTGGTATTTGTCTGATCTAGAGAAGTGATCAGGTGTGTTTTGTCAAAGTGTGTGACTGCTTAAACAATCAGATCTACCTCTCTCCCATGTTTGCTTTAGATGTGCTTGCAAAGGTGTCAGTGCAGGGTTATACCTGCAAGAGAAGAGGTGGAAAAGTGATGCACCTGGAACTCTCAACTCCAGTGCTCACTAGAACAACCATTAGAAAATACCCAGTTGTCCACCCCCCTCGACCTGTGTTCCTCTGCACAGAGAAGTGTCCCCAGCACTGGCTGGCACTAAGATGCTGTGCTGTTAGCCTTGGCTGGCAGGAAACATCTTGACATCTCCTGAGCTGTGAAACTTGACATATGCCAAGGCAGAAGCAGGAAGAGAATCTTCCCTCAGAGCTTCCCTGCAATGTTCTGACAGTATTTAGTCTGTTGGGGGCTGCTGTGTCATTCAGACCCATCCGGGTAGGCCAGCATCTTGGAATCAATAACACCCTTGATCAGCAAATAATTCTACTTTGATCAGAGAATCCTGGTAATTAAAGCTGAAGAAGCTGTGTGACATCCCTCAGTCTGCTCCACCGAGCACTCTGAAACGTGCTGGCATTTGTGTGTGTGTGTATCTGGGGGCTTTTTTGGCTGCTCTTGTCACAGGGAGTTAGCCAGGCAGTGCTTTTGAAGGAGGGCTGCTTGGTTCCTGCCAGCAAGTGAGCCCAGGACTAGGGGCTGCATTATTTTTCCTCAATATAAAAAAACCCACTTGGTTGTAAAGAAATGAGGGAGAAATGAGGCATGAGGAGAAGAAGTGTCCCCTGGTGATGATCCAGGAGCAGAGCTGGGGTTCAGCCCCTGTGTCACAGTCACTCAGGCTCCATTGCCTTTCAGTAGACATCCTGTTTGTCCCCAGGCCCCTCTCCTGTCAGCCCCACAACTACCTCCTCTGCTTCCCTGACCAGAAGGTGTCATTCCCGGGAAGCAGGAGGGATGCTCAGTCTCCAGGGTTCACTCAGTCTTTACCTGTCAGCTAAGACTGACCAGAAAGAGAGGCCCTGCTGGGGCAGCCCTTTGGAGTGATTTGACAACCTGGTCAGGACCTGAATCGAAATCAACCCTACATAACATACTGAACACTTACTTGGTTGTTGCCCTGACAGTGTCACCAGACTGGCTTTGGCTGTAGATACTGAGGTAGGTGTAAGTGGCTCCTCCTTTTCTTCTTTCACTGATGCCCTCACCTCTCCTGGAATCTGCATAATCAGAACAACTTGTTTATTTGGCATGAAACTGCATCTGTGGGACTTGGTCAGAGCTCGACAGGAAGGAGAAGGAAGATACTTGCTTTATCTAGCTCTTTTGTAGTAGTTGAGATAATTTTTTGTTCTGTGGCACAAATTAGAATGGTCTAGGGCTGGCTAGAGGTTTAAATAGTTTATAAATGAATGTGTGGGAAAGGGGCTGGAGTGTGCAGAGCTGGGGTGATGCTGCCCCAGCAGAGTTAGTCATCAAAATGCAAAGCAGACACGTGCAGGGTGGTACAAACCAGGTGTGGAGAGAAGGAGCTGGAGGTGTCATCTGCAGCAGGGCAGCACTGGGTGCTCGTTACAGATCTTTGAAAATGAGGAAGTCAAGCTAATTTTTTGGTTGCTGGTGGCTGGCTGTGTGAACCCATCAGCCATGACTGTGGCTCCTTGCCTACGAACAGACAAGTCTTTTCTTGCCTTTGCCACCTCTGTGGTTCTCTAAGGCCCAGCTATACTGCAGATAGCTCAGTAGATCTGGTTTATATCAGTGTAAACTTTTGATACATTTTATTGATATCACATCCATTATTTGAATATTTAAATATCTCATACAGAGCTGTAATTTAGCTTTGATGTAACTGTTGATCAGCTTATGCTTGTTCAATCATTTTAGATCTATACTTGTAAATGCCATGCATTTAATTAAAAATACAGGCAGAAATTCAAAACTGCCTTTTTGGCCCATCTAGATTATCCTTCTCTCTTGAACTTTTTCCTCCCTACTTTCCCTAACCAAGGCTCTTTTCAGCACCATAAACTTGTTTAATCTAATTCCAGGATGACATGTGGGGAGGACAGGGAGCTGAGCCCTATGGAAATGTGCTTGCAGGTACAGGGACTGCAATTTCATGTTCTAGGAAGAAAGGTTTGAAAAGCCCTAACGTGGGTTGCAGGCTGAGGTACAAAACAAACAGCATCACTGAATTGCACAGCCCCTACCCTGGAGGTTTTGCAAACCAGGTTTGTGTCCAGACACCAAAGGGAGTGCAGTGCAGGTCAGATGAGGGATGAGGTGCTCTGGGCAGCTTGTGCTCACTCTCAGCCAGTTTTTGGCTTTGATTCTAGATATTGCAGTAGGATTAGGCTTTACATTCTGATGGGGTTGCCAGGGCTGCAGGATCAGACCCTTTGTGAGGTGGTGATTTGTGAGTGTCAGAAGTTGCCACTAAATATGTCACTGGTGGACTGAGGAAGGAGCTGTGGCTAGTGAAGCTCTTCGATCCAGCAGCAAGAGCAAAGACCTCAGTGGCATGGAGAAGGGGCCCCAGGCCTAACTGGCCCTGTGACCTCAGGCAAATCAATGGCTTCTCCATTCCAGATAGAAAACTGGGTGAGGAAATAACCTCAAGAGCCTCAGCTGAAACTATATGATGTCTCTAAGTGAAGCCTTCTTGACTTAACAGAGTGCTGACAATTGTTTTTTTTTCTGGGAAGAGGAAGGCGGAGAAAAGATGAGGGGTCAGGCAGCCTGTGCAAAACAGCTAGACCTGGAGGAAATGGGGTGGAGGTTCAGGGATACCCATGAGGTTTGGAAGGGAATGTGCATTAGGATGGCTTGGCTATCCCCAGTTTCAGCCTTACTGCCAGAGTCGAACTGTTAAGAAACAGGCTGAGGATTTGCTGGGGACTTGCATGGCATGGGAAGCTTGATACAGTTTGTGTTGGCTCCTGGTTTCTCCTGTCCTTTCTGCCCAGCCCATCCCTCTTGCCCCCCAGACCATGGTTACCAGTAGATTTATAAAGACACCATTATATTGGTTATTATTTTCGGCACATCTGGCCCATGTACCCATAGGAACTTTCAGCCCTTTCTGAAGTTCTGCATATGCAAAAAGTTGAGTTCTTAGAGGTGGAAGCCAAAAGGCACGGGGAGAGCATTTACCCAACTTGGATGCAGCAGCCTTGACCAAAGCAGCCTGAAATGTATCTGAGATAATTCCCTTTCACTTGTTCCTGCTCAATTGCCTCTTAGTAGGCTGCAGGGAGGGCAGTGCAGCTCCTTCCTGTGCACTGAAGGTCAAGTGAGGCCCCTTTCTGGTGCATGAGGTGACAGGACTGTTCTGAGTAATTAGTTTAAAAAATACATATGTATCTCTTTGTGGTAGCAGAAGTGCTGACTAAAATCCAGCATGAATTGCCTCTTAATAGGCTGCAGGGAGGGCAGTGCAGCTCCTTCCTGTGCACTGAAGGTCAAGTGAGGCCCCTTTCTGGTGCATGAGGTGACAGGACTGTTCTGAGTAATTAGTTTAAAAAATACATATGTATCTCTTTGTGGTAGCAGAAGTGCTGACTAAAATCCAGCAGGAAATAACAAAGCAGCTGCAAACATGCTTCAGCAGACATTGCTTCACTGTATGTAATACCCACTGTTGCATTTGCTGTAAAATTAGCAAGAAGGGACAATGCCAGGGAAACAGGAGGCAAAGAAGCTGTCAAATATTTTTACAAGTGTTGTCTTCATTTAAACAGCAGAGACCTTGGGGTCAGGTTTGTTCCTTTCTTCTGTTTATAGAGCACCTCACACCATGGAGTTGAGTTTGGAGACTTCAAGGTGTTGTTGGAGCAAAGAACATAGAGTAATGGTCTAGAGAGGAGGATGCTCTGCAGCAAGAGACCCCTCAGTGCTCTCTGTGTGTTGGTAACTGCAGTGATAAGGATGGTGTGTACCTGTGTAAAAGGGGTTGGAAAAAAGCCCTTGTCTGGCAACACTGAAGCAAGAAACCAGTAGATGAGCTCCTGGGCAAGAGAGGTGGGATATAATTTAGAGAAGACTGGGAGACATCTTCTCAAAACTAATGAGTAGGTAAGAGTCTCAGTTGTAGGCAGAGAGCATTCTGTGTTTGACTGGACAGGACCAGCTGGACACGACCCAGAAGAATTTAGTGCAGTTCCTGGAGAATCCAAGGTTGTGCAACAAACAGGAGAGCTACCTTCTGCCTCCTTGTCATCTTTCCCTGCCACCTGAACACTGTTTTCCTGGCAAGTGACAGGACAGGACCCCACTGGACAGGACAGAGCAGCCAGCAAACTTTTTGGTCTTGTTGTGCTTTGCTTCCTTGCAGAGGAGACAGCTCCTAACTTTTATTTTCAAGAAGAAGTAAGTTGTGCTCCAACTGCAGATTGGCTGGTGAGGAAAAAAGGAATAAAAACTAGACTGTGACTCTGAGGTGGAGGTAACAAGTGAGAGGCACCAGCTCAGGGACTCATGCTACCTGCTCTGTATTTTAAAAGCATATTCACTGCTTGTCTAGTTGTGCCAAGGCCAGAAAGGCAGCAACAGTGGTGCCAGCACAACAGATCTGCCTGAAAATAAGGCACTCCGGAGTGGTAACCCTCCTCCAGGGGAGGTGGAGCTCTCCTAATCTCCTTCCCCTTATCCCTCTTCCAGCTGACCTCTCGGGTTCAGTAAATAACCCCTCCAGAGGCTGCAGGAACCAGTGACCAGTGAGTGGCCTCCCAAGGGTCAGAATTCCTTTCCGCCTCAGTTCCATCTTTGCAGTCTTTGCTAAAGAATCCACAATGATTATTCATTTCACTTGTATTTTTAAATACTATTTCTTGCCTTTCTTCCACCCTCCCAGCTCTAAGTGTGATTTCAGAGGGGATTTTCTGGAGTTGCAGATGGCACCTGGTGTCTAAATAAACCTCTGCCAGTTGAAGTGCCTGGTGTTACTTCACTGTTCCCTTGTTGGGTTTGGGAATGGCTCACCTGCCTGCACACAGTGCAGAGGGACATGAAGCAGAGCCTTTGGAAATGTCTGGAGGGATTTTTCCATCTGATCCATCAGACTTCCATCTGATTTTAATAGGGCATTTAGTTTTCAAGAGCTGTTTCTCAGGCCTGATCTTGGGTCTCCAGAACCAATGGGTATAATATTTTGGTTCTGATTTGATTAATTCTTATTTTGGCTGTTTCTCCATGTATCCATCAGAATTTGTGTTTGTGCTGGGTGTTGGTTTTGCTTTTTTTTGCCTGTTCAGAGGAGTTTTTGTTGTTTTGCCTGCAGAGTTCAAGTGGTGAGGTGCTCTACTTTGACATTTGTATTCTGCTTTTCTTTTGAGCTGGAGTGAGAGAAATCTGGATAAATAGCTTAAATCCATCTGAAAGAGGCTGCATTCCCCTCCTTCTGCAGGGGCTTTCCTTGGCAAGACTGTTGTTGAGCTGTGTCTGCATCAGGGATCCCTGTACCAGCACCAGGCCAGCAGACAGACTGAACTGGGCCCTGCACCCCTGCTTGTTTTCTCTTCCATTTCATTTCTGTTCCCTTCGTTTCTCTCCCTTTCCTTGGTGAGTGCTGCTTTTTGTTACCATCTTCTTCACTGCCTGCTTGTAGCAGGGGTTTGTTAGGAAAGAGTTGTGTGGATTTTTCCAGTCCCAACCTTCCATGCCCAGGGAGCCCCAGACGGGCACACGGTGACTCAGCTCAGGCTGGATCCTGGGGCTGCTGTGGGGGAACATGGAAGGTGCCCAGGAAAGGGAGGGCTGCTCTTGGGCTGCTTCTGCTTTTACACAGCTGAAAGCACAGGGGCCTGGAAGGGTGCAGGAGAGATGGACTTTAGGAACTGGTGGGAGAGGGTCTGGTGATCCCAGCTGGTGCAGACTCCAGGAGTCTCTGGGAAGTAATCAGGGAAAGCAGACCTGTTACCAGGGCAGTTAAATTCAGTCTGCAAAGGTCCCAGCCTTCACTGAACAGATTTCAGCCTCATCAGATCAGAAGCAAAGGAAAACCAGTGGCTGAACTTTCCAGGTTTTTTGCATTACCTTAGCTACTCTCTGGGGCAAGGTCCACACTTGGAGCAAGATATGGGCTGTGTCTTTGTCTTGTTCTTCAGACTAGAAAGGAGTTGTCCCCCCTGTCTGCCTCTGTAGTTGGTGATCAGGGGGAGCAAAAGTCAGGTCTGCTTTCAGGATTTAAAGGGCTCTGAACTTGGGTGGGGAGAAAGGAATCCTGTCATTTCTTACCCCCTCCCAAGGAAACCTGGGGAAGGTACTGGCTTTTAGCTGCTCCCCCTCCCAGGCCTCCTGGCCCTAGGGGAACACAGGTGTGCCTATAGAAATGTGTGAAGACATGTGCCTGCTGCTGGCACCTAAATATAGCAGCTGCTCCTCTTAACCTCTCAAGGGACTTCTCCCTCCCAAGGCTTTGTCAACTGGTAGATATTACTCACCTCCATGACTAATTCCCTATGGAGGGCCCCTAAAAAGGTTTAGAAAACAAGTCCTCTGTCGCTCAGGGGCACAAAACATGATGTCTTTCAGTTTCTGAATTTGGCTAATGAGAGGAGAAGCTCCTGGAACTAGACTTACCCTGGCACTGCAGACAGGGAGTCCTGGAGCAGGTTTTCTCCAGAGCAGCCTGGCGCCCTGACCAGGAGGCATTTACACCAGTTCTTGCACCACTTTGAAACTGTCTCCTTGGGTGTCTGCAGGGAAAAAAAAAAAAAAAAAAAGCTGTTAATTGGAACTGGTGATTTCTACAGGAGGAAGATGTGATGGAAACCCACCGAGGGTGGGATTTCACTTTCACTTCCACAGACTTCCCAAATGCAGCTGCTTGCTGGGTAAATCAGAGCTGCTTAGCAGTGCACAAGAGGATCATGCCACTGCAGAGACGGCTGTGTCTTCTTGGAACTGCAGGAGGGGAATTAGGATTGGCAGAGTGTAATTAGTAAAGCTTGTGTTTGGCTGGGAATTTTATTTTAACAGGCCCAGAAAATCACCGAGTAAATAATAATAATAAAAAAAGAAATAAGTCGGGACCTTAAATTTGCTCTCCAGCACCTCTGGCTGCAAAGTAAACCCAAGTACATTTATTCAAGAAGGAAGAGTGCCACCTATTGAGTCCCAAATTTCCCCTCTTTCAGCAGGCTTAGTTACAGGTAAAAGAATATCCTATCCAGGGACTTTTCCAGCATCATTCACTTGATGGGAAGGAGCCACAGCCCGGGGTGTTACACTCATGTAAGAGAAGCACAAGTGCATGCGCTGACAACTGTCTGGGGTTTATTTTAGATTTTTACAGACCTGCTGTGCTTTAAAACAGTGAATGTCAGCTGCAAAAGTTGCCATCAGCCAGCTCCCAAGTGTAGACCCTTTTCTGGAGCAACGTCTTTGTTTTAAAAGCTGAAGAAAACTGACAAGACTTACAAATAGTTACGGGCAAGTTATGTTTATGTGTCTTTAAGAGCATGAGACTGATTTGGTGACTTGGGTGAAACCAGTAGAGGTGCTTCAGAGTAAGTGTTGGATGTGTGAGCAGGTTTGTTTCTTCAAGTGACTGGCTTGAGGTCTCTGACCATGGTTGGACTGTTTCTGGAAGCCACACAGACCACACTGGCTCTGGCAGCAGTTTAGCAGCAGCCTTTGTTTCCCACCTCAGGGAAATGCTTAAATGCCTAAGAGGGGAGATACCAATTTCCAGACAAAATGTTTCACTTCTAAAAACATCCTCATTGTCCCCGTTTTCCAGTGCTTTTTTCCAAATTAATTCTGGTTCTGGTTTTCACTCCCATGAGAGATGAAGGTTTTTTTTCACCTGCTTAGAAAACTCTTCCCTTTGGTATTTGTTTTTTGGGTTTTTTTTCTCCTTCCAGCTTCTTGTTTTTATTCTTTTGATGCATTATTTACCTCTCTTGGGTTTTGTTTTGGGTTTTTTTATTATTTTCTCTTTGTGTTTATCTTCAAAACATACAGCTCCCAACACTCCCCAGTAACATCCAACCTCCAAACACTCCCTACTTCCATTCAGTACTTACTTGAAAGCCACTGAATTTCTTGGCCATTTATTTCTCAGTGTTATATTTATGTAAACAGGTGTATTGTACATCAGGCAGTGCCTTCTCATGTTTCTCCTAATGTGCAGGGCCAAGTAGTTGCACACTTCTGTGAGTAGTTTTGGTTCATACTTTGGTCTTGATCATCTTTTTTACACAAAGCAGCAGAGCTGGGCAGTTGGTTGTGCCATCTCTGGATTAGGTTCCCTCTCTCCTGGCCCACTTAAACAGCACATGTAAACTGGTTTCTGAGTAGGAATGGGGTATGAGGGCAACCTGATCTGAAGCTCTGGCTTCCCTGTTGAGCTGGACTTTCAGATGTGTTCTGGTCACTGCCATACAGCTTCATGAAGCCCATGAAAGTGCACCCCGGAGTGAAACATCTACACGATTCCAGTAAGTTGTGGGAGAAGAATCCCCACCCTGGCTAGCTTCTGTTAAGGATGAATATCATCCTCAGTCATGGTGTTCCTCTTCCTGGTACTCTGAGCCATGCAGCATTTTGATGGACTGAGGGCATGTCAGTCCTTTGCTGTGCCAAGAAAAAGGGAGCCATTCCCTTGAGTCCAAGAAGCTAAGGAGGAATCTGGCTTGCTTTTAGCTTCATGCCTGATATTCTCAAGCTCTCTTTCCTTTCATTAATTCCACTCTGTGCTGCAGCTGAAGAGCACGTATTAAAACTCTAAGGAGACATGTCTAGTAGTTGTTCAAAACCAGTTAATTTTTTATTGGATTTGAAGACAGACTTTGTGGGCCAAACCCAGCCCTAGAGGACTGGGGAATTGCAGGCAGTCGGGTCTTATTCTGGATAATTGATTTTTGTCTTCTGTGTCCATCCTCACTCTCAGGTTCACCTAAGAAACCTCCCTGTCTTTGCTTCCTAAGGCTGGGAGGCTTTTGTCCCTGGCAGCCTCAGCCATCAGGATGTGTTAAATTAAAGATACACACACATCACAGCCCTGAGGCTGTTCACCCCCCATGCACACAAACAACCTGTTGTGGTCGAAGCAGAATTAACTTATGTTTGGACCCTGATCTGGTCCCAATTCATTTCCACACCTGTGGGAGTGACCTTCAAAACTTGCTCAAGTCTCTGTCTCAAAAGTCATTTTCTCATTAGTGATAATGAAAAGTCTTGTGGAGCCAGGGCTCTGTCTCTGCTGCTCTGGAGAGGCCAGTGCACAACAACTCTTCTGGTCCCTGCCCACAAACCACACCAGGTTGCTTTGCTCCCAGTTGGTTTTCTAGAAACCTGATTCTTCCCTGCTTCTTCCTCCTCCCTCTCCCTCCTTAAAAATGTGATTTAAGATGAAAGAAAGTCCTTGCAGTGCATCCCCAAAGGCTGCAATGAGCAGGAGCTGCCATTTCAAATGCTTTGGGCACTTGGGTGGGCAGAGAAGGCACCTGCAGTGGCTCACAGCCTCCTGCCATCCCTGGCCAGTCCCAGGACTGGAACTCTTTTAAAACAATACATTTTATTCCATTAGTAAACATGTAGAATTGCTTGGTCTGGTACCAGTGTTTACTTTCAGCTGTCACCTCTGTCTGTACTGTTAGGGTGTAAGGGATAAAAAAAACCCCAGACCCTCCTGTTGTGCTCCCTGTCCTTGCCATCCATCAGCCACGGGTCACAGTAACTGCAGATCACACGCTCAGGTCTCAAAAACTGCAGGAAATCAGTCTTTGTTACATGGAAAATAAAGCAGTCTATGGGGAAAATAACCATAAATGTTCATTATTTGTACAGGAAAATCAATTTGTAGGCCAATTGACCAAATAAAGTAATACAATTTGCTGGGAAATCCCCCAGGTGTGGCAGGCAAATCATGAAGTGGAGATGGAAGCAGCGGTTTTTCCTACATAGTCTGTGGTGGTTTGGGATGGGAGGCATGAGGGAAAGGGAGACAGAGACTAAAAAGAGGAATACAGTGACAGAAAGGGGTACCTCTGGCTGTTCAGCCAGTTGAAGGTGCTAGTGAAAGGAGGAGAAGGGGAAATGGTCTTTTTCTTGCTTCTGCAGAGGGTGGTGGGAAGAGGTCCCAGTGGCACCGTGTGCTAGCAAGGAAGGAGCTGCCTTGAAGGGGTCAGCAGGGTGAGAAGTGGAGCCCTGTGCTGTGGCTGCCTGGCTGCACCTGTGATCTAGCAGTAGAAGCAGAGAAGTGGCAGACACACCACCCTCCTTGGTCCCTTTGTCATCTATCCAGCAAAACTTGGGCAAGTCATTTCCATCGTGCGGGCTGTGTGTGTGTGGAGTAACATCAGATAATCACCCCCACATGACTTGGAGGTTTCTCGTGAGTCTGGTGTTGGTGGGAAATGCCATTTGCAGCCTCAGTGCAGAGCTGGTTGTTTCTGAGCAGTGACAGCCAAGAGGGAGACAGCTGGTGATGGGGACTCTGTGCCTGGACAGCTCTTTGTCACAAGTGTCAACACTGGACAAGTTAAAAAAGCTAAGGATCAATTTGTCACTCTTCTCCAATTCTCTGCACCAGATCCTTGTGCTTTGTGAAGTGGAGACTGTCTGTGCACATGCTAAGGCAATGAGACTGGAGAGAGAGGGACATGACATCTTCTTCAGCTGTTTTTTACTTGAGGTGTTTATGACCATAGCACTGGAAAGCCTTGCTAGGGTGTTGTAGTCCCATTCCTGTGATAGTTGAAAAGGGTCCATAGAGCTGCATTTCCACGGTGGGTGGAAACAAGCTGCACCTTTCTCTGTTTTGCTTTGGTATGATGGTTTAAGAGTAGGATGTTAAGCACAAGGCCTTTTCTCTCAAAAGTGGAAGCAATATCTGTAGTTTTCTTGTGTGCTTTGGATTTTCAGAGGCTGCAGGGCTGTCTGGGGGGTTGAGTCATTCTGAGGGGGCTTTGTGGGCAGACCTGGCTTTTGCTCACTCAGTAAGTGGCAACTTTCTCCTCAAGATTTTTCTGGTCTGCTCTTCACTGCTGGCTCAGGCTTGAAGCACTGTGTGGACCTTCTGTATCTGCACTAGCCTGAGTGATCTCTGTGCAGGTGTTAACTGAAGGCTTCAACTCAAGGTTCCTGAAGAGCCATGTCAGCCATCCAGGGAGGATGCTGCTGCACTGCTGGGTGGTCCTGTCAGGAAGGCAGATGTGGGTGATTTTGGCACCAAGCTCCCTGGGGGATACCAGGATACAATGCAAAGCTTTGGCTGCTCAGTCTCTGCTGTGTGTGGAGCTGCTGCTCCTTCTCTGCTCTCATCCATGTGGTTGCTTCAGTTTTGAGGGAAATGGCTGGGAAATCAGTTTTTTTTAAAGCTGAAGAAAATTGCCCTGTGGTTAGTTTCCATCTGGCAAGAGTGGTCCAGGTGTGGGGTGGACAGGAGGCTGTTCCTGGCTCAGACTAACAGCAAAGTGTTTGAGGTAAGGTCAGGGTCAGAGTCTGACAGTCTGGGAGTTTTGCTGATGCTCCCAGGAGCTTGTGTTTTCAAAGTCAGTTTTCAAAGTGATCATGGGGCACTTCAGTATCTTGGAAGCCCAGCTTTTAGGATTCTGTTGGATCCGATTTTCCCAAAGGAACCAGCTGTAGCTCTCAGTAACTGCACCAGCAGCAAAATCCTCAGTGTGGAGAGCTAAAGAAAAGGAGGAACTGATTCTCAACAAATCCAGGTCTGTCTGTCCCATTAGGTGAAGATATTTATTGAACTTTGTAAAACACAGGGAGATGTTTAGATAAAGCCTGTTTTGGTTTCTGTTACAGCAACAACATGCATTTTGGGAGGAGCTCTGTAACTCTTTTATCTCTGTGGAAGTTGCTCTTTTTGACAGTGAGGAGTTATCAAAAAAAAAGAAAAAAAAGAAGCAGCTCAAAGCAGAGCTTGAGGCAGAAATTGAGGCAGTCTTCCCAGTGAGAAGCTGCAGGCCCACTTGGTCCTCAGTCTTGTAGGACTTGGACAAAGCCTGGGTCTGTCTCTGGGCTGAGCAGGCTGTGAGCCACACTTGGCAATCTCCAGATCTCAAATGTATGTCTCCAGAGCAGAATAAAACTGTAACCCCCTGGTGAAATTCCTCTTGAAGAATTATTTCAGACTGTCTGGAAAAGGCTGTGTTCTCTTGGACCTGATTTATTGAAACTTTGGAGTGAAACATGCATACCTAGGGGAAGGATGGACAGTTATTTTGTTCTCTTCACTCAGGAGGTGCAGCAGTGAGGTGTGTGGGAAGGGGGGATCTGAAAGCATCTGTGCCCTTTTGTTCCTTGTCTCTTTACCAGAGAGGAGGAGCAGGAAAGGAAAGAAAATAGAGAAAGATACTTAAGTTTTGCTTTTATTTAGGAAATAGCATCAGTGTGCCTCATCCTCAGCTGGTGTAAGTTGACTTTTACTCCATTAATACTGATTTATGTTGCCCAGGGACCTGCTTCATATCTCTGCTTCCTTCTTTACAACCTTCTCAGCCTTCTTCCAAAGAGTTTTTGAAAACAGGTAGCTAAAAGGTCTGATAGATTTTCTATCTTAGAGTTACCTCCTTTCAAAGACTGGAAATTCCAGTTGGCTCTTCCAGAAAATCATAGCTCTCACTCTATTAACAAATTATCCTTTAGGCTTTATAACTCACTGAGAGGTAATAAATGGGAAATGTTCCCTTCTGTTCACAGATCTTGTTCATCTGTTTCTTCAGGGCTTCAGGAAATAATGTTGTTAATATTGATGGGAAGAGCTGCTGTTTTCCTGAAGTGTAACTTTCTCTTGGTTTAAAAAAATTCTCCAGCTCTAGGAGAACCTACAGCCCCATTTCTGTGCACAGCCTCACACTCAACATGACATTCTCTGCTCCAAGGAGTGTAAACAGTAGAGAGAAACAGGTTCAAGGGACAGAAAGTGTTCCTGATGGCTTTTTAGAGCAGGGACACTGAGCATGATGGGGTCAAGTGAGTTGCCCAGGATCACACAGGGAAACCGTGGGTAATTTTCTTCAGTGAAATACTTTCCTTCTGTCTCAAAAGATAAAATACCCTAAAAATGGGCCTGGACTGTCTGGACTGGAGTTGATAGCTTCTGTGTGAACCAGCTGATGACAACTCAGAATGGTTAGTGAGGAACTGAAGTGTAGCCCTAGATAGAGTCTGCTGGGGTGCAGTTACTCCCAGAACGTGTTGTCCCCCTGGCCCCAGCTTTCAGACCTGCCTGGCTGTGCCAGATTGTCTCCTAACCTTGCCTCCAGTCAGAGCCAGAACTTGTACATCACTTCGTGAGACTCTGATGAAAAGTACAATGGTCCCCAGACCTGGAAGAGTCCTGGTGGTCTGTTCCACCTTCACCTGCTGCCTGACCATGGCTGTCTGTTCCCTTCTGCTCCCTCTGTACATTGGGACATCCCTCCCGTGCCACAGCAACCTCCAGTGTGACACTGGTGTCACTGGGAAGAGATAAATAATAAACCTATTAGTGGTCAGGTTAAAGGGCTGGACTGAAGCTGAGAGGGAGGCTGGAGAGCAGATGCAGCAGGAGGCTGCTGGCTGTTGTTTTATTCATTTCTTCATGACTGAAGGCTGGAGCAGGAGAGGAGGGGCTGGACAGCTTCTTCTGGGGGTGACCTCAGGTTTGATGGAGGAACTGGTGAGCACAGGGCAGCAGAACTGCACCCGTGCTGGATTTGCTACTGAAACACTCATTCTGGTAGCACATTGGCCTAGAATGGCTAATGAAGGCCCAGGGGAGAGGAGGGGATTATCTTGGAAGGCAACTGACCCTTAGGTGTTTACACTAATCACAGCTGAAGGTAAATACAAATTCTGTCAGTTATCCTACAGGAAGATGTGTGGGCTCCACTGCTGTGCAATTTCCCTAATTAAAACCATTTGACTAAGTTGATTATTTGAAAAAGTAAATTATTCCAGGCTCTCAGAACCTCCCCCTTTCCTTTTCCCTATCTTTATTATCAATAAAAAGAGAGACAAAATGCTGTCTGGGCTTGAGGATTTCCTTCACATATGGAAAAGATTTAGCATTCTTCAGCTCCCAGCACTGGCAGCACACAAACCTCCCCCCAGCATTCCCTGTCTGCTCCCTGTATTTCCCAGATTTACGTGTACAGC
>NW_009954555.1:2725618-2768962 GCF_000747805.2 Chaetura pelagica
AGGAATGCATCTGCTGCTGCTCCTGAAGGGGTATTTTTTTAATCCAATAAGAATTATTTTTGCCAGTTGAGTCACAGGCACGTGAAGGATCTTGCAGGCAGCTCTGAGCTTGGGATCAGTGGGCAAACTTTGTGCATTTGCATTTCTGAGCTTTTCTTTCCCTGGTTCTGATTTGGATGCTGAAGAAGGGGTGTCCATAGGGGACTGCACCTGCTCATCTTCTTGGGTCAATTCCCAATGGGATCAGATGTCCAGGGCTTGGCTGCCAGTTAATGTGCACTGGCAAAAGCTTTGCTTTCCTGTGCTTTCTATTTCTTTTCCATGTAGCTTTTTGCCTTGCAGCTCTCCTAGCAGAGAAGCCTTTCCATTGCTGGGATCAATTAAATGCTCACCAGGGATTCTCTCTGCGAGGAATCTTTCCTTTTCTGGCTGACTTTGAATGTCACACCAGGGCGTTCAGCTGTTTTGACCTTGTTGCAGTAGCTCCCAGGGCAGGAAACCTTTCCTAACCCTCCCTTCCTGTCTCTCCCCCAAGTCCTCTGCTCTCTGCCTGTCATTCCATCTGCAAGTTCTCCCAAGGGCTCTTATGCAACAGCTCGGTTTTGGTATTCTTGGCTGGGAGTACACAGCTCCAGGGGAGAGCTGTGAGGGGCCTGGATGGGTGGGGGGCAGAAGGACTTTATTTTGTAACTCTGCTGACCTTGCTTAGCCACACAGAGTGGAATTTTTTCCCCCCTGCTCTCTGGGAAGAGAAGAAATTATCACCAGTATTTTCTTTTCCATCTTTCTGATGGTCCCTTGCTTTCATGGCAGAACAAGCAGATTTCCAGGCTTTTCCACTCAGGTAACCTACCACTGTTCCCAGGTTGTTGGTGGTTGTTTTTTTTTAACTAGTAGTTACATCTCTAGACTGATTGGTAACTCTAAATTGTGTGTTGGTACCCATCTGATTTTTCCTGGGGAAAGGAAATATGCCTGTCTGTGATTTTTAAGCATAAAGCAACCCCCCACCCAGACAATACTTGGAGAGACAGTGAAAGCAATTAATGGTGTCAAACGACCCTGGGAGGGGGTGAAGTGGTTGAGTGACAGAGGGCTGGGCTGATGCAGGAAGGGCTGGGTGGGTAGCTGGATGTGTCTGGGGAATAGAGGGTTATTGACTCCAGCCCCAGCTGTGTTTCTTTAGTTGGCATCACAACCCACAAAATTAGTCTTTAACAATGTACGAAGGGAAGATAGATAAGGCAGTTCTGCAGTGCCCTCACCACTCACCCTTGTAAAAGCTTCGTAGACTTGCAGGAATATTTTACTTTCTAGTTACACTAATTAAAGAGAGGATAAGTGATAATCTGTTCTCCGCCCCACAACCCTCTGTCCAAGGGGAGGGGAAATCCTTGTGTTGCAGAAGGAAGGTGCAGGCTCTGAAGAGGTTTCCAGTGAGCTGAGCCAGTGTTGGTGCTGGCAGCAAACAGCCCTGACTCCTCTCAGGCACAGAGGCTGCTGGAGGTTTCCCTGCAGGGCAGGGGTGAGCAGCTCTGCAGTGACTGCAGCAGCCTCCTGCCTGGCTGGGCTTCACCCACAGAGCAAGTCCTCGGTGGGACATGTTCCCCCAGCTCCCAGGGGTCAACCTGTTCCTTACACCTCCTCCTGCCTCCCTCCCTGGGGCAGGGAGCTGGCAGGCAGGCAGCCTGGCTTTGCTGGGCTGAGCTCTGAGATGTATTCACCACTTGGGATGCCCTGTCCTTCTGCACCTGCACTGACAGCTGGCGGCCCAAAATGCTCCTCCTGACCCACTGCCTGCTGGGTTCAGCAAGCCAGCTGTCCATGCACACCTTCCCCTCTCTTCACCTGTGTGACATGAGTTATTTAACAGGGGGGAGCCAGAGGCCCAGGAAGCCTCATGCTCTTCAATAGGTGACTGTTGATTCTTTCCCCAAGCATCAGACCCCCCAGTGTCTGTTGGCAACAATTTGGGAGGCAGTTTTCTTAAAAATATTCATACTTCCTTACGTGGTTCAACATCAGCATCCCATTAATGTGTAAGATCACTCTTCAGTGACACTGCCAGACAAATACAAGCCTTTTTAATGCCAGGTTATGAGGTTTATCATATCTAAAGTACCTACAGCTCAAATATGTAGAAATCCTTATGTACCTCCCTATACATGTTGTTGCCACTGCAGTCTCTGGGTGTATTCTTGCCTATAACACCACTCTACTAAGTTCACACTTTATTACCTGGCAAGTGATAGTTGATAACCCTGAGTCTGAGTAATGATAGGTACCTCAATATACTGCTCAGCTCTGTAGGTACAGCCCTGTCCTATAAACTGTCTGTACAACTGGCAAAGGACTTTAGCAAAAGCCAGAAGTCACAGGAATGATCCCTGGGATGGAATGTGTCTCAGAAAGGAGTGGTTTTTATTTGCAGCTTGGACCAGTGCCCTTCCAAGTCAATGGAAAGACAATTGATTATAGCAGCTTCTGGACCAGGCTTCTGGCTACGTTTGTGGTTGATTTAAAAATAATGTCTATCTATTGGTGAATGCCTCTAAACAGATTAAGAAAGTGCAATTGATTCAAAAGTGACTATAGATGAGCATAAAACACAGAATTGATTGGCTCAGTCTATTTTAATTTTCTGGGAAAGGAGAAAGATAATAAAAAAGTAAAATAAAAGGCCCCAAACCTAATGGCAAAAACACAAAGTAAACACAACTTCAAATAAAGATGTTGCTAGTGCTGGCATGTGGGTGTTTGCAAGGGCCCTGGAACCACCAGCTCTCTGGGTGTTGGGTGGTATCTATATAGGCAGGAATATACATAATTGTATATTACATATATATATATATTAGGCATACACATAGTTGTATATAAGTGCACCAGGTTTAGGTGTGAAAATGTAATTTACAGAAGGGCAAAGAACCATTCTGAACAGCAGGGGAAGGGGGGAACCTGTGTTCCTGGTCTGGGGGGGCTGTTTCTCTCAAGTTTAGTGCCTCCCTTTTTGCTGCACTTTCACTCTTGTTAGGGCTGATGAGTCCCTGGGCAGTCACCGAGACCTGGTAACTGCTCAGAGGTGCCATAATGGCCATAAAATGATTTTTAGTATCTGATCAGTGCTGTTCTCTTTAGCCTGAGAAGTCACAGCAGAGAGTGAATTGCAATTATTTTGGAGCGGAAATTTGCACACTCCCCCCTCCTCCCCCTTTCTTGTTAAGATGAACTGCAACTTCAGAAAAACAGAGAAAGCTTTGGCATGATAAAGCCCAGGCTGATATCAAGTCCTGGCTTCTCAGTGTGACAGAGATCTGGTGCAAACACTGCCCTCCTTGCTTTTCCTTCCCTTCCCTTTTCCCTTTCTCTCCTCTTCCCCCTCCTGCCCTTTTGGCTCTGCTGGAGGTACCGAGAGGCTTGGAGCTCTTTGCCCCTGCTCTGTGTGTGCTGGAGCAGGAAGGGGGCAGGGCTGGAAATGCACCTAGCACAGAAGAAGTTTCTAAGGGTAGGAGATGCATGGTTTGTGTTGCAGGTTCCTGCAGGGAACAGACAGTGAGAAACCTCTTTGCGAAGGGCTGTGTGAGCAGATCCCTCTGGCTGTGTAGGGGAGCCCAGGGGGCTGAGGGAAAGCTCTGGCTGTTTGTCACAACAGATGCAGTTGGCCCCTCACACCAGAGCAATCCACCTTGTGCAGGTGGGTCTGAGAGCCCCCAGCAACATTCATTCTCCTGTGGCCGAGCCTGGGCATTTGGACTCACTCCAGAGCCTGTTGCAACTTGATCCAAGGTTTGTACTTGCCATACTCAGACATGCAGGAGCATTGGCTTTGTTGCTGCCCATGTTTTTTCTTCTTTATGTCCCTCTCAAGAAGAAAGTGTGTCTCTTTTTCCTTGTACACACGTGTCTTACCATTTTTAAGCCAGCTTGGCCCACTGCTCAACCTCTCCTGTGAGTGGCTGCTCATCACAGGCAGATGTGCTCTTGGCTTGGGAGCGCATCAGGGTAGGAAAACAAATGTGGGGTGATGCCTTCCAGATGGATTTAGCTAATTAGCATAAAAATTAGGGCTCCCCTTGATGATGACCACAACTGGAATTTATTGATTGAGGTAAACAAGAAGTTTCTGGTTTGTATTTGTGGAATGTTCTTAATGTGTTTAATTAAAAAAAGCCTGGGCTCTCCTATGGCTCAGTCGTGCTCCGTTCTCCCCTGCAGAGCCTGATGGGCTCTCCCAGGACATTTTGATTTTGCCAGGTTTATTTGGAAAGTTGGAGTCAATGTTTCAGAGGCACTGCTCTTAGTTGGATATTACTCTGCACTTTTTTGACCCATTTCACACACTTTTCTTCCTTTTGTTCCCTTCCTTGCTTAAAACATTTATCTTTTCTGTGACTTGTCCTATTGCAAGAAGTGTTCCTACCTACCTGTACAAAGAACTTGCATGGAGCTGTGTGCTTCACCTCCCCTCACTGTGGTTCCCTTCCCAGTTCCATGGGTTTGTTTGCTGAAAGGTTCAGCTCCATGGGGCAATGCCTTTCCAGTCTCCCTGGGTTTCCAGTGTAAATCACTCAAAGTGCTTGTGTTCCTGCTGTCTGACTTGGTCAGGCACAGACGGAGCTAAACCCTCCAAGTGCTGGAAGCATCTATGACAGGGAGAGCTAAAAACCCAACAGACCCTCTCTTGGGCTGTACTGGGCTCTTGTCTTCTTGTGTCTCAGGCACAAAGGCTGCAGGGACAGAGTAATCTCTAACACATTGTCACTGCTTGCAGAGGAGAGGAGGCTGGGAGCAGGGTCGTGCTGTGCTGGGTTCTGTACACAAACACACGTGCAGTGAAAAAGCAGCTTTTGCCTCCTGGGAATTTTCCTCCTGTTTATTTGTGTTTTGTCAGAGTGAGTTGTTGAGGGATGTGCACTGCCAGGACCACCTAGGGAATGTCTGCACAAGGCAGGACCTGTTAGCTTCATCTGAACATGCAAATTAACAGGGAAAAGTAGCCTCAGTAAATCAGGTTGAGATTGTTGTGGCCTCTTCACTGGTGTGAGAGACAAACCTGTTGCTGGCTGGCATAGGCAGTTTTCCCTTTGCAACCTAAAGTGTTCTGGATTGTCTGGATCATGTCTTCCCTGGGCTACTGGCAAAGGTTTAATTTAGCCTATTCTGCTGTGTTAATGTGCAACGTTCAGTAGGAAATACTCTGCAGAGAGAGGCTGGTGCCTAATTCTGCTGCCATTTGCTTTTCCTGTGGGTGTGGATCAGATGCAGGCTAGGAATGAAGAGGTGGGGAGAGGCTGGAAGTACATGAATTGGGTATTAGAACTGGAAGAAGTAGATACAGATATGCCTCTGCTGAGAAAGGCTTCTGCAAAATGAACAAAGTCTTTGTCCACCCAACACAGCAGCCTGAAGCCTGCAGTGACTGACAGCATTGCCTTCACAGGGAGACACCTGAGAGGAGCTGCTGCCTTCTGGGTTGACTAACCATATCCATGTTTTCTTGTCTTCTCTTCCTGCCCTTTCCCATTCCAACCGATTCCATCCTGTGCCAGAACCGGGGTCGCCTGGCAGAGAAGAGGACCATCCCCCTGCCTCCAACCAGGATCCCAAAGAAAGAGCTCACCTCCATCTTCTCCCATAGTGACGACAGCGAAGAGAGTGATAAGAGCAATGGTCAACACCCTGAAGTAAAGCAGGAGGAGGATTTCCACATCAGTATCATGAAAAGAAGGTACGTTCCTGCCAGGGAGTACAGCATTGCAAGGGCAAGGACAGAGAAAGCTGGGCAGCAGGTGACCAGCCCTTGGGGACCCCAGGCTGCCCGATGGAGTCACCTCCAGGGCCTGACATTAAGGTGCAAATGTCACATTATAGCTCAGCAGGAGTCATGGGTCCTCTTTCCTGCTTACTCATTCCTGTTTGGGACCAGTTGGGCTCTGTGGGGCCTTGAGCCACGGGCTTGTGTTTGCACTAAGGTATTTGCAGACTGTAAGTCAGGGTGACTGTGTCACCCTCTGTCCAGCATACTGTGTCCTTGTGCCTGGTGAGGCCATTGCATGACTGAGAAGTCATCTGTGAACCCTCTGCTTAGCTGTCTGAAAATACACAGAGGTGTAGGGGTCCAAAATCCTGCCTGTTGCTTTCAGTTGTCCCCAAAGTCTGATGTAATATAAACTGGATAATTTAATGTTGGGGAACAAAGTTTGGGAAGGAGGTAGCAGACGTGGTTGTTGCATGTTCTTGATTACAAGTGTCAAAGGGCACAGCCATGTCTGGCTGATCCTGAGGGCCTCTGGAAGCAGGAGTAAGGGAGTTTAAGTAGGCAAAGAATCACTCAGATACTGGGAATTACCTCAGCACTTAACAGATTTTGATCATGGCTTTCTCAGTACTATGCACATTCCTTCTGGAATTGTGCAGGGTTAAAGGAAGAGGAGAAGGGATTGTCTGGAGTTACATTCTGGTCACTGTCACTTGGGCTCTCATGGATGGTCTTGATGCCTGTAACATTCAGCTGCAAAATTCTGAGTTCTTTCATCCCTCTGGAAAAAGATGATATTTAGAAGATTTTTTTAAAAATATACTATATTTTTTAATTGGTTTGGGTTGGAAGTGACCTTAAAGATCATCTAGTTCCAGCCCCCCTGCATGGGCAGGGACACCTCCCACCAGCCCAGGCTGCTCCAAGCCCCATCCAACCTGCCCTTCAACACTGCCAGGGATGGGGCAGCCACAGCTTCTCTGGGCAGCCTGGGCCACGGTCTCACCTGCCCTCACACTCAAGAATTTCCTTCTAAGGTTTCACCTAAATCTCCCCTCTTCCAGTTTTAATCCCTTCCCCCTTGTCCTCTCCCTCCCTGCCCTTGTCCCAAGCCCCTCCCCAGCTTTCCTGGAGCCCCTTCAGGCACTGGAAGCTGCTCTGAGGTCTCCCTGGAGCCTTCTCTACTCCAGGATGAACACCCCAACTCTCCCAGCCTGTCTCCAGAGCAGAGCTGCTCCAGCCCTTGGATCATCTTTGTGGCCCTTCTCTGGACTCCCTCCAGGAGCTCCATGTTCTTCCCTTGTTGGGGGCTCCAGAACTGGACACAGTGCTCCAGGTGGGGTCTCACGAGAGCCGAGTAAAAGGGGAAAGACCTGTAACTACAGGAAAATAAATACCTACAGGCAGTGTGTCTCAGCCTCCCATGCATATCATTGCAACTCATCTTGATTGTCATCTTCCTCTGATGCATAAAATCACTCAGATTCTAAGACAAGCCCTATAAAAACAGAGGAGCAGAAGCCAAAGGCATGTAATTGCTTTTCTTCTGTTTTATGTATTTCTTGCTCCTTAGTCAGATGAGCTATTTCCCTCCTTACCTTCCAGCAGATGCTGGTGCATTCAAACAGCTGAGAGCTTCAAAGTAGGGAGGCAAAACAGTAACCAGCTCTTCTCATAAAACCTGCCTGTAATTAAAGCCTGGGTTTATCATTGCAGCTGTCCAACAGCCATGCTCAAGGGTTATCACTTGGAAATGAAAAGGTGTTTGGGGAATGTGTCTGCACTGTGCATGCACACAGGAGCCACAGAGGAGAGGGAACCCTCCTCCTCAGTTTTGTTAAACTGCCCTTCTTCTCCTGCCCCCCTTAATTATGCTTTTAATTCTGCAAAATAATAGTGCTAGATTGTCTCGTTAGGAGGGAAAACAACATGATAACTATGTAATTGATACGCTGGGCCCCCCCAAATATAAAGTGCTCTTATCTTAAATCTTTAATTACAGTAATTGCTTTGCCTTGTTGTTTAGGAAATGAAGAAAAAATGCTTAGTAGTTATTAGCCAGTGGTCCCCCAGCCTCTCATTTCTGTGCTCTTCAGTACTTTTCAATCAGTTTGTCTGAAGGTCTCTTGTTTAGGTTTTGTCTTGATTCTTTAGAGAAGTTTTATGATCCTTACCAGGTGGGTTAGACTCCCACTGCTTTTGTACAGTTGTTCTCCTTTTCATTTTCCTGGGAGCTCTGATACAGTGTGGGGAGGAAGCTGGAACAGCTGGAGCAAGCAGGCCAGGCAGTACTCTGATGGGTGCAGGAATAACAGAAAAAAAGAGAATGTAATTCAGTGTTCCATGTCCAGGCAAGAAATATCTACTGCTCAAATCCCTCAGCATTTCCAAGCATTTTGTCCCCCAACCCCTCTGTCCCAAAGAGGAGGAGGACTGGCTATTTCCACCTTCTCAGGAGCAGTGAATGGCAACTGACCTGACCCCCTCCTGCCCAGCCCTGCTGGAGGCAGCAGCCTCTGGCTCTGTTCCCAATGTCATTAGCAGCCCAGGGACTGGGGTGGAAGGTGTGACAGGACGGGCTCCAGGGACAGCAGCAGCATCATAAAGGCTAGACAGCTCACAGACATGACAGCTGGGGCCCAGCAGAGACAGTGCCCCATCTGCTTTCTGCTTCTAATTCACCTGTTGTATCCCCCCCCATTGGTGATGGATTGGGCTGAGGTTTTATTGTCTCCCACTGAGAGGAAGAAATAGGTTAAACTGTGATAGTAGGAAAACAAGGTCAGGGCCTGAGCAAACCTGTGTTTTCCTCTTGCACCCCTGGATGGCCCTTGTGCACACTACACTTACCATTATAAACACCTGCATTGTTGCTTTGAAATTGGTGCCTTCTCTTCTTCCTCCTATTCTCAATTTCTGTATAGTGACTTGTTTCCTGCCACTAGTGGCCCAAGGAAATGCTTTCTACCACCTCGAGGTCTGGGCATTAGTGAAGAAAAGTCTCTAGGGATTAGAATAGAAACATAGAATGCCAAGTTGGAAGCGACCTCAAGGATCATCTGGTCCAGCCTTTCTAGGTAATAATAGGAACAGGAGCTTAGTTTCTTGGCTAGTCCCTCACCCTAGGCTTTGACAGTGATTTCTTCTGTACTCTGAGGCAGTTGCCCATGGTGATGGCCTTCAGAGGAGGTCTGAGGCAGAGAAAACCTGCCTCATGATGCTCCTGCTGTCTTAGAAAGGAGCAGAGACCTGTAACTACCACTGACATTGGTGCATTTCAGTGCATGCCAACTTGTTTCACAACCAGCTCCTTGCAAAAGGGTGTCACCTCACGGCCTTGCACAAAGGTAATTAAGTCAAGGAGACCAAGCCTCCCACTGAATTGAGCTTGGCTCATCTGCTCTGAAATCCAGGTGACCCAAGTTTAAAGGTGAATATCTTCATCTCCTAGTGAGACCCCCTGAGTCCTCCTTAACCTGCTTTGCAGGGTGTGCTAAGTAGCCTTTGTGTTGTGCCTCCTGTCTGGAACACAGAGGGCTTAAAATCTTGTCTCATGTAACCAGGAGCATCTGCTGAGCTTGATACCCGTAGCTTGATACCCAGACTGTGAGCCCTCAGCCCTGCAGATTACTGGGACAGCACACAGCAAATCCTTTTCCTTTGATCAGATTTTGGGTTCCTGAAAAACCTTGCTCTGTTACAGCACGGCCTGCATGGCACGGTTGTGTTGCCTGAGTGGGGATGGTTTGGTCAAGTTGCACTTACTCCTGGTGAGGACCCTTGTCTGGCCATGAAAAGAGTTGTTCTTATCTAGGGAAAAGAATGGCATCAGTGTAGGGCACTTCCATACCTGTGCACCTATGTCCCTGTGCAGTTATTCTGGTGACATTAGCCCTGGCATAGTTGAACTGGTGCAGGAACTATGCAGAGCAGACTTCACGTTGGAACTTTGGCTTCATGAAGCCTTTTTCCTTTCTCACAAACTAAGCTGCCTCTCCCCAGCAAGCTGACAGTTCTGCCAGTCTGCTTGTTTGTTAACTGCTCTCTGGTTTATCCTAGACACAAAATAAGAAATGCAGAGGAAGTTTGAGGCTACAAATTCCACTGCTCTGCAATAGTTTGGGGAGCATTAACTTCCTTACACTCAATGGAACACTGATGAAGGTGTCACCTCAGGAGCAGCTTTTCACACTGAGGTTCAAACTGCCTTGGAGCATCTCCTTTAGGTTATCCCAAGAATCTCCCAACAGAGGGAAGCCAGTGTAGGCAGAGAGTAAGGTTCAGCTTTGAGAGTAAGGTCCTCACATGCTGTTGGATTTAAGCCCAACATTGTCTTTTGGGTGTGTGGATTTAATTTCTATTTTAAAAATGCCCTTTTTCATTTGTGTGGGAGGGGAGAGAAAGAGAAGAGGTCTGAGATTTAACATGATAGGTTAGGAACTGCTCAGTGTGTCTAAGTCCCCATCAAAATGAGATGGCAGGGCTGATTGTAAGAGGCAGTAATGCTTAAGGACCTGCTTAAAGTGGTGAAAGCTTTTGACTTGACCTGTCTCTGAAGGAAACCTAATGGGGTATCAGTAAACATGGACACAGGACTGAGCAGTGGGCATGGTAGGTGAAAATGGACACCTGTGGTGAAAATGCCTTTGAAATTCTGTTATTAAATTAAAAAAAAGAGGATTGGGAGCAAAAGTAGGAGCAGATTGTGCAATGAGAGCACACAACAGGCCTGTGTTCCTTGCCAAATATTGCTCTGAAATAAAAGCCATTTTGAGGAGAAATGACAAAAGTTGTCCTGGAACAGGATGTCTGTGCACTGAGAAGCAGATTTCTGGAGAACCTCATTCTGCCTTTAAATCTTTTCTTCTTTATTATGTCACTCCCCCCACATACCCCAAATCTTCTGTGGCTGTTTCAGCACGATGACCCTCGCGCCCGGCGTGGGGAAAAAAGCAGGATGACCCTGGTGCCTGGCGTGGGGTTAGTGTTACTTCACACCAGAGGAGAGCATTTGAAGTGAAGGTGCTTGGTGGAAGTATGGAGTGACACTGTCTCCTTGCCCCATGAACATGGATAGAGTCCAGACAGGGACAAGAGCTCTCCTGTGTCCCTCAGCATCTGTCACCTCTCAGACCAGCTGGACAACATCCTCCTCACTCAGTGTCCATTTCCTAGTAGCAAAGGAAGCCTGAGTGGCTGGTGGCTGTCAGCCTGTCCACTGCCTGCCTTTCTAAGATGAAACCTGTTTCTTACATCCCATAAAGCTGCTGCTCTTTGACTCCCCAACTGATTGAAGATCAAACCCAAGCACCCCTCATTATAATTGTCACATGCTCCTTCTGGGAATTCCAAGCTGTGGGGTCCCAAGCTGATGTGCAGTGTCCACTCCATGGCCTTTTCCTTCCTGCTCCTCCTTGGCCTCTCCCAAACACCCTGGGCTGTGTGACATCCCTGCTCCTGGTGCAGCTCAGTGGATGTGCCACACAGCTTTGCTTTGTACCTGCTGCCAAAGCGAGAGGATGTCTGAGCTGAGAGACTCTTCCAGGAGGAAGAGGAGGAGAGAGGCAGGGCCCCTCTTGTGACTAGAGACACATTTTGCTGCTTTATGACCCTCTTCTTTCACAGCTTCCACTTCAGTCCTTTCTTCTGGTCTCTGCAACCCTTTATTTTCGCTTCTTCCTCTTTCCTCCCTCCTTCCCCTTTTTCTCTGAAACATGTACCACTTAATAACAGTCACTGCCTCCAATAAATGTATTAAAGATCCCTCTGGGAAACAAAGGCTGGACTTGGTCCAGAGTGCCAGGAAGCATGTCATTGACTTAATGAGTACAAATATTTGAGGGGGGACAGAGAGAGAAAATGGCTACTTATTTCACAGGGATAATGCAGGGTAAAATATAATAAACAGCAAGAAATCCCTTCTTGCCCAGGAAGGAGATGGGAGACTGGGAAGAAAGGTGAAGTGTGAGAATGAGAGCAAATTCAATCTTGACTTGCAGGTGTTCTTGGCTGCTCTCTGTATCTCCTTGATATCTGACCTTACAACATCAATTCCATGGTGGAGAATAACCCAGATGCCCCCAGCCCCCCTCCAGCAAATCTCAGTCTTGCTGCAATCTTGAGGCCATTCTTCCCAGCACCATGTATGAGGTTTTCTGGAGGAGCCTACCCCTGCTCAGTGCCTGCATGAGCTTCTTCATGCTGACTGCCTGAAAACAGCTTGACATGGCTAGAGGGAGAGTGTGGAAGTGAAGAGAGGTGCCACCCAGCCAAGCAGCCTGCATAATGGCACCTGCAAAAAGATCTCCCCAAGCTGCAGTGCTGGGGTTTGCACTGCATGGGCCTCAGTGGCCTGTGTTTCCATGCACAATGGTGGCACATGGGGCCTGACCCAGGGCGTGCTGAGTTCCCAGTGACTCTGGTGGTGTTGGGCTGTGCCAGTTGAACAGAAGTCCTTAATCCACCCTTTTGCCTGTGATGGCTTCTCCTTCTGGCAGTAATGACCTGCTCCTGTAGCTGGATGCTGCCCAGTGTTCTCCCTCCACACTTCCATGACAAGTGTGTTGGTGCTGCTGTGTGCACCCAGGATGGTGGAGCAAACTGGATGGAGCAGCAGAAGCAGGTTGGGGGCAGGAGGAGCAGGTTGGGGGCAGGAGGAGCAGGTTGGGAGCAGCAGAGGCTTAGCTGCAGGATGAGGGTGTCACTGCCCCTGGAGGGACCAGACGTTAGGGGGATGCCTGACTCACTCTGTTGGCCTCTTCCATGGTTGGCATGCTGGTGCTGGAAGCTTGCAGGGACTGCTAGGGTAAAAAAGAAACAACAGGGAAGACAAAAAACAACTTTAAATTAAAAACTGTCCCAGCTGCTCTCCAATATTTTGCCAACTCTGTTCTTTCTGGGCTGGGTTCTCATTCCCCTCCAGGCTTCAGTGATACCCTGAACAGCCTCAGCCCTTCCTTTGAGTTCTTGTTGTTGTTCAAATACACATATGAGCAACTTTGTTCTTTGCACAAACCAAACCCTGATGTCCTAGTCCCTCCTTGCTGAGGTGCCTCTGCAGCAGTTGGTTAGTTGCCCCAGCCTGTGTACCCCTCAGCCAGAGCTGTGCAGGGAACCTGTCTCCTCCTGGTGCTGTAGGGCCCATCTGGTCATTGTTACTGAACATCTTCTGACTGACCACACTGTGTCAGGGGCCTTGGGTGGGTGAGACAGCAGCACCTTTTCCTTGCTTGGCTCTGTGTTGGGTTTTTTTTCCCCCTCCTTTTCTGTTACTAATTTGTAAGGGCCTGGCTCCTGCTCACTACTCTTCATCCAACCCAGGACGGGCTTGTGTACCTGATAGTTTGAAAATTATTAGTGATTTGATTTCAGTTGGATGAATAACCTGTTAAAGCAAGATGTACATTAGCCTCAGAAATCTAATTGGTGATAACAGCAGAGAGATATGGAATGAATCCTTGGTTCTGCTCCCTATCCCTCTCCCTTCCCCCCCAGAAAAAAAGATAATTAGGATTTAATTTCATTCTCACCTATTCATTTGTCTAAATATGGGTGTTTAATTATCCATCTCAGCAGATAGATGTCTCTGCCTCTATGTGGATCTGAGCTGCTCCTTTGCTAGGAGGTTTTCCCTCCCCCTACTTACAACTCCCTGCTGCCCTGTTCCTGCACTTGGACGTGTGGCTGAGTTGAGCCTCCTCCAGTCTTGCCTTCATCTGGCACTGAGGATCACCAGCTGCCACCTACCCCTGGCAGCAGCTGCAAGAGACCATGGAGAAGTTGCATTTTATGGAAGGCTAAGAGCTTAACTCACAGCCTGAACCCCAAGTATGGAGCCAGGAGCCCAGGGAAGCTCCTGCTCTGATTTCTGTGCAAGTGATGGCAATTCCCAGTGGGGATGGGATCTTTGGAATGAGCTGCATTAGGATGAAGGGAATGTTGCAGCCCAGCTTTCAGAGTGCTGCATCAAGAACACTTTTTACCTGCCAGGTAGTACACTAGATGGATGCCTGTTACTTTATTGGCAGAAATTAATATCTACTCAAGTCTTAACAGTCTTCTAAAAGAACTACCTGGAGAGCAACCAGACTCCCATCCTGAGCCAGCCTTGCAAGGAGAGCACAGAAGATGTGCCATCACATTAGTAAAACTTGCAGTAGCATCATGCCTTGATGTGAAATTATTTCCGTGCTGAGAGTTGTTTTCAGTTGATTTCTGAGCAGGCTGGAGCAGGGGCATCCATTCAGGAAAGCACTTAAACAGACACTCAAACCTGAGTCAAGTCCTATTGACTTCTCTGGTCATGCTTAAGCATTTTCTGGCCCAATTCAAATCAAAAGAAGGGCTCTGTTTTGCTTCAGGAGGTTTTAGATCAGGCTTTTTCTGCAGTCAGATGGTCTTTAGCTACAGGGGGGCTGTAGGGGGTGCACAAAATATGCAAAAGTGCATTTGGCCTCTGTTACTTGTGATTTTTGCAGCCATTTCTGTTTAATGCTTTTGGGAACCTAGATCTGCAGGAGCTGATTCCTACACACAGCCAGGAGCCAGAGTGTTCACTGGCAGATGCTGAGGTGGGGGAGTGGGTTTGTACAAGGATATGGGCTTGCTTGAGAGTTTGGTCTCAAGTGGCTGGGGTTCTCATCAATCACGTTGACGTGGAGACACAGTGGTGGTCACAGACCTCCTCTGGGTGAGGGGCAGATCAGTGCTCCCTGGGATGGAGGGGACACGCCAGACTTCAGAAGGTCAAGCGTCTGCCTTTACCCTCTGGGTTGGTGTAGATGATGTGTATTAGCAACAGGGGGGTGGGGGGCAACCAACAACAACCCAACCCCCCCCTAATATCATTTAGGATATTGTTCATCTGAAATCTGCTATTCCTGCTTGTCAGCAGGCAGTGACAGAATATGTGGAATTAATTTCCGAGGTGGGAAATTGCTGATAGTTTATTTACAGCTGGGGCGGGCGTGGAGGAGGGAACACAGCACAGACATACATGGGTTTTCTTCATAGAATGTCAATGCTTAGCTCTTTCTGCTTCCTCTGAACATACCCTATTAGTTGAGACAACATCCTGCAGTCCTTGCACCTACCAGGGAGACTGCAGGCAGCACAGAGAAGTTCTCTGGCTGCTGTACAGCACTGGCAGCAGAGTGAGTCCTGCTCAGGACTGGCATGTGTGTGCAGCACCCCCAGCCCAGCAGGGTGCTCTAGTTGTGGGTGAGAGCTTGGGAGAGAGAGTTTAAGAGAACCTTGGGTGGGTTGTCATGATGGAGCAGCTCTTTTAAGTGGCAGGAGATGCAGCATTCAGCCTGTGCCATTGACCTCTCTGTTTGTTTGTTAACAGGATACACACCCACTGGGATTTAAACATCTCCTTCCGAGAGACCTCTTGCAGGTACCATTTTGGGGCATCCTCTCTGTATGGTAGGCTAAGAGTTTATGATATGTTCATGGCATATGGATGCTATTAGATGTAAATTAACATTTCTGTCAGTGCTGTGGGTTGTTTTCTTCCTCCTTTGTTCCTCTTTCTTCCCTTACCACCCTTTCTTTAGTTTTTATTTTGGGGAAAGTTGTCTTTGGGGGAGAGGGGGGGAAGGTTCTTTTATGTTGGAAGAGAGTATTGATTAGAGTTGTAATGAGAGCCCATTCTTGGTTTTGATATGTTTATGCTGGTCCCTTTTTGAAAGAATGCAAGGTTGGGGTGGGCCAGATCTTATTTCCTGACATGTGAGACATGGGAGTCTGCATCTCATTTGCAAAAGTGATTCTTTGCACAAAAGGCTCATTGAAGGCCAGACCAGCTGATGCTCCTGAATTGCTCAGGGGCTGCAGGGATGTGCTTTGCAAACTTCAAGCAGTGCTGCCCTAAAAAGAGGGCCTGTGCCTGCTGTGGCAAGAACCACTGGGTGACAGATGTTTTAGATAATATGGTACCACTGAGACACCCTGGTCCTGCAGAAACTTGGAGGTGCCTGACTGCAGAGTTGAAGTATGAAGTTCTGGAACCAATGGGACTCTGCATTTTGGAATATGAAGTGTGGATGGGGGAGAACTACAGCTGCAAAAGTGCAGGGCAGTACAATCAGCTTGAGAAGAAGTTGGCATCCAAAAAATGACAAGTGTTTTGCAAAGCCTGAATTGTGAGAAGGATTGCCAAACCAGTGTGGTATATTGGTTTTAAAGTCTGGTTTCCTGCAGTAACAGATACCCTGAGATGGTAGAAATTAATAAATCGAAAATACCTGGTTACAAACATGAATATTCCTTTGTGACCTCTGGGCCAGTTGATACCCTGAGCATTCTGCATTTTCTTTACATGTTGCTGGTAGCCATAAACTTCTCTAATCCTTTAAAAACAGAGCTGTGGGAATTTACTTCTGCACTGGAAAAATGGAACTGGAATTTTGAAATTTCACTTTTATACTCAGTTGTCACATCTGAACGAGGTAGCCTGGCAGGTTCTGCTGCTTTTCTCAAACAGGAAAAATGAATGTGCAGCTGGGAAACTTCTTGGAGAACATGGAACAGGAGGTAGATGGGGTGCAGAGTAGTCCTGGCTCTGGATGTGCTCCGTACATGTGTGGTTACTGGAGAAATCAGGATCCAGTCCGTTGGATCTGCTGCAAACAGGAGTGCACTCATAACTGCTTTGTTTGGCTAAAAGCAGTTTCTGATGCTTTGTGTCAACTTCTTGTTCAATGAGAGATTGAAAAAAGTAGGAAAATACTGACACTACCACTGCTGCTACTGCTGTCAGTTGTGGAGGTGCTTGCTGCATGCTGGCCACTCCACAAACATTTAAGGAACAATTAATACTCTGCAGAGATCACATTGTCTGGCCACAGTGCAAATAGTTTTATCTGATGACTTTTGTGACAAGACTTAATGTGCGTTGGACTCGGGGCAGCAAGTGGAGTGTTTGCTCAGGAGAAAACTGTTTAAGAGCATAGAGAGAGACCTACCCATCAGTGCTGGGGCTGGTGTGGGCATTTCTCTGCTGTAGCTGCAAACCTCAGAAGCTTTTGTAAGTATAAGCTTCAGGGACAGGAGGAGAGAGTATCAGAATTCATGTCCATCTCCATCACCTGCCCTACAAATGCTGTGCTGACAAGTTCTGCCCCTGTTCTGTGGGCAGAACAAAACCCAAACCCAAAGCCCCAGCCTGTGGCATGAGAATGGGCAGCAAGGGAGTGGAGCATGAAGACTCTCTGGTGTTTTAACCCATTGACACAGACCTACTCCTACCTCCCTCAGCCTGAGGACAGTTTGAACTGTTGTGTTGGCACCACTGGTGTGTGAAGGTTACAGCCTAACCTGTGCACCCTGGGGGGACAACAGTGTCGGTATTTAACCAAGTGCTGGAGTAGGAATGAAGTCTTGGCATCCCCATAAGGCTCAGGGAAGGCAGCAGGGAGTGAAAGGTGGGGAATTCTGTGCTGATTCATGCTCCATTGGGGAGCAAGTGAGGGCAGAGGTGTTCACTTTGTATTTAAGTAGGCACAGACTTTGGCCTTGAAGCATAAATCCCCATAATCCCTAAAAAGTACAGTGTTAAGAATTCAAAACCCCACCCTGATCAGTGAGCATCTAGAAGGCACATCTCAGCCAGCACTCCTATGAAAGACAGCTGAAGGTTTTTGTATGCCAGGCTTTAGAATAAAACCCCTGGTTTCTTACTATAAGCTTTTGGGACTCTAAAATACAAAAGAATGGATTCCTTCCAGGCAGACCCTTCCATGATAAATTTCACCCTAGAGCAAAGTTTTATGGCTGAGTCATAAACTCCAAAAAGGCAGAGGTTTGTAATGGAAGTGCTGACACCAGCCTTAATTAAGAGCATGTGAACAACAGTTGGGCAGTTTTAACACAATGGCAACTAAGGGTGAAAACACCTTTGGAAATTAGAATCCCCATCTTAAAAAGAAAAAGATTAATTCTGAACTTGAAATGCATAGAATAAGCTAATGGTCTGATTTTTATGTCAGCAAGTAACTTCTTGGGCATCGTCAGCCAAATTGTTTCTTCCTTTCAGTTTAACTCTCTCCTGGCTGAAATGTCAGTAGTTGCTCCTGGGAACATGACTTTGGCTTTTGCAGATTAATCATTTAGTCCAACTATCAAAAATTGTGCCCGTCCAGCTAGTTCAGAAGAAAACAGCAGATGTTGTGCTGTGTAGCAAAGGAAGTAATTTGTGTGGTTATGTGTTGATACAGAAAAATGTTGTATGTATTGAAGTGACCCTAAATTGCCCCACGGTTCTGAGAAACATCTGGCACATCTAAGCCACATCACAGGGTGGCAGAAGGGTTCAGATGGCCTTTGTTGGCAGTGACCTGCCTAATTCAGCACATGGGAGCTCCACAGGTCACCCCAAACCCTGTGAGGAAACCTGCACCCCACCTGCACAGGCACAGCCAGCCCCTGTGCTGCTGTAAATCAGGGTCTCAGAGCTGCCATCCTCACTGACCTGCCCTTTGTCATAAGTTTGTCTTTGATCTTCCTTTCCAAGTTGTCAGAGAGAACCTGGATTCATTGGATTTAGTCATCTTAGAATTGCTGTCTGTGTTGCCCTGGATAAAAAGACATTTAAGTGGGTACAAATCATTCTATATGCAAAGAGCCAACAGCAGGAGATGGGGGAATTGTCCTGAAAGGCAAGATTAGAATCTCTCCTGGTCTTGCCAGGTTCTTTACTCCCTTTCCTTTTAAGCTTTGAAGTTAATCCAGGTTTGAGTTTTTGTTTACAACCAGTCTTCCTTTCAAATTCCCTTTTTAAGGTAGAATTCCCTTCTATGGACATACTGTTCCTGGAATTATTTGCTGAGATGTGTTAAAGTTGTTCAGGAAATGCTGCACTTCTCCTTTTACTTCCAGACCAGCCTGTCAGATTTTAAAGTAGTAAACACAGTGTTCAAGCCTGGTCTCCACCACAAGGCAACTGCTGTCTGCTCCCACTGATTCACTGTGAGTCACAGTTGCTCAGCACCACAGGCTGGATTTACCCTTCTGAGGTTGAAGCATCTCATGGAAATAAACTGTGGGTGAAAAAGGAGTTCCAGGGAGGAAAGGGATTTTCCTCCTATTTATTGCTACTTGATGTCTTGAGGGAACTGCAGGTTCCTTACATGTGCATGTTTGGTCTGTGTGGTGCAGCTGGACACTGGCTGGAAACTGGTTTTTAGGAGGAATGAAACAGATCAGTTAAGAAGGAAGAGGATATTAAACAAATCAGGCCAAGTGGAAGAAGCACATGAAAAATACATGGGAAATACCTAGAGGAGAAGGAAACTAAAAGGAAATTCACTGATTTAGTCAATTCCTTTGGAAAGATACCCTGGGAGAGAGAGAAAAGGAAAGCAGAGAGGAGGATGGAGAAGCAGATGGTTCTGAACGTGTCAAGGCTGATCCTGACTCAGCAGGTGTTGCTGTGTGATGCAGGTAACATGATCAAGTGCCAGAGCATCCTGCTGCTCTGCCCTTTAGGGACTGATACAGGATGGCTCCTGGGCTATTTATTTAATTATTTACTTGTGCATTTTTCCTTGTAAGCTTTTGTCTTTTCATTTAGGAGACCTGAAGTAGGTAGTAGAAGGTGATGTGAAGTTTTTAGCAGCTGGAAGCTGGATGTGATCCCTTAGCCCTTTGCAGTTTTCCATCTGCTGCTCAATGAGCTGGTGTTTGTCAGACAATTGCTTTTAAGTTACAGCAGGAAAATCAGACAGTGGCAGGGGGACAAGAGTGGCCTGCAAGTGGGGACCTTGCTTCATCCTTCTGTGTCAGTCAGTGGTTTCTGCCTCAACACCAGCAGACAGGGCTGGAGCAGTGGCCCCAGATGGAGAAACTGAGTGGGACTAAACAGAACGGTCAGATTTTGCCCATCTGATTTGAGTCAGAGCAGAGCAGACTGGTGAGATACCAACTGTATGTAGACATGCAGAGCTGTTTCCATAATCTATGATGACTTTGGAGGACAACTGTGGAGCTGACTCTTGACTGTATGCTATAAAAAGCTGAAAAAGATCCCAGTGAAAGACCACAGAATGTGTTAACCATGACTTCTGGGTTGGTGTGGGGAGGATGCTTATTTAACATGAGGCTGAATTCAGCCCTTCCAGATTATTTGTGCTGTGGCTGTGGGATGTAGACTGCTTAAGGAAATGCTTTAGTCCTCATCTCGGCGGAATATACAAAGAGCTCTCACCTTTGTAACTGTTAAAGTTAAAGCTGTGAACCAGGACATGCTTCCTGAAGGCAAGGCCAATAAATGCAAGGAAGCTCTTGGCTAATGCCACTGCTGTTGGCAGTCAGGGCATGGCTGTGTGGAGACAGTGTGTTGGAAGGAAAGGTTTCCAGATGGGTGAACTCAGTTTGTTCATCAAACAGTGATATACCTGTTTGATTTTAGACAATGGTTGCCCAAAAAGTAAATAGATGTGTCCTTTTGTTTAACTGGAATAAGAGAAGTAAAGTAAATCTACACCAAATCCACATGGTTGATAGTTATTAACAATGTCCTGTGTCAGACTGAGGAGCATGTGGGAAGGAGCTAAGCCTCCAGTTCTTTGGAAGAAAATATGAGCAACCTTTGCTTTGCTCGTGTTTGATCAGTACTGACTGGTTTGCTGAAAACTGTTATTTCATCTGAAGTAATAGTTTCATCTTTATTTCATTAGCAGTGCTTTTTGCTCTTATATTCATTCCCAGGAGGCTTCATTTGGCTGTAGGGATAGGTTAGAGAAAGGAGACCATTTATGTACTAGCAGAGATTCAGAGACATGGTAAAGGTGACTAGTAGCCAATAAAATAGTTTTAGCTTTATTTTTAAAGCTAGAAGAATACAATTATATGTGAGAAGAGCTGTTAGTTACCTAGGAGGCAAGAGGGAATGTTTAAACAAGATAATGCTTTTCATATTTATCCCCAGTATGTTGTCATCTCTTCAGTGCACCTGTCATGGGGGAAGGGGTTAGAATGGACCTTTTGTAGGGCAACTGAAAGGGTTCTGGACATGTGAAGGCATCTCAAGACCTTGGTGTACTGCTGAGACACACATAAGCCTGGTTGCAGCTTTGGGGACCGTTCTTCCTACATTTGTGCTGCAGACAGAGTTGCAAAGAGCATCGTGTCCTCCAGCTTTTAGACTGTGTGGATCAAACCTCCGAGGGCAGGTTTCTGGAATAGGTTTTCTGACCTCCCTCTTCACACCCTGCTGTGCAATTGAAAGGATTCCAATATAAGTTGTCTTGTCCTTAATACATTGGCTATGTGAGTGATTCCTGTGGATCCTCAGTTCACTGCACTTACACCCTGTCACCCGCTCGAAACTGCTCAGCTGAGTGTTTTAATATTTCATCAGTTCAAAGCAGGAGACTTAATGAATTGAGAAAATGAGGAGAATCTGGGGTATTTAAAGAGACCTTCTGTCCATTAGGCACACCAGCTGTGTGTCAGCCACACGTTCTCTGTACTGGCTGAGCAAAACATTTCTGTTTGTTACTGAGGAACATTGGAACACAGCATCTAGGCAAGTCCAGAACTTTAGGGAATGCTGGACATGTCAGCAGGACAAGCCCATTGGTGTTTGCAAATCAGACATACCAAAAAAAACCTGCCAGGAGAAAAATCAGGACCTCCAGGCTGCCTGGTGCTGCAGGCAGAGGAATTGTTTGGAATTGTTCCCTGCACTTGCAGGTGTGTCGTGAGCTTTGCCTGCTGGAAAACGTGCTTCTTTCTTCCTTCTGTCCAGATTGCAGGATTCTTACTCCTGTGGCAGTGGAGATAGGTGGAAGTCTTCCCATCAGCTTCAGGAGGCCCCATGCTGGGTTTCTGAGTAACAGGGACAGTCTGCACTTGGTTCAGCATATGGAAGTGCTGGGTACAAATGTCAGTCACCAGGTAGATGTGGAGTCTAGGGTTTCACAGCAAGCAGAGAAGTTAAGAGATGAACTCAGGAAATAAGGAGAAGGAGCCAGAAAGCACATCAGAAAGTTGCTCACCTCGTTGTTTGCTACATTGCAGCTCATGAAGTGGCAGATGGGGAGAGCTGAGGCTGCCCTGCTCCTGCCAGAGAGGTCCTGGGGTGTGAGAAGTGGGATGAGGAGAGGCAATAAGCACAGAGAGGTCTGGAGCAGGAAGGCAGCCCCTCTGCTCTTCAGAGCTGCACATGCCTGCTCGCATCCAGCTTCTTTGCCTGGGGCTTATCTGCCCATCTCTGATGGAAAAGTGACACAGCCTGTCAGCGGGTCACGCTGCCTCTTGCTTAACAGTGAAGCAAACTCTGCTGCTCCCCCTTGCACCCCCCAGCCCCATCCACTTCTTTATTAGTCACCTGATCAGAGCCTTGAAATCCTTGACCCAAATCCTCCTGTGCCCAGCTTTAGGTCTTATCCTGCTCCGGCTGTTGTGTCCACCGCCCACCTGAGAGGAAAGGTGTTCGCTGTGCGTGTGTGATTAGGGAGATGCTGCTGGATGTTGGGAGCTGTGTGCAAGGTGATAAGCAGGAGTGAGGGAGGGGAAGAGCCCTGGATGGAGCTGAGCTGTGAGCTTTCCCTGAGCCACAGCCTTTCTCCCTTTCTGCTGACTCAGTGACCCGAGTTTTACTGCCTGGGAGTGTCAAGAGGCAGTGACCTTGCCTGTCTGCTCAAGGACCCCTGGCACTCAAAGGCCATGCCAGGCCAAGCCAAAACATGCTGAGGAGAGAGTTATTTTGCAGAATTTCTTCATCCCGAGGTGACTCTCAGCTCTGTTGGACTGGAAGATGGTTAATCCTGCAGTGGTTTGGTGCTGTGCATGGGGCAGGGAGTCAGTGTGGTCCTTCTGTGAAATGTGCTTGTTTTGTGGTTTTTTTTTGTCTGGGTAGGGAGGTTTTATATATGGGTGAGGAAGAAGCTGAGAGGATTCATCAGCTCTTGGGAATAAACAGGTTCTTTTATGCCCAGAGCACTCGATTCAGTGTGGTCAGGGCTCTGAGATGAAGGGTCCCTACTTGCTTCCCAGTGGGCAGAGATACATTTTTTTTCCCCTCTGAGCTGCTACTATTAACTGGGAGTACAATAGGGTGATTTTCTGACAGGTTCTGTGCAGAAGGTCAGGTGAGGCAGATATAACGGTCCCTTCTGGGGCTGGAAATCAATGAATCTGTGATTAAATGGCCCACAGAGGCTGGACATTGCAGATTAAGGGAAAAGGAGTGATACTGGTGGCATTTTATGTGGGAGCTGCAGTCAGATATTTCTCTTGCAGCAGAACAAAGGCTCCCAGCAATCCCCAGGTCATGTCCATCTTTCTGGGGCCTTTTAATGAGCCCCACGTTTACCTGGGCATAGTAGGGAGACAGAAGGTGGATTTTTTTCCAAGGAGTGCATAGGTTTCTTCGAAAGTTGGTTATTAGTTTTGTTTTGGGTTTAAAAAAAATGCAAACTGAAGAGCAGGAAGAGCCTTTGAGTGGCTGTTTTACACCAGTCCTGACATTACAGAGTTGTGCTGTTACATAAGGTTGTTTCTCAGAGCTATAACGATGCAACAGTATTTATAGACCAATCTGGGTTCTCCTTTTAATGGCTCCCATAAAAAGCTCATTATTCCCTTCACACAGTCGCTGACTGATTTACATGCTTGTCCTGTCCCTGGGCGTGTGCTCCCGTTTGGGTAGCCCTGAGCGACACGCTCCCTGTCTGTTTGTTGCTAAATGACTCTGACAACAGCCTGGCTGTGACACTGCTCTGATCCTTACACCACAAACTTGTCTTCTGGGGAGATGGTGGGGAGAGGAGGTTGACAGAGACAAAAAAACTGCTCGTGTTGCTGCAGGTTTGGAGAATGTTGTTCTCTCCTTGGAGCTGCAAACTCTTTCCTGGTGTATCAACCTGGCTGGGCAAAGAGCTTGGCCTGGCTGGAGCGAGTGTATGTGGGAGGTAGATGGAAGTCCCAGTAGAGTAAACAGAGTCTGTGAGTCTGCTACTTGAGCCAGAACCACCACTGAAACCTACTCTTGAGCTGGACTTGGGTCTGGTCAGGCTGAGAATGAGGAAGGAAAAGAAACCCCATGTGTGTTCCTCAGGGTGACACAGGAGGGCTTGTGCAGAGGTTGCACAAGCACCCACCTCCACTCATCTCCTTTACCTGCCTTAATCAATGTCCTTGCACCTTTCCCTCTGCGAGTCCTGACATTCCTCCTTTTGCATATTGGTGTGGGGTTTTTTTCTTTATTGTAGGGAGGGGCAGAGGGTTGGGACAGCTTTATGGCAACTGTATTGATCTGTAAAATTTAATATAATCTCTGCACTTACTGTGTGATCGTTAAGGGGCTGGTGAGTCAGTGAAACGTATTTAAAAAGAAATATTTTTCAGTTTTATTTCCTCCCGTGCTACTTTTCTGAGCCTCTCTTCTCTTCCAAACCTGGCATCAATCTCCTACTTTGCATCCCTGCAAAGAAAGTCGTACATTTTTGACTGGGTTTTCACAAAGAGCTTGGCCTGGCTGGAGCGAGTGTATGTGGGAGGTAGATGGAAGTCCCAGTAGAGTAAACAGAGTCTGTGAGTCTGCTACTTGAGCCAGAACCACCACTGAAACCTACTCTTGAGCTGGACTTGGGTCTGGTCAGGCTGAGAATGAGGAAGGAAAAGAAACCCCATGTGTGTTCCTCAGGGTGACACAGGAGGGCTTGTGCAGAGGTTGCACAAGCACCCACCTCCACTCATCTCCTTTACCTGCCTTAATCAATGTCCTTGCACCTTTCCCTCTGCGAGTCCTGACATTCCTCCTTTTGCATATTGGTGTGGGGTTTTTTTCTTTATTGTAGGGAGGGGCAGAGGGTTGGGACAGCTTTATGGCAACTGTATTGATCTGTAAAATTTAATATAATCTCTGCACTTACTGTGTGATCGTTAAGGGGCTGGTGAGTCAGTGAAACGTATTTAAAAAGAAATATTTTTCAGTTTTATTTCCTCCCGTGCTACTTTTCTGAGCCTCTCTTCTCTTCCAAACCTGGCATCAATCTCCTACTTTGCATCCCTGCAAAGAAAGTCGTACATTTTTGACTGGGTTTTCACAGTTTGCCTTTGATTTGATCAAGTATTAGGAAAAGACTGTTATCCAGTCTGGTCTGATGCTACATTCATTCACCATTTCCTCAACTAGCTGTCTTGTAGTTTCTGGATCTATGCAATTTTGTGTCTACTGAGAATATCACTCCTTCTTTCTAATCTCAGATATATCTGGAACTCTTACTGCTGCAGTACCAGGTTGCCTCTTGGTGTCTGGTGCCTCCCACTCACACAGTGCCCCTGTGCCTCACCATGTGTCTGGAGAAGAGCAGCACAAAGCAGTTAACTGACATGCCAGCAAAGTCTGGGCAGGAAATTGGAACAGCAAAATGACAGCTTGAGTTTCAAACTTGTGCTGAATTTCCCAGCCACTGGAGCAGCCTGTTTTTGAGCTCTGCTGAGTGGTGCTGCACCACAGGTGAAATACCTCCTCTGCAGAGTGACCTGCACTTTTTGTACCTGATACCACGAACTCAAAAGGTTGGTGGATGTGGTTTTGCAGCTCAGAGCATGGGCAGAGCAAACCCTGTCTGCCAGCAGGATGAACCGTCTCTAACAGGGCTCAGCCTGGCTCACCCCGTGAGGAGGATGGGACATGGCATTTGTAGTCAGGTGGCTGCTACTATTGGCTTCTGATTTTGGAGAGGGCTGCAGCAAAGGGGGAGTTAGACATTATTGAAGGTTATTTAAATTTTGGGCCATTTTTCTCTTTCCTCTCTCCCTCCCCCTCTTTGCAATCACTCTTTGCAGTCACTTTGAGCAGCGTGTTGCGAGACTCACCAGACCCTGCGGGCGCCTGGCTGCCTCTGCTCGATGCAGAGCCTCTGACACTGATTTATATTTTGGTTAATTGTCTCCATCCATTAGTCTCCTCATCCTTCTCCTTGTTAAAGATGCAGTTGCTGCTGATGTCTGTAAATGAAACACATTTGAAAGGCATTGCTCCCAGTCTGAATCCAGCTTGGGTTAACAGTCACTGGAAGCTGCCACCTCCTGAGGACCTCAAGAGGGTACGTCTGCACTCAGGAGCCCCATGGGCAGGGCAGCCTGGGCATTTGTCAGCATCTCAAGAGCCTGAGGTGTCTGCCCTATTTGTCTAGTCCCCTCTGTAAGACACTCCATGGTGAATGTGCTGGCAGGGTTGGCTCCAGAAGCAGGCTGAGAAGATGGATTTCAGCAGATGGGAGGGACTAGTTTTCTGGGGCCATTTGAGATTGAGGAGAGGTGGCTGGAGAGGGGGTGCAAATGTGGTCATCATGGGGACCAGGCGACAAGACAGGACCAGAACGGGTCTTGGAGCAGTAGCTGCTGGCTTCAAACACTGCCAGGCAGAGACTTACAGTGCAGATGTTGCTAAAAAAAATAACATTATTGTTCCCAGAAGTCAGTCACACAGGATTGCTGCATGTCTGGTTACCACAGCTCCCCTGGAAGGGCTTGCTCCTAATTCATTTATACATCCCAAGGGACAGCCACACTTTGCAAATCTGACAGTTCAGTGGCAGTCCCTATGATGGACTTCTCCTTCCTTGAGCACAGGTTGTGGCTCATTAGCCAGACTAGATGACGTTGCTCGTGCAGTGTCTGCCAGAAATGCCAGTACTGCTGGTTTAGCTGTTGTCCTGCAGGTGCTTCTCTGCAGACTCCACAGATGAGTCAGTGGATTACTGAGACATCTTGTCCCAAGCAGACACCTGTCAGGGTGACATTCCCACCAGTTGTTGATGTGGCTGCCCCTCCCCTGGAGGGCCTTTTCCTGGAAGCAGTACAGCTGCCAAGTGACCACTGGTGGACCATTACACTGCATTACAGAAAGTCTCATCAGAGCAACCAGCTTCTGGGGAGACAGAGGACCTGATAGTTCCATTAAACATAGACAGTGCAGCTATCAAAACATTTTAAAAGAACATTAGCAACTGTTTCTTTTCCCTTCAGTGGTGGTTTTTGCAGCCATTAGTTACTAGTACTTCTCACTGCTGCTTTGCAGAGTGGGCTCCTTGTATCAGAGCATTGGGATGTGACAGGGAATTTTGGACTATCAACTGTGGTCTGTATCTGAGCTGCACAGTTATCCATGTCATCCTGACTATATTCCCAGAGTCCTGCACCAGTGTTTGTTGGATTTGGGTGTGAGGTTTTAGGATGATGAAGGATTTTTGTTGTTGTTTCCCAGGCACATGCCTCTGATGCTGTGCTCCCCTGTGGTTTTCTCTTGTTCCCAGTGTATCAGGTCAAGTGTGGGTTTTTTCAGAAATACCCTCCAAGGTCAGGTGGCCATTTTCTTAAGAGAGCAGATTTCATTTTGCTACTGCATCCAGGTAAATGACCATTTGGACATGGCTTTTACAGCTTTGTGGTTGCAGCTTGCAGCAGGCATGGCCATTCCTGCCTCTTTCAGCTGTTCTCAAAGCTACCAAGTTGGCCTTGAAGGAAGTCTACAGTGCTGTTAGGGAGCTGCTACCCTTCCCTGTCTTAGTAGGAGGGACATCTTTGTGAAGGTAGGATCTCACTGCTTTATCAGGAATCATCACACACTTCTTTGTTACATGAGGTACTCATGGTTTTTAACATTTTCTTCTCCACAGCTGCTAAGTATGATGTTGCAAAAATTGGATAATGAATTCAAATAGAGAATGAACAACAGCACATCAGCTGGAACGGAAAGCAACAACATGAGTTTATCTTTAAGAAATATGTTTATGTTCACTGTTCTGATACAGGACAGGGTGAATTTTAGTGTTCTGGACTGAGATTAAATGTGTAGTGGATTTAAAGTTCAGACTCAAAACTCTTGTAGTGCTGCAAGTTCTTTTGTTAAAACCTTGCCCACCAAAATAGCAGAAATACTGGAAAAACATGTCTTGTGACCAGAGCTTCAATCATCCTGAGCCAGGTATCAGCAGAAAGGTCTCATCAGGCTGTCAGTAATGCTGAGTCCCAGTTTGAAAGCAAATCTGGATGTGGCCAACCAGCCACATGCCTTCTGCAACCCCTGACAGCGAGTACTCCATTTCCTACCCTTCATTTTCCTGCAAGAACAAAACTTGCTGCTGTGAGGTGGAAGTGCCCAGCCAGCCATGCCTCAGGACATGCTCTCCTACTGCTTGAAAACATACCTGTATTAGTGCAGGTCCCCAAACCATTAATTACCAAAACCCATGCAAACTGAATGTTGCCACGGCAACCTGCAGCCCTACAGAAGGCTGGCTGTCTCCTCCTTGACCTTTCAGGAGATCTGTATCTTGCCCAAGCCCCCTTCTCTAATCCGGTTTTTAAAATATAATATTATGCTACTGGAAGGGATCAGACCTTTAATCTGATTGTGTGTGCATGTGTCAGTGCATGGATGGGGGAGCTCCAGCATTAACGGCCCCCAGCAGCGGCTCAGAGGCAAGACAAAGGAAAAGCAGAGTGTGACTCTGCCCTGCCAGGGCTGCAAGTGAGCACCTGGGTGGAATTAGTGGCTTCAGCAGACAGATGGGAGCATCCTGTACAGGGGAAGGACCAGCCTCTCCGGTCTCCTTTGTGCAGGCTCCTTCCCACTGAGGTCATGCAGGAGTTGTGCTCTTGCTGGTGAGGTCTTCAGACCAAGCAGCCGAATTTTAGGCGTTACTACATGTATGTTGGTATCCCCAAAGTCCATGGATCTTGACCTGAAGTCCTGCACGCTCAATATTGTTTTCCCTGTTGTATTCTCTCTGAGGGAAGGATCTTTAATCCTACTTTGGCTCTGCATGCTGGAGCCCTGAGCCCCTGAATTTGTTGCCTGTTTTGTATGTGACAGGGTTAGTGTGAGCAAGTTTGGTGGTGTGTAAACCCAGAAGAACAAATAGCCTTCTCCCCAGAGACTTGATATGTTTTGAAAACACCTGTACCTGAGCAAGTTGAGCCCACAGAGAATAAACACCCTGTGGCCTGGGCTGAGGGAGAGGGTCTCATTTCTGTGCTCTGCAAGATGGGCTGGACTGGGCTGCTTTTAGAGAACACAAGTGCAAAAATCCAGAGCCCACAGTTCAGGGTGAAGAATGAGGAGTGGGGCTGAGGAAGAGGAGAGGGGTCAGTGAGAGCTGCAGTGGAGGTGGGGGGCAGCAGGGCCCTGTGCACCTGGGCTGAGGTGAGTGGCCGGTTGCAATTTGAAGATAGCCGTTTTCTGTGGTAAAGTATGGATGTTTAGAATCAATTTTAGGATAGAAGTGTGTTTCTAGGGTTTGTCTGGCCGAAGGGAGGTGGCGGGGCTGAGGGGATGTGTGTGGTGTGGCTGAGGCCTTCCCCTCAGGGCTGGAGGGCAGAGGGCAGGACTGAGCTGTGGAGAAGCTTGGCCAGGCTGGACTTAAAACTCATATTTTGCAATTTTTGGTGTATGGACCAAGCAGATCTCCCCAAGCCTGTGGTAGTGCTGTGTCTTTTGTGCTCCTGCTGGGCTGACCAGCAGCAGGCAGTGGGATTTCAGGGTTGGGGTTGCAGCTGCGGTGCTGCGGTCCAAGTGTGCAATAAAGCAAGGTGATTTCTGAAAATTCCTCCTTCCTGGCTAAGGTACTGAGCAACTGGTAGAGTACCTGAAGAGCTGAGGCTCAATTAAAGGTCAGATTTTCACTAGCTTTATTAAATGATGAAAGCAGTTAGTTGGAAGTTGCTCTGTGGAGATTCAGGAGGGTCTCTTTGTGCTGGTTTCAGCCAGGATGAAGCCAATTTTTTCTTGTAAAAAGGATGTTTGTTTGCTGTCTTACACAGTCATGGGTAAGGAGTAGATGGCAGAGTTGTCAGCTGCAGAACCAAAGCTGGTGTTTTATTCTGTTGATCCAACATGGTGGTAGAAAGTTCTCTGTGGCCCAAGCAGAGCCTTACACAAGTGCAGCCATTATCAGAGCCCTCACAGTCACTGGAGACTGGTTGCAGCTGTGTGGAGCTGTTTGTTTGGGCCAGCTTGACCTGTGTTATTTTTTAAAAGTGCTTTTAAGTCTTCACCCAATGCAGAAATGTATCTCAGTTTTTCACAAGATCCTCTGGTTACCATTCACTCTCCTCTCTCCTGCTAAGACTGAGCCCCAGCTATAAGCTGCCTCCCATTGTGCCAGGTGTAGAACAAGCCGGGAACAAAAAGGCAGTCTCTGCTTCACACCTCCCGTGCACTAAGGCAAAAGGAACAAAGTCTAGTGACAGCTTGATGTTTTAAAAGCTGTCTCAACGTGTTTGCCTTATATCTAGTCTTTTTTTCCTCTCAGTGTCACCCTGGTGTTCAGTTTGCCTTCTGCAAATGTATTCCAACAGAGTAGTGTTTTCCTGGGATCCTGCCTAATTGCATGGGTAGCTGAACTGAATTCAAAGCCTGTAGAGTGTATCTGTAAGCCCTCTGGTATCTGCTCATGTGTGGAGTTATGACTTGCTAATGCACCTTTGCATACCATGATGATTATAATTTTAAGGCCAATGAAATTCTCCTAAAAATATCTCTATTGGGGAAGAAGAAGATAATTCTCTTGTGGTAATGTTTCCTTCCACTCAGATCTCCTGGTTTTAATTTACAGTGGGTTTGTCACAATGTTCTGCAGTCTTTGTGTTTTGGAGAATCAAGTTATGTTAAGGAGTTGTTCTGCTCTTTTCCAGAAAGAGAGGTTGGTTGCATTTTACTAGTGGATAAAACAATTCCTTCTCATAGGTCTCTTAATGTGTTTATGTATCAGAGGTGTTTTGGGCTCAATTGGGATGCAAGGCACTCTGCAAATGCAAAGATGTAATTATCCCATTTTTCTCTTCCTACTCCCTTCCTTTTCTCGCTCTCTACTTCTGCTCATCTCCTCCGCCCTTTCCTGAGCATTGTGCTGATGGCAGCATTTATCTGCATTTGTCCTCTGTCCCTGACATCCAGTTATTGATTGGCATGATTAAAAAGAACTGATAATCACTTCACATTAATCCCATAAATGACTTAAGACACCAAAATATTTGCATAATGCATCTTAAAGGTGGCAGCTAAAAGAGGATAAGACCCAAAACTGCTTGGCACAGGAGAAATGGGCTTCCCACTCACCTGTGGGCTTGCTTAAGTAATTAGCCTTCTGCTTGCATAAGGAGGAATCTGAACTGGTTTAGCGGAGGAAGATGCAATGGGTGCTCAAAGGCTTTGAGATCCAAGCATCCTATCTCCTTGCTGAGCCTGGGGGTGGGGGGAGCAGCAGGGACCATGACAGCGGCTGCTGAAATAAGAGTCTGTTTTTGTCTGCTGCATCTTGTGAAAATCTGGAGCCAGACACCCGCTGAAAGTACCTCTGTCTAAAGACTTTCTGTCATAAACTTATCTGATTAGCAGAGAGCTAGACGACAGATTAGCCCCTGCTTCTGCACTGGAGATGGGCTCTCTGGAGCGTTTGAGCAGATCTGCTCCTGTTGCTAGTGCTGATAGCCTGTAGGTGGGGGTGCAGCAGGTGGGGGGGAGGTAAGGGGGGATAAGAGGAGGATATTTAAAAGGAAGATCATTGCTAGGTAATTCTGCAGATAATGCACCCTCCGGGTTGTCCTGCTGGTCCCAGGTGAGGACACTCTCCTCTGCACCAGTGAGTTGGTGGTCATGTGCTGTGTGTCACAGCAGCACAGAGTGGGTGCACTTGTCATGTGAGTAGAGGTGGGGAGGGAGCTGTGGCTGTGGGAGGGCGGGCAATATTTCTAAAATGTATAATTTTTTGTGAGTGTCTCTGGTTCTCCTGGCTGTCATCTTCCATTTAGAAAGAGGAGAGGAAGAAAAATTGCCACATTTAGCTTGGGGCAGGCACCCTGTGGGAGAAGGATGGGTGTTTTAACATATACTGCAAACAAACAAAGGGAGACATTCCAGCATTTCCGTTGAGCATCATGTATACGTTGTAGCTTGTTCTTCCTCTTCAGTCTTTGTGTATCATTTATTCAGAAATATTTTTCACGTGGGTAGCGATTTGCAAGCAAAAGCATTTGCCAGCTGAACTGCTGTATCTGCTACAGTGAATGTCTTCTGATGTTTGTGTTCTGCCTCTCCATAGAAGGGAAAAAAAAAAAAAGACTAAACTACCCTACTTAGCAGAAATCTGATGCAAGGATAACAGGCAAAATAATGCTGAACTGCTCTAGTGCATTCTCTTGTCCCAGAAGGAAAGGAGCATCGTTTCAGGGTCTGTTAGAGTGAAGAGTGGCAGATTAGTTCTGTTAATAAATCTGAACCCTCAGCTCTGAGTGATGCTCATGACTGGGTTTATGGTGGGTTTCAGAAAAGAAAACCTACTCTTTATTTAAATAAAGTAGCCTTGTGTTCTGTAAGTGATGGAACAGAAAAACTTTTTTTTCAAGAATAGAAGGGTGGCAAGTGATAGAAAACTATCAGTTCTGTTCAAGTTTCCTATTAATTCTGGAATAGATCTGCCAATTCCTACACTTTCAGTTTTTCCATCTGAGATGTAAGTTCTGGCCCACGCAAGTTATATCTGGCAAAACTGAAATCAGGAGCTCTGGCAGCTGCTGAGCCCTTTATGGGAAATGAGAGTTCTGTTTGGGAAGTACTTTGCGCTTAGTGTCTGCTCCCTCAGCCCAGAGGAGGTTACCTAGGAGCCTGGTGGGGAGGAGGGGGGAACCTTTCCTGAAGTGCAGCTCTGAGGGGGCAAACAGAAGAACCCTGCGCGCGCACACACACAAAAATCAATTATGTGGTGGCAAATAGGATTTCCTTAACTTGGTGCTTTTCTGCTCTGTTGCAGCCGTGATAACGACCTTTCCACTATCATCTCCAACCTGCATCAGAGTCGTCAGCTCGTTATGCCAGAGACCCAGAGCCGTTGTGAATTCAAGAGAAACAGCATCGACGTTGGCTTGGGAGCAGCAGGTAAGCAGCTGGAGCAGGTCCTGCTGGTTTGGGTTTGCTGGCTTCCCTCCTCTCTTTCAACCCCCCCCCCACTTGTTCATTTTTTCAGCAACTGTTTTTTCTTCTGCATCTGTTTGTGCTACACTTTGGAGTGAGCTACATGAAGGCTTTTAATATTCTGGCTGAAGATGAATATGGAAAGGATTTCATGGTGATGTTAAAGTCCTTTTGAGATCTCAGCCCCGTGTTATTCTCAAATCTAGTGGTCTGTGTTAAACTACTGGCAAAGGAGCTTGCGCCAGCGAAGAATTGAAATGTCCCCAGGGTTAGTGTCAAGTGAAGCAGAAAGGCCTTGCAGAGAGCATGGTTTGATTTGTAATTTCATTAATCAGAGGTTCCCTGTGCTGCCTCTGTGCTTGCCTACTCCTTTATGAGGGTGTTTGGTTTTGTAGTGCTACCTGGCTTTTTTGGGAAGTTATCTGGTTTCAACTTAACATGGTAGAACCAGAAATGCTCCTCTTGGATCTTGCACCGTGCCTCTCCAGATGCCAGTAAGGGAGCTATGGGCAAGGATGCTTGGGTGGTAGATATGCATCAGTTGACAAGTGAGGCACTGGTAATAAACTGGAGATCTGTTTGTTGTTTGCAGAATCTGCAGTTTGCTTTCATTAGAAATAAAAGTTGCTGAAAAACTAGGAGTAATGCTGGTTTTTGTAGTGAGTAATCCCTGTCCTTCCAAATAAGAATTGGATCTCTCTGTGTATGCTAATGTAGGCCTCTCCTGAAAATCTCTGCATATGTGGTTTTGTTCATGTTTTCTTGAAAGTCGTTCTATTGACTCAGTAACTGAACCCTGGATCTGAAGGGAACACCACACCAAATACCCTTCGGGAATGTCTTTGGAGGATAGATAGTAACACAGTGGGTACCTGCTTTGCATTTTGCATAAAGTTTGACTCAGTTCCGGAAAGTTTCCTCCTACCTGGAGTGAAAATTGTGCTGGTGTGACCACTTCTGCAGGAAAGTGTTCAGGCTTGTAAACGTGTTGTGCTGAACTGGGGGGTTGTGAGGTGTCTGTAAAGCAGCATGGACAGCTCCAGTCTTTGCTTTCCCAGCAATTCTCTTTGTTAACCAGTCTCCACAGCCTCTTTTCCTACACAGCTCTAAGAGCCAAACTGGCCAGAGAGACATGTTTTCTGTATGACCTGTTTGAGTCTTATGTCTCAGCTGACCGTGTGTGTTTAAATGGTTATTAATATTGTTTGCTTTACAGAGAAACTGCTGGGCTTTCATTGTTGAAATTCCTTGAGATCCATAGCATTCCAGAAATGCAAAGGATACTTTTCATTTCCATTAGTGTTAAGCAGTGGAGAAGATTAGATGCAGAAGTCCTCATTCTTATTTGTTAGAATTTCTGTTTGAGTCTCTCTGGTTAGCTTCTTAGCCATCAGAAACAGTAAGACATATGAAATGTGGGCACTGCACATGTGTTGCAGAAGTGAGGGCAGCAGTGCTTGGCTCTGACCCCCAGGAAAGTCTGAGCAACGCAAGAGAAGAGGGCTTGTTCACACGAGGCCACCAACCAACTGACCAGACTTGTCAGGACGTGATATATTTGATGTGTCTGACAAGAGTTGAGCAGTAAAAGAGTAGGTGGAGTGATGGTGAGGAGAGGAGGTATGTAAGGGGAGAGGGGGTGTTGTCACATCTCCACAGGAGCAGGTTAATTCTGATTTTCCCCCATCTGGAGCTGGCTCACTTTACATGCTTGTTTGATTAAGGGAAGGCATATTTGCTGAAGTCCATGCAGAACCTGCCAGCTCTGACTGTAGAGTATGTGCTGAACTGGGACCTGTGTTACCACCTCCCAGACATGGAAATAGAGGGAACAGAAACAAAATGTGCTGGGATTTGTAGGTGATGCTGATTATTTGGTTTATGTCTTCATTCTGTTTGTTTTTACTGGAAGGGGCGGGAGGAAAGAATGGTATAACTAACTACTACATGTATAATTTTAAAAAACTTAGTGTTGGGGTAGTATAAAGGGCTGGCTATTGTTTAAACCACTTAGTTACAACAATAAGGGAAAAAGAAATGTGCCCCCAGTGTCTGCTGGTTGCATCGTATGCTTCTGAGAACAATACTGTGTGTTTGGGTTGTGAGACTTTCACCCTCTAAGAGGCATTTGAAGATGGACAGTGCTGAATAACTGATGTTAATGCTGGTATGTTTAAAAACTCCCACATCAGTCATGATGCAGTGCTCTCAAAGTAAGTTGGAATCTGCTGCTGAATTGTTTTCTGTCACTGCTTTCACATTTATGGTTTAAGTTAAGCCTATAGTCCCAACAGTAGAGGCTGAACACCTCAGAGGCTGCTCAAACTGCAAATTCTGCACCTTGGTTGGTGCAGGAACCCACAGTGGTGGGTGCCAGATGTTTGGAACAGTAAGCCTAGAGGAGGTGCAGTCTTAGGGCTTGGGATAGCTGGGACAGAAGGGGTCACTGTATTTTGGTTCTTGTGAGGCTCTAAGAGGTAGGAAGAGTCTGGGGTCACCAAGTTATGGTGCTTTGAAAATACACTTACTAAAAAAAAGGAGTGTTATTGCCAGTCTAGAGTGATAAAAGGGAAAGGGAGGGAGTTACGTGGTCAGCAGGTCAAGTTTCATCAGCCATGTGGGATAAGGTGTATGATGCCTTCCACCAGTTTTCAAATACATTGTTGAGGTGTGTGAACCAACCAAGGCACAGACAGGCAAATTTGCCTAAGATCATAAAGCAAACGATGACTGAACAACAGAGCTCAGTTTCCTGTCTTGTCCTTCCCTAGATTCTCTTCTGGACCTCTGTGTTGTTTTTCCACTGTGACAGTGTGGAATAGATGTGGATTATAGTCTTCTTCTGGAGATTCAGCATAGGAGAGATTTTTGGGGAGCAGTGGTGTTCCCCCCACTAGTGTGTGTACTGAAGCGAGACGTCCAGATAAGAATAGCTGACAACTCCTGTTTGAAGTGTCCCCTGGTACTGGACCTTTAAAGGAAATAAAGAATGCCAACAGCAAAAATCCACAATAAAGGCAAAAATGTGCTCCAGCCAGTGCTTCTCAGCAAGACATCTGGAGACCTGGAGCTGGCAGGGGTAGCTGAGGCTTTTGCAACGACAGCAGAAGTAGGTGGCCGAGAGGCGTCTCCTGATAGAATCTAATTGCCCTTATCGATTGGTTTCGGAGCCACCGTCAGCTCTGGTAATGATTGAGATATTCTGATGTGTTTGATGCATGTTAGCTGTATCTCACTGCTCCGGGCCCACTGGGGACCTTCAGGTATTACAGAGATCTCTTAATCACGGAGCAAACTTGCCCGTGTTGGGCCTGCGCTGCAGCACTGCAGATTTATTACAATTACCACTGATGCACTTGGATTTCCTTAGGTCCCAGGGGGTCCTGGGTTTCGGGAAGAGCTGCCCTGTTTGTAACTGAATTCTTAACTAGCTGAGGAAATGCATCTCACTGGTTTAGGATTTTACCCTGCAGTCTCTCACACTCTCCTTCCTTCTCTGGGTTGACTGTTGACAGAGTTGCGTCCTCACAATAGTAAACTTCTGCCACTGCTTCTTTCTCTGCTTCTCTTTGTGACTGGGAGTGGAGGTGCTTGTGCTTGCAAGATAGAGAGCACTGGTTTCTATAGTCCCTGGGTAATGCCTGTTCACCAAGTGGTTGTGTAAATTTCAAGTGTGCAAGTGTTTGTTGTTTCCAGCACAGAGTTAAAGAGCAGTAAATTCTTGTGGAAGATCAGAGAATGCAGGGTAAAGGAAGGGTGCATTTCTGCCAGCTCTGTTGCTCTTCATTGATCAAAATGATACCCAGCTCCTCTTTTGAAGTTGGGATTATGTCTACACTGGGTTTATACCCAGCTCCTACATTTTTTCTCCTCCTATTTCTCTGAACAGTGTTGGATGCTTTATTTTTTGGTTTTATTTATTTTTTAAAATCTGGGGCTAGCTAATCCAGCTGCTGAGAGGTAAGGTTGGCTCTTGGGCAGAGGGATACTCCCTTTGGGGAGAAGAGAGGTGACCTATTTCACCTAAGTGCTGGCAGTCTGCAGGATTGCAGTTGAAGGGAACATATGTAGACCTATCTGGAAAAATTAGCTTCGGTGATGCCCAGAGCTCCTGGACCAGTGTACCTGAGAGGTGTGGATGGTCTCTCCTCTCTTGGCCCTACAGACCTGATTTTCTGGCTGCATCCTTCCCTTCTGGTGGTGTTCTGCAGTGGAGAATGCTGGGGAATGCTTTCCTTGGTGCTAATTAAATTGCAGTCACGATGGGGCCATAATAAGCCAAATGGAGGAAGAAAGGAAAAGTACATGTAATGGGGTTTGTACTTCCTTGGGAACACGCCGAGCCAGCCTGCGCTGGGGAGATTCAGTAAGAGGCTTAACAACATCTGCAAAGGTAGAGCAAGTATGCTGGAATGCCTCAGGGGAGCCTGCATGTGGGAGGGCAGGGCAGGCGAGGAGCCTAATGAGAATCTAGAAGTCATTTCCAAATGAATCAGATAGAGGCCAGGCAGCAGACAGGGTAGGCACTGGCACCACAGAGGGGCTTACCTGGAGAGCGGGTGTTGGCACAAGGCGTTTTTAATCTTAATTGAGAGAGACTCACAAACACAAGGATGAGCAGAGCCAGAGCTGCTTGACAAAGGCACAGAAGCAAAGCTGGTGGTTTGCACATCAAACATGGATTTAGAGCCCCTTTAAGCGGCTAGTGGTGTGTCTGTAAACAAGTCCAATCCCCTCTATCCAGTTTGGCTAATGCAGCCTGCCAGGGTGTGCTTGGGGTGGGGGAGGACAGAGGAGCTCCGTGGCTGATAGAGAAAGTACTGGTGCCTTCTCCCTTGTGTGTGTGTGTGCTTTGCACACTGCTTTGGGATTTGAACAAGCATTTTGTAATACCGTCCGGGCCCAAGGCTCAACATTATTTTTCTCCTGAAAAAATCCTGTTAATTTCTCCTCTTTCTCTCCTCAAATACCCTCTTCTCTGCAGCGCCAGATTTAATGACTTTCCAGTTGCAATAGGGGTGTTTGGATGGATAGAAGTGGAAGTGTTGGGCTCACTGATGCTAGAGGAAGGCGGGTAGATCTTCCTTCTCTTCCTTCTGCCCCTTGTGATTAGAGGGAGTTGGCTTGAGGTCTGAGAGAGGGCACTTAATGGAGATATGGCAGACTGTCAGGTCTCACTCCAAACAACAGGCAATTTGCTATGGTTTTGCAGATAATATTTGGGACTGGGCATAGATTAAAGACCCCTTCCTGAGTGATTAGAGGCTTTGGCTGTGGAGAAGGAAGCAGCAGAAGTCTAGCTTTCCAATGCTGCAGAGCTCCCAGAAAGTTTGGGCTTTTTCTAGGTGTTGTTGGTGGATGTGATGGAGATGACAAACCCCGAGAGCCTTGGCTTCAGAGCAGTGGTGTCCTTGGTGACCAGTATCATTGCAAGTTAACCTGCAATGATCCCTATGGAAATCCCATGATAGGGAGAACGTGACATGTGTGTCCCTTGAGGAGATGCACTCCCAAGAGTTGTGTTCCATTGGAGACCATGTATACTCAGTGCTTCTGCATTCCTGGAAAAGCACTGTTCATCTTTATGTCTCAAAGACATCCTGAAAAAGAGAGCTCTCTTTTCTCTCTGCGAGGTGATTTGTTCTTCTGTACTTAACCTTTTGTCTTATCTTTGCACTTGGTGCTCTGCTGGCTAAGCAAGGCAGAAAGAGAAATTTCAGATCAACAAATTTGCATTTAAAAATTGGTCTTGGAATTTTTTTGAAAGGCAGTGCTTGCAGCTCACACCTGTGGATCTGGAGCTGATGAAACCATCTGTCTCACCTTCTTTGGGCCTGTCCCTGAACTCCATGTGCTTCCCACAGGGAGCTTCCCAGTAACTTCTTTTAGCTTTGCACTGAGACCTAGAACTTTAATCTGCTAAGGAGGAGTTAATATTGGGGATGAAAAGAATTGAGATCAGGGATGTTACAGCTAACAGAGACAGAAGCACAAGGAAGGACTGGTTTTGTGCCTGTAATAAGGAGCTAGGATTCAGACATGTTTTCATTTAACAAAGCCAAACAACAACAAAAAAAGCAGAAGCCTTTACTGAACTGCTGTCTGAAATTGAGCAGAAAATCAGCACCAAATGGACATCTAAGGGCTGTAAGCCCCTCCACATCTGCTTACCTGTTTTAACATGAAGGACAGTTGTTCACCTAGGCAACGAGAAGGTCTACGCTCTGTCAGTGCCACTCATCCTCCTGACTTGGATCTGGAGGACTGTTGTTTCTTTGTGCTCTATTTAAGTTCATTTCTATTTCTTCTGAAGTTTTGTGGGAGTGGGAGGTAGCCTGCATCCTTTTGTAATAAAACAGGGGTCTTGGGAAGAATGGGAAAGCCCAACATGGAAGCATTTCCTTTTGCTGACCCCTGCAACTGCACTTGCAGCATACATGAGTGCATGGGATTTTGCTGGTGTGGGTGTTGGGGTTTAATTGTTGGCTTTGTCACTGCAGGAGGAGAAGGAGCTGAGGCAGTTTAGTCCCCTGTTTTTCGCATTCGATGAAACCTGCTCTTGGCAGGGATTTGAAGCCTGATCTTGGCGCCCTGTTTTTGGCATTCAATGAAACCTCTTGGCAGGGATTTGAAGCCTGATCTTGGCAGAAGGGTTCTTGTAAGAAGGTCAGTGATGTGTTTCAAGGTTTATCTCCCTCACTTTTAGGAAAGGAGTGCCACGGCTGGCTAGGGCTCACCATGGCAGCTGAAGCAGCTTGGCCTCATTTGAGCCTGCTGTGAACAGGGCAGACTGGTTGTAGTCAGGACGGTCACTCTGTCACTCCCTGGCAGTTGTATCAGCCACCAAACTCTTGGCCAATACATGTTGTCACTTTGAAACTGAAATAAACACTGACTCTTCTTTGTTTCCTTGCAGCTCTAGGAAGAGTAAGATTATCCTGCTTCCAAAACTAACCTCTTCCCAGCCCCCTGCTTCCCACTTCTTTCCCAGGTGTCTTACAGGCAGCTAGTAAAGAACTGAAAACAAACCATTGTTGCAGTGACATCTCACTGATGTTATATGTACAAATCCAGTACAGGTTGTAGTGTGGCACCTGACTTGCCCACTCCTTCTTGCTGCTAGGGTGGAAGTGCAGGGAGAGGAGGTCCACTCTCCTGACCTTGCCACAGAGACTGCAGGACCCCTTCAGAGCCTGAGCTTTGATACTCTTCTTGCTTCAGTGCCTGTTTGTACCTCTGTGTCACCAGGTGTGGATATTGTGGATGTAGTCCTGCGAAGCCTAGCCTCTGCTTGTTCTGCACAGCAGGGGTAACACGGCCCTCCACAAGCTCCCCACAGCTCTGGCTGGAAAGCTGGTCTTGTGGGGGGTCATTGCCAAGGTAGCAGGTGTTGAGCTGCTGCTCTGCTCTAGTTTCCCTCAACAGTCAGCAGGATGCTCTGTGGTTCACAGCTTGGTGAGGTCTCTGGTGAAAATGAGGGAGAAGGGGGTGCAGGGCTGTGTGTGGGTGAGATGTGCTGAAGACAACATGTGAAAATGTTGACCCAGCCTTTTGGATTGGTGAACTTGAGAGAAGTCCACCTGATCACAATGAGCACTGTGCATTTAGAGCCCCAGGGCAGGCAAACCTGCCAGAGTCGTGTGTGACCATGACTGCCTTTTCTTGAAGCCCTGCCAGCTCAACCCCTGCCTTACAGCACTGCTCCAACACATGCACCCTTTGGCAAGGCTGGCCTGTCCAGGGCTGATCTAGGGTAAATGGGAAAAAAAAACAATAAGCATTATAATATAGAAATTATATAAATGTAATTTGTGAAATGTCACATGTAGTTTTTTTTTCTCCCTCTGCTGTCTCTGCATATGCACGTAAGCCCAGGTTTCCCCACAGGGCCACAGCAAAGACCCTCAGCTCTTTTCCCTCCACTGAGCATGTCTGATGCAAATCAAGGAGATGGGTGGGGATTTTCAAGGGTTAAGTTTCATATATATCACTGTGGGGGACAGATTCATAAACTAAACTGAAATCTGTCTATACCCTCTCCCCAGATGCAAGTTTATGGTTTCAGACCTGGTCAGGGGAGCCAGCAGTGCCTGTGTGCTTTACATCAGACATGAACAGACTTGGGAGGAGCTCTCCTAGGATGGACAGCTGGGGGTTGGATAGGTTTTATTAACAATTTGCTGTAAGCAAGAAGAGGGTCAACTGCCTATTGCATTAATTTTTTAGCTCTGCACAATCTTTTGTTCCCAATTCCTTTTATTCTCTTTGCTCTTCTCCCCTTTCCTGCTCTTTTCCCTCCTCCTTGCATTTCTTTGGCTCTCAAACCATTCCTCCCTCCTTCCTCTTCCATTCTTAATCCCCATCTCACATATGCACCCTTCTTCCTTTCCATTTCTCTTCCTCTCTTTAGTTTCCTTGTCCTCCTCCCTGTTCTCCCTTCCCCACCCTCCCTCCATCTCCCAGCTCCTCGGGAAGAAGACAATTTGAAGGCTTTCCGCTCTGCTCTCAGCTGAGAGGCTCCTTCCCTCAAGCCAATCAATGGCAGCCTTTCAGCCCCAGTGGGGCTTGGCAAACATTAGATCAATAAGTTATTAGCACCATTCTGTCAGCTGTAATGTGGAGATTGATCGGGGCCGGGGCTCCTGCATGCTGCCTGGCACTTCCCCAGCCTGATAAAGATGACAGATTAAGGGAATAAGAAAAAGGAATTAAGGAGTCTGGCTGTCAAAGCTGTCACGGGCTGGAGGAGTGCTGTTTTTTTCAGGGGCTGAATGAGTGCAATCGGACACTTCAGTGGTGCTAAGGGTACAGCACCACCAGCAGCTCTGTTGGAAATCACTGTCTTCAGCATTTACTTTTCTAAGGAAATGCTGGGAGGGCTGTAGAAGGAGCAGCTGGAGGAGGTGGAGTAGCTGTCCTGGGAGTTGGAGGGAATACCAGGCTCCTGGCACAGACCGCACGCAGAAGATTCAACACGTAGGAACCCACAGGGAAGTGTGAGTGCTGTCCCTGCCACATGGCCCAGCTTTTGGCATGGTTGGGTATTGTGTGGCATTCCCCAGGACTGAGAGAGGTGTCTGTGTCAGAGGGATGATGCTGGTTTTCATAACTCTTTATCACAGATAAATAAATTGAAGCCAAATTACCCTTGCCCAAGAGCTTTCTGGCCCCTCAAGGGAAGTCTGATCCTGGAACTGTGCTTAGGTCTTCTGATTTAACAAGCTTCCCCCTTCTGCTGTCTTACCCACTAGAACATGGTCCTTTCTAGAGCTAGAAGGTGAGTCTTCAAAAGGCTTCCAGCCTCCCCCCCACAGCCTCATTCTTTAAATCTTTTCTGGAGGAAAGCAGGGATTCACAAGTTTGCAGTTGCTAAAAAGCCTCTCTGCAGCACATAAAATTAATTCAGATCCCTCTCTTAAGTACAGTATATCCTCCCCATGAGTGTTTTTCATACTATGAATATTTTCCACCTTTTTATGGGTTGGTTCATGCTGTAAAAAATGAATTTTGCAAGAATCTGGGAGACAAGGGGATGTTGGTACACCTTCTCTAATGAACAGCCTCATTGCAGACAGACAGGAGGATGGCTCCAGGATGACCTGCACCTTCCTCTGTTTCACTTCTTGGGAACTAAGATATTGGACAGTCCTTTTAGGAGCTTAGCTCCAGCTAAGCAACTCAAGTGAGCACAAGGAGGTGGGAATTAGCAAGATACTGTTTGCATGGGAGGAGGAAAGGCAGATGGCCAAGTGGTGAGAGCTGAGGAAGGAGATGCAGGCTCCTTCTCAAGCCTAGGAAAGGATGGTTTATATGTTACACATTGGGAACCCTTCTCCTCAGCTAATGTCTTTGTTTCTTGCTCCTACAGCTTCTGTGTAAGCTGTGGTTAACTCAGATTTAGGGAAGGGGTTAGTGACACTAGGCGTACCTTTGGGATGCTGTGTCATGCACTGGGATCAATGAGTGACGGGCACTTGCCCATTGGAGTCCTCTGCTGTTGAGAGGAGTGTCTGCCACAGTAGAGTGAGCAGAAAAGAGAAACATCTCAATGACTCGATATTGCACCCTCCTGGCTTTGCAGTGAGAGACCATTGGTGTGCCCCATTCTTCCTTCCCCTTTGCTTCCTTTTTTCTTCCTATTTCCGGTAACTTCTTTTCACAGGGAACTTGAAGTGTGATGCTTAGGGGATGTTTGCAGATACCTTGGTCTAGGCTGGGGACAGTCCTGAGCTGGGAGGGCCCAGCTTCCTCTGCTCTTTGTACGTTTTGTACTATTAAGACTGGCAGAATAGCCAGCAAAGAGCTGCTTCCTGTCCTGCAGAGCTTGCTGTCTAAGTGGCAGCTGACAAATAGATATAGATGTAGAGACATAAAGGAACAGTGAGATAACCCAGTACAAGAGCTAAGGTTTGAAGCCTGCTGCCTGCCATGTCCCTAAAGCCATTAAGCTGACCTGCTGGGAGAGGATGATGCTACCTTTATTTTTCAGCTCTTTTTACAGATACAGTCGTGTTCCCCCTTCCTTGCTAGAACTAACGTTGCCCCGTGAACTGCCATGCACTTGTATTGTTCTAGGATCTGAAGTTCCAGAAGCCCACTGTTTCCCTTCCCCCAGCTTCCCCAATATTGTTTTTTTTCCATTCTCCATTGCCCTCAGTTA
>NW_009954555.1:2768996-2785187 GCF_000747805.2 Chaetura pelagica
TTCCTGCTGGCAAGGGATGGGGCCGATGTGCGGCCAGATTCCACGCTGCTGCGCGCAGCCTCCTGCGTGGCCCCTCGAACGCCAGCCTTTGTTGAGAGCAGCTCTGGGCCTGCTGGGACTCAGCAAGCTGGTGCTGCTTCTGACAAAGGCACAAGCCCGTGGCTGGGGAAGGAAGTCTCCAGGGTCCCTGCAAACCTGTCACATTCGGCGCAGCAACAGTGTGAGCAGCAGGGCTGGAGCACCAGAGTCGTTTGAGCAGAGCAGCTCCTCTGGTGGTAGCCTGTTTGTGCCAAAGGAAAGGGGAGAGCTGAATAAATGGAGATAGTGCCAAGGCATGTCAGACTGGTCAGTGGGAATTGTCATCTCTAGGGTTTAAGTTTGATGGGGGAGTTAAGAGCAAGGGAGGATGTTTTCTTCCTCTTAAAATAATGTGAAAGGAGGCAGAAAAAGGACTCATTAAATGTTGACTATCAGAGCCTGGGTGATTTCCCATGTAAGTTGGCTCAATTCTCTGTTTACTCACAAATTCTGGGTCCAAGAAGCTTTCAGAGTAAAACCAATGGTATGGATTGGGAGCGTGAGATGGGTCTTGATCTCTTCCCATTGTGGCTGTAGTGCAACACAGTGCAAATAAAACTTGTTCCTTGACTGTAATTGGGACTCACTGTGTGTCCCACCTACTTAAAAACATTGGGAGGGCAAAAGTTTGGTGACCACCTCATATTTGTTCACTTGCCTTTTCCAGGTGAAACCCCCTGCTTAGTCAGTAAGACATGAGCTCAGTTCTCACCCTGCTGTTGATTCAGTGTGTGTCCTTGGTGCATCTTCTCTGCTGCAGATTTCCTTGTAAAGACTAAAGTCCCTCTAAAGTCTTTGGGGAAACCTAGAGATAGGTTTTCTAATCTTCCCAGCTGAATTAGAGTCCCAGGTCCTCTCTTCAAAGCTGATAATGAGGCTTGGGATTCTTAGATGTGTTGGTGAACATGCCTGTTAAGCCACCCAGCTCTGCCGAGGGTTGGGAGGCTGAGGATTAGAGGCAGTGCAAGAGAGCAAAGCCCTGGTCCTTCCAGGTGACATGGCCTCAAGTCAGTGTGTCTCAAGTCCAGAGAGAGGTCTGTGATTAGATAAAACCCAGAGTGCCCTGGCTTCTCCACAAGCTCGTTCTACGGTGTCATGCCCTCCTCCTTTCCCTTTATGATTGCAAAGCCATTGGTTGATATTTCTGCATGGAGGCAGAAGTGCTGTCATCCTCCAGCTGACCTACTTTCCTGGCGCATCTCAATTCATCTTTTACTGTAGTAGTACAGCAGGTGAGTGCTGGACTTCCCATGAAAGAGGGGGATAAAATCCACTTAGATTTCTAGATCTTGCTGGGAAAATAGTTGCCTCTGTTTCCAGAAATCTCTCTGGATCACTTTCTGTACTGCCTTGTCAGGCTAGCAGGAGCCTTGAATGTCATGAAGCATCTGTGGACCTGCATGGGAGACCTTTGGAGCATATGTGTGTGGTCAGGGCTGTGTTGCAGTATGTGATCAGTATGCCTGGGGCTTCCCCTGGCTTAGCTTCCTAATATTACAGGTCTACTACATTTTCAGCTTCATTTGTGGTTTTTTTTCCCCCATTTTCTACACTTTCAGCTTAATATTAAGAAACTGCTCTGATTTGGCTTCCTTTCAACTGGAATGCTTTGTAGAAGGCAGGATAGAGGGGTCAAAAGCAAGGATGGGTGGGAAGGGGGAAAGAAAAAAAAAAAAAGCAAGCCCTCCTCATCCTCTAAGGAACGTTGCCTTTTGCAGGTACCTGGGCTGAGCAAACAGCTCTTTTGGCTTTCTGAGCAGTGAGGAGCAGCGTACTCTAAATGCTCAGTGAGGGTGGTAAGACATCCAGAAGCTACACTGCCAAGTCCTTTGCAAAACATACTTGGTTTTGCTGCTGCAAAGTCGGGGAGGATGGATTGTGTATGTTCCCATCCCAGTGTCTTCATCCACTGTCCTGGTTCTTTGTGTGTGGGTGCAGAGAATGGGTGGGTGGATGACATGTGGACATAACGAGATGAATTTAGAGTACAGGGTCCTGGAGGAGGGCAAGTGTTTACCAGGTGTAAGTTGTGTGGCAAAGCTGTTCATGTGGTTTAAGTTGTAGAGAGGAAGCTGTTACACAAATATGTTGCCATTTAGCTTGTACACTAGAATCTGTTAGTTGACCAAGTTATTAATGAAAATGTGACCTGTCTCTTACGTGCTTTGCAGCTGAGAGAGGGGCATGACTTCTTAAAACATTGGGCTGGAATTTGAAAGATGGGTGTTGTCTTGTGCTCTCCTACTGTCTCAGTACATTTGGGGTGGGTTGTTAGATTTTTGTGCCTCCGTACTGGCAACTGATGAGAATGATTCCCTTTTCCTTGCTGACTGTCTATCTTGTTAATTTTGTCCCCACACTTCTGGAGGCAGAGGCAGTCTTTGACACATCCCAGGACTTTGCCTTAAATGAAAGGAGGGGGAAAGGAGGAAAATTTGCATTCTGTGATCTGACTGACTGCCATAAAGACTGCTGGGGGCAACCCAAGCACAAAGTATGTGGGATTTGAAGATTGGGTGCAGTGCAAACCTGAGGTGCTGGAAGGAAAATGCTGCCGATCACCCTAGCGATTAATACGCTAACGTGGGATCTCTCTGGAGGGCTGAGTTCAGCTCCTGACTGGAAGACATCTGGGCCCCTTCCCTGTGGCACGCTGCCTGTGGCAGGCTGGCACACCTGACTGTGCACACAGCTGCCAGCCCACTTGTGTGGCCTGGGGAGTGGGTGTTTTGGAGGGTGCTGGGGCATGGGTCTGAGGCAGTTGGTGCCGCTTCAGAGTTCCTGCAGGATCTTGGTCTTCCCTGCACGAGTGCAGCCAGCTGGGAGGGAGCTGGGACTTGCCTGGTGCCAGTCAGAGCGAATCTGCTGGCAGATGGATGCACGGGGGTGGGAATGGAATAGCGAGAGAGAAGGAGTGATAGGAGGGTAATGAGGTGCCTTGGCAGAGTTGTGAAATCAGGGAATCTTTACTGCTCATATTCTAGCTGCTGTCACATGTAACTGGTGCTTCTGTCACCAGTTCTTCCTTGCAACCTCTTCTGCCTGAAGTACACAAGAGCAAGCCTGGCTGGGTTTTTCTGCCTCCTGTCCAGGCTGGGAGGGGCAAACAGAGCAATGGGACTTTTGTTGTTTGAAAGCCACAAACCCTGCATGAGAGCACTTCTGAGGAAGATACATGATCTTGGCCTCCAGCACAGAGGGTTTGCAGCATCAGACTAACATTTCCAGGGAAAGCACCATGACGAATGAAGAGTTCCATGGGGAGGGAGCTCGTGATTCTGGTTGTGCTGTGTGGCCAGGTACTTCCTAGCTTTAATGCTGGCTTGGCAAGCTGATACTGTCTGTGGCTTTGGAGAAGTTATCTGAAGGGTAAACTGAGGCAGGAGGATTGGTAATATTAAAATTGTATTGAAAGGCTGACTCAACACCTGGAATGTGAAGTCCTGAAAAAAATGAAGTGCTGTCACTGCCTGACTCTATCCTTTCCCATCTGCTTTCCAGTTCCCACTGTTTTCTTGTATTCACTTTGCTTTTGGTTGTGTGTGGTTGCAAGCCTCTGCAGTTGTCTCTGAGTGCCAGATTTGATAACAGGCTGGGTGACAGGGTCATGGCAAGGTAAGATCGGGGGCAGCTTGTGCTCTTCAAAACCTTGAAATGCTGCTTGTAATTTTGCAGAGTTCCAGAACTGCTCCTTGGAGAAAGGCACTGCCTGGCAGGCTCTGCCCTCAACACAGTCACTGTCACTCTCAGCAAGCCACAGATCTGGATCTCTTGATAAATACAATGCCAAGGCAGGAGCCCAGGCTTGCTTAGCTGAACTCAAAGTCACACAGAGTGATTCTGAGTATGAGGGACAGTTGCTTGGCTTAAAATGTCCCCTGAAACAGAAGTAATTTTGTTGTTTTTATATATAGCACCAAGGGGGTTTGTAACCTTTCTTAACCAACACAATTTTGGGCAAATTGCAGAAGCTTTGCATGCTCCTAGACTCACAGGCAGATGCAGTGTATACTTGCTCAAATATGGTGCTTGTTTGTGAGATTATTTTTTTTAAATGCTGCATCTTTAACAAGCCCTTGATAGATGAGAATTTGATGCTTGCAGTGACAAACAGTCTCTTCCTTCCTGCCCATATGCAACATCATGCTTTCAGTTTCCCCAGCATTATTATGGGAGGATATTGATTTTAAATCTGTTCGGGGACGCTGTAATTGTATATTAGATATTTTGTGTTGGTTTGTAGGGCTGCAGTAATGCAAAAGGCTTGAGTGTTTCCGTACAATCTAGAGGGGGAAGATTGCTAAGGACCTTGAGGTTTTGAAGGAGGAGGGGGGGAGGAGGGGAGAAGAGATTGAGAGGGAGAGAGAGAGAGAGACAGAGAGAGAGAGATACTGTGGTAGGAAGATTCAGAGATCTGTTGTGCCTTTTTTGTGTGTGTGTTGTTTTTTTCCTCTCCTTTCTCTCCCCCAGTTGCTTTGCATCAGGGCATGAAAGGAGTGGAAACACCAGGGGGACAAAAGGCAACAGAACAAATGATGAAACTCAGTAAGGAAATCAACTGGATTCAGAATTTATAGCTTTAAAACGTTGCATTGATCAGTGTGTGAATAGTCATTATGTGCTTTTGGACTGCGTGATTAGGAAAGCAGATCAAGGCTCTCAAGATGATTATTTTTCTTACTTTCATTTTTTTTTCCTCTGCCTGTAATATATGTGTGCATGTGTCTGTGTGTGTGAGAGAGAGAGAGAAGCAAAATACCAAAGTCTTCCTGGTTTGCTTCTGCAAAGAGGAAAGTACAACCTTATCTGATACTCAGGTTTCTCATCTCTCTTCTAGATGAAATTTTAGGCAAGAGAAGAGTATGTTCTCCCAACAGCAGCAGTGAGTGTCCTTTAGAGAGCAAGAAAGCCAGAAGTGAGTCCCCAAAGGGTAAGTGCTGCTTCTTGTTCCCCATGCCCTTCCCCTTTCTTCTCCTTTCTTAAGAGTGGAACTTAATTGAAATTAAGGAGGGAGGGAAGGGAGGGTTCCAAGAGGCTGTGGTGTTGGAGCTCTAAGTATCCGGCACTGAGGGTGCTTGAAGGAGGCTACCAGGGCACTGTGCTTTCTTTATCTAATGGGAGGGAAGCTTGCAGTGCAAGGAAGGGGTGCATATTAATAAGAATAATTGCTTTATTATTAAAAAAGAAAGCTGCAGCATTTGAGGTGCATTTTAGGGGTGTTTCTACTTCTCAAGCAGAATGTCTTGATTACATGTTTAATATAAAAGATACGCACATGCTTATCATGCTGGCATCTGTTCCTTTAAAGGGAAAAAAAGAAGCCTAGCAGGGAGAATAGGGCTGCCTCATTCTTTCTTACGCATTTATGGCACTGTTCCTATAGAGATGGAATCTGCAGAAGGTCTCTCTTCCTAGGGATTATTTTTTAATCTCCTGATTCGTCTTACGGTTCTTTCCTATAAACACGATTTTTAAACTTTCTTTACGTCTGGCAGAGTGGAGTGGGTAATGGAGCCTGCAGTTAATGAGTTTGTCTGGAGGTTGCGTAAATGAGGTTTTACAGGCTGTTCACTTAAAGGCTTTGTTGTTAAGTTCAAACTAATTAGCTGTCAGTAACACCCATCTTGATCACTGTGCTTAACCTGCACTCTTTGACCAGTAAAAAAAAAATTTAGAAAAGAAAAGCAGAGTAGCTGTCTGAAGCTAGATCCTGTTTCATGGGTTTGGAGTCCAGCAGCTGAGACTCTTCAGAGTGTATATTCTCAATAACCAATCCAGAGAATCTCCAAGGGGACTTTTCTGCAGCAGTTTATCCTGAAGCCTTCTACATACCTTATGCCATATAAAGATATATTGTTGGAACCTGTACTGCATCCTAATTTTACATAACGGTCCCGTATGTTGTCTCTTCTTGACTTCTTGTTCCCAAATTATGATCTGAAAGGCAGCATACCCTGAGAGGATGTTGGATGCTCACTTAATGTGGTATTGCTAACACCACCTAAGAACATACTGAATCTTTTTTTAGCCCTCTCCTGCCTGTTAACTCTTTGATGCAAGTAAAAGTGCCTTAGCTTTTTATTGGGTTTTTCTGAAAAGTGTAAAGAGGAACCCCTATACTTATACTCTTTACCTGTTTTCCTTGATTTTTTTTTCATCTGCCCTACTCCTGTTATCCTTGAAATATTTCTAGGAGATGTGTAGGTAAGTTCCAGCAGGATGCTTGTGTAGATCCTGAAATGCTGGTTATACAGGGGGGTGAGACTCCTGTACCACACTTGATACACCTGCTGTTCCTGCTGAGCCTGTATCCCCTGTAATTTCCAAGAGAGCATGTGCTTAGGAACTGAACCCAGGGAACAGCAGCCTATGTGGCCTGGCTGAGAATAGGCTAAACTTCTACCATCTGAGTCCAAACTATTGCATTTGGATTCTCCCTAATAAAGTGGCTGAACTTGCATAAATGGATGTTTCTGCCATAGGAGCAGTAGAGTCCAATGCCCCTGTTGCCTTTCTTTCCTCTGGCCTTCCCACCATTTGTGTTTGCTGGAGTGGGTTGAGTGCAGTGAGGCAGGCAGGCAGCCCTGGGCTTTGCAGTGTGCACTCAGGATCTGAATCTTGCTCCTTAATTCTGAACATCTCTAAATGGGGATTCCCCAGATGATTAAGAGAGGGGTTCCTAGGAAGCCCTGAATAAAAGCAAACTTTTGTTTTCTACTCCCACTGTTTTTTCTCAGAAAGCCTGTTCTGCCCTTTCAAAGAGTGTGTGAGACAGGATGGAAATTCTGAGCAGGACCTTTTTCTAATCTCCCTTGTTACCTGTTTTTTATTATATTAGATAACTGAGGAGCCCGTGTTCTCTCCAACACTGTGGCAGGCAGTTTCAGCCTAGGCTGTGCTGATGCTGGAAACCATCAGGATAGAGAGGGGCTGAGCCAGGGCAGAGACTTTTGTGCTTTTGGGGCCTGTATCTGCCCACTCCCTGCTATGAAGAGGGTCAGAGGGGGCGCTGTAGCCAGTGTTTCTGTGTCTGAGGCTCCAAACAGTGAGAGCACCTTGCAGCTGAGAGCTCCCAGGAGACTTCCCGTCCTGCTGGCAGTCAGGTGGCATTCTGGTGGCATGGGTACCGTGGAGGGTGGGGAGGCAAACGATCCCTGTATTCCCAACTCTCTATTAAGGAGCTGGTTGGAAACAGAAGGTCCTGAATTATGTGATGAGCTGGTTTCAAACAGGATAGACCCTGGTGGGTAGTTACCTGGAATTTGGGAACTGCTGCTGTAGAGCAGTGCTGTAATGTGTGAAATTGTGCTGGAGACCAGAGATGCTGGGATGCAGATGCTGGGAGCGCAGTTTGTGATTTAGGAGTGGGAAGGGAAACAAGGAGCAGTGGGAGCTGTGTAGCCCGTGCAGCCCCACGCTGCATCTGGCAGGAGCCAGGTCTGCCCTGTCCCCTGGGGATGCACCCCTCCTTTTCCTCTAGCCTGGCGTGTGTCTTGTGTGGGTGCTGGTCCTCTGCCTTTGGCACTCTCCTGTGGTGGGGACTGTCCCCCTCTCCATTGCCCGCTGGCCCTGGATGTAGCTCTTGCTCAGGGCACAGCTGCATTGCCTCCGGAACGACCTTTTGAAGAGGTGAAGTGACCCCGTACCCGCGGCACATCTCGTGCCGCCGCGGCCGCGCCTGACAAGGCAAGGAGAACAGAGGCAGCCAAGTAAATCACTCCTTCTCTCTGACTGAGTGAAAAAACACCTGTAGGGCTGGAAGCCCTTCCAGCGGGGAAGCAGTAACCTTCCCTTCCCCCTTCCCCAGTGCTCTCAGTGTGTGCACCAGAGATCAAAAGAGAGCCCTATCTCAGCGGCAGCAGGGCCGCGGCAGCGCCGCTGTCAAACGGAGCAGAACGTTCTCGCGTCTAATATGGAAATGTGAGCATATCAGAGGCTGGGAGCAAGGGCTGCTGCTGGCAGGTCACAGAGGAAGCTTTCTCCCTGGGAGACAATTCCCCAAGTAAAATCCTCACTCCTGCAGCAACAGCATGTCTGGAGATCTCTGATACCTTGAGACATGAAATAAAACTGAACGATTGCAAAAAGAGAAAATCAGTAAAGAGTGTTTTGGTTCCTGTTTGAACCGCTGAAAAATAAGTCTGGTAGATGCCTCATCATTTGGGAAGATTTGAAACTAGGCTGGACTAAGTGCTGGAAAACTCAAGTAGGGAACAATGTTGTGCTCACCCCCTGGGGTGAGCTGATGAGCTCATGTGCTGCTCCTTCTGCCATTCTCTTTTCTTTGCTAGTGTAGATAATTTAAAACAAAATCTTATTGCATCTTTGGTTAATGAAGTAGACCAGAACAGGAGCTGGACTACAGCTGAGCAATGCAGATCCAGCTTCTGTCAATTTGTTCTTTTTTGGGGGGAGGGAATATCCATATGCTGATCAGTTTGGCAGCTGTCTAATTAGGCCAAATGAAGAAATGGTGTTTGGCCCCATTCTTGCTAACAGTTTCACTGCCCCCCAAACCCATTCTGCTGAGTATGGTGGGAGGAGTGGGCATGGGCCCTCTCTGCTGTGGCAGGTGACAAATCAGGGAGCAAAGACCCTAAAGATACTGACCAAGACTGGCTCAGAACCTGGCCTGAGGTGCTTCAGCAGCCGAGTCCATGAGCTTTTCCTGTGGTTGAGTAAAGAGAGGCTTGACCTGTCATGGGTTTGTGGTAGCACAAGACAGGAGACAGGCTGGGTGTTCCTGTCTTGACTGGGATTGCTTGGGAAGCTTTATAAAAGCTTGGTGAAAAGGTTGTGCAGCAATGACATCTCCTTCAGGCTGAGCTGAGAACCTGCGTCCTCTGAGAGCCTGAATTCCCTGCAGCTGCCACCATTGGGATGCTGTAGTGTTAGTGGAGAGTGGGAGAGGGGCCTTCTCTTGGATGGGTGAACAGGGAGGCTTGCTGGAGAATGTGGAGACCCAACAGATGCCTGACTTGGCTGGGCCTTCCCCATGACTGAGCCAGGGTCCATTTCACACCTGGTGGCTGGAGGAGATTTGGTGAGATCAGTCTCCCGCATGACCCCTGGTAATGACAAAAGCAGACAGCAAAGCTTCAGCAGAGCTGGAATTATCACTGGCTGAGTCATGTGAAATCTTCCACGTTTTAAGTGTGGAAATCCAGCCTTTCCCTGAACTCCTCCTTCTTCTTAGCCTCTGCTTGCCACTTCTTCTCCCCCTCCTTGCACCTGAAATCTGCTCTGTGGCTGATCGGATAGAGTTTATGGTAATTAAGTGTTATTAAATCCCCTCCCCCCCCCTTTTTTTTTCTCTAATGACACAGCTGTGGGAAAAAAAAAATAGGTGTTTTTCTACATTAGGTCTGTGACTGCAGCTTTGCTCCTTAGGCCTTTGGGTAAGAGCATCCAAAGGGTCCAGAAAGAGTTGGTGCACTTCTGTGTTCCTGGGGGAGGAGGCAGGAGTTGGCAAGAGAGCAGAGGAGGATGTGGGAATCTGGCCTGGTGGGAAGAGGACCTGGGAGGGAATTCTGTCCTCCAATCCCACTGCTCCTTGTCTTGAAAGCTTGGATACTAGAGAAGGGAAATGGGAGGGAGCAGGCATGGCATGGCTGTCTTCTTGTGCAGCCTCCTTCTTTCAGATCTGGTGTCTTAAGTGTGATGTAGACAGTATGGGGTGAGGACCCAGCTCCTGATACCTACTAGCTCAAAGCAGGCCAAGAACCTGTGATTTGCAGAGGAAGCCTGTGGTTCCTGAACTGCAGATACATGTCGCTGGGGTAGAGATTAGTGGTTGCAGATATGGCCACAAATTGCTATGGTGATTGAGAATCCTTGCTGGGCTAGATGGCTGACCTGAGTTGGAGGGGACTGAAGTCATTTCCCTTTTGCAGAGGAAGAGTGCCTGGGGAGCCAGTGATGCAACCCTGTTTTCTTGAAATACTGTGCAGCTCAGACATCATCATCATTATTATTATTGTTGTTGTTGTATTGTTTTACTGTTATAATTATTAGCTTCTCCTAAGTTTTGGGGAGGAGATGGTTTCATTACAACAGGTGAAGGTTGCATCCCCAAAATCAGCCCCTCTGTGCTTGGTTGTGTAATGAGTTTGGTGGCAGACAACATTTGCCACTAATAGCCTCTCATTCTGGCTGAGGCAGAAGTGAACCAGTCCCTGAGCTACTGTGGCAAGGCCACCTTTTACAGGTACCTTGTCCCTTGGACTGTATTTGCCACGGGATATCTTTTCTGGTAACTAGCTTAGGGGCCTTTCTCTCACCTGAGAGATCCACAGCTCTTTTCCCAGCAAAGTGTCCAGTGGCTGCATGTTCATACTGGTGCCTGAGCTCACAGCCACCACCTTGAATTCAGAGCCAGCCTGGCAGCAGAGTCACCTGCCATGATCCCCAAGGGACTCTGTGAAATGAGGTGGATGAAGGAGCATGAATCTGGGGCACCCAGTAGGGTGGTCTTGTCATTCACTGAATGCAGCAGGGTGGTCTTGTGACTGCAGTATGGGGGGAGCCCTTCCCACCCCATCCCTGCCCTTCTGCCTGTTTAGGTTATTCCTGGGAGTTCCTCTCTGAGTAATGAAAAGGTTTTGCCTGTGGGGAAGATCCAAGATAAAATAATGTTAGAGCAGCCACCACCAAGGCAGAGAACTGTAATTACTCTGAGTTCTGCTTACAGTAAACACAGCCTCTGTTGTTTTATCTCCCTGATTGTCAGACTGAGTTCCCTGCTGCCCAGGGAGCAGGCAGAGTCCTCAAAGTACCATCTCCCTCCTGGGCTCTGCAGTCATTCTGGGAAGATGGAGAGGTGGGCATGTTGGATGTAATTTTAGTGGCCTCAGGGTGCTTAGCCATACATAGAGATCTGAAACAACCTGCTTTTGTGCCTTGCTTCCAAGAGCTGGGCAGGTTGACTGTCATCACTGTGGTGTGCTTGTCAGCATCACCTACACTGGGTGCTTGAACATCTCTCACATCACTGTGTCCTTGTGGGTGCTCAGGGAGCTGGGGGGAAGGGCTGCATGTCTGATCAGGTATGCACTGAATAAAAGAAAGCATGTCCCCTAAGATGAAAGGGTGAGAATGCAGTGAACTCTTTCATCCTGCCTGTCCTCTTTGCCACCTAGGAGGTAGAGATCTTGCTGGTAATTTTCTGTTACCATAATGCAGTGCTTGTTGCTTTGGGGGAGGGGGGGGGAAGTTGTTCATGAGTTTTTTGGGTGCTTTGACAGTTGAAGCTCTAGAAGTTCCTGTATATAAGTGTGCCCATGTTTGGAGCTTTAACAAGTTGTAGGTGTGTCTTGTCTACATATAATGGTACATCTGGGAGCACAAGGCCAGCTGCATTTGGCAGCTTGGCACATCGAGTTCAGTGGATACACCACAGAGTTGTGGGAAATTGTGCTGATATAATATCCCTTTAGCCCCTTTCTCTTGCTTTTGCACTGTCCCTGTACTTATGTGATTTTCTACTGTATTTCTCTCTGGAAAAAAAAAACCAACAACAAAGACCAAATCTTTCTGCTCTTCAGAAAATTCCCACACGCCCCTGCTGGAGGACTCGGTGACTCAGATGACCCCAGAGGAGCACTACAGGCGCATGATGTCAGCACTGAACGAACACGGCACGTTTGAAGAGCAGCAGCAGCAACGTCTCTACCAGCTGGCCAACAGCATGGCAGTGCCCAGCCATGGAGGTATGGGCACTTGCAAAGGGGAGAAGGGACTTGCTTTGCCCTTTGGTGTAAGCCTTGCAAGATAGCCCCTTGTGTGCGTGTGAGGAGGATTTATGAGCTGCAGTGTTGCATATTTATCATACAGGTGGTGCTACAGACAGTTCCTCCCACCCTTTCTTTGAGGACATTTACCTTCATCCTTCTATAAATGCTAATGCCTTCTGTAGCTGTCTGTGGGGGCTATGCATCCTGGAATAGATTAGGTGCAACATCCCTACTGTGTATTTTGCAGTGGAGGTGAAGGGGGTCCTTTTCTGGCGTTGTTTCAAGAGTCTCTGTCAATCTGAATATTCAGAATCTGTGGTGTAAGTCTTACTTGGGTCAAAGTGTGGAGCAAGGAGAGTGTTGGCATCATTCAGGGGGCTTGTGAGGTGCAGGCAGTGCCCAATACTCCTAACACACAGTGATGGGATCTGAAGTGGCAAGATGATGCTGCAGGATTTAGGTAGGCATTGATAGTGGCAGGTTCAAAAGTTGCTACACACAAAGCATAAACTGGTGGTAGAGGCCTTGCACCTTAATGAGAATTAGATGTCTCATGATTTTATGGACAATTAAAATATGCAGATGAAGCTAGGTTGCAGTGAAGGCAGCTTGGCAGGCAAGTGCTGAAGTCAGTGGAATATGCTTATCCATGATACCATCTATTGAAAGCAATTTTGTGTCCATCACCAAGGACTGGTGTGGTCCTTCGCTGGCAGAAACTAGATCTGCTGTGGGGAGGGGAAAGGGTTGCTGAAAGGGAGAGAACTTCCATACCCAGTGTATCTTCACTTGTAGAGGGCTTTCTAAAAACATTGCCCTAAGGACCCTTTAGGTCACAGCTTCCAGCACTAAGAAACTGTCACTGGCAGAAACTAGATCTGCTGTGGGAGGGGAAAGGGTTACTGAAAGGGAGAGAACTTCCATACCCAGTATATCTTCACTTGTAGAGGGCTTTCTCAAAACATTGCCCTAAGGACCCTGTAGGTCACAGCTTCCAGCACTAAGAAACTGTCTCCAGACCTTCCCAAGTGTGGTTCTCTGAGGTTGACCTGAGCACTGGGGACAGCTGGGACCCTCTGATCCTGCTTTATTTAGGGCCTGTTGTGTGCATTGCAGCCTGTGCCTCAGTACCTGCCTGTTTGCTGTTTCCAGGCTTTAGCAGCACAGGAGTATTTCTGCACTGATATTTACGTTCCAGGGAAGATGCTGCCATTCTGCTCTTTAAAAGGTGCTTGGACCCTTCTGTCCAAGGACGGGAAAATCCCAAACCTGGTCCTGAAGCAGCTTCCTCATTAACCTCCTGTTGTCCAATTCTGCTGCTTTGTCCTGGGGCTGGCGTGGTGTCCTGAGGTCCCACGTGAACTGGAGGGTTGCTGGTGGGTTTTCCCGGGGCTGTGAGGAAGCTGGCTAAACCAACTCGGCTGCAGCATCCCGCGCTGTGCCTAAAGGGGGCACCAGGCAGTTACAGGTTCTGCCCGCAGAACGGCTGGGCAGAGCGTGGGAGTCAGGAGCATCCTTCATGGGCTGAAGGCTCCTGAGCCCTCGGGGACACTTCACCTTCTTCCCTCGGGCTGCAAAGCTGCTGGCACTGGCTCAGCTTGGTCCAGGGTAAAGCTGTGCATTGTCCCCCAGGCCTCTGATGCAGGAGTGAGGGAAGTAGCTGAGCTGTCTGGATCAGACAAAGGCAGGGAGGTGGAAGAGGTGAAGCTGTCCCAGGCTTGGAAGCAGAAGGTTGAAGGGTGATTGCAAAGTGGGGCTGTGCAAACAGCTGCACCCTGTGCTGCTTCCCACCCTGGGCTGACACCCACCTGCCTGGGGACACGAGGAAGGAGCACAGGCAGCATCAGTGAAGCATCTAGCAAGAGCTGGAGGAGAATCTCTGGCCTAGAGTGTAAATCCCCAGGGCTCCTTGTTAGGTTAATGAAGAGGCTGTCTTCTTTTCCAGTCTGTTTGATTTGATTGGCTTCTCTAGAGGCAAGAAGGCGATTCTTTTGTGGAGTAAGGATTTTCTTATCAGCAAAGGCATGGCATAAACCTGTGCTGAGGTGCACCATGGTGAACACAGCATGTGCTTCTATGTGTGCTGTTCACTGTTCCAGATGTTTACAAAGATGCAGAGCTCCTACAGGCTTGAATCACAAGTACAGGGCACAGCCACACCCCATAGAGCTGGAGCTTCCACATGTAGGTGCAGTGAACACAGTACATGAGCCAGCAATATCTAATGTGAACCATGCACAAAAGGGTAACACCTGCAGATGCTGAATATTCAACCATGACATGCAGGTCTGTGTAGACTGTGTTGAATACAACAGAGCACGTACTGAGCACAAAACATGTGTGCCTGTGTTGTGACAGCCAGCCATGACAGGGCCCTCAACCTGGGCACTGGGTGGCTGCTGGACACAGGGAACATGTACACCCAGGCACTGGGTGCTGCAGAACAGCTGGTATCACCCCCTTCTCCCCCGATGTAATGAGCAAAGTAGCTCATTACATTAAAAGCCTGACTTATTTTTTATGATTATGATTAAATTGTCTCATCAGCATTTGTTAGGTGAGGGGTCACACTGAGGTTTTGGAGTGGGCAGGGGGAGAAAAGGAGTCTGCACAGATAGACTTTCTTGTGTAACATTGACAAGACAAAACTTGGTGTATTTTTGGATTGTCTCCACACCACAGGGCTCTGGTTGGGCTATAAATTATTAGTGCCAGTACAAAGCGCAGTTTATCTGCGTGCTCACATGGAGGCACCAATAACATTAATAATTTAAAAAATGTTAATAATTTAGAAATCTTTTTTTTTTAATTGCTTTTCAACCCCCCGTCCTCCACCCCCATTCTCCCAGTGGCATTCATCCCACATTCTGAATTCAGTCTTGTCTGCGTGCCTGGAACCTCCATCCGCCAGCGTCCCACTGTCAATCAATCTGATTTCCCAACTGTCAGAGTGCAGGATTGTAAATAACAGATGGGTGCTGTGTGAGGGGGTAGGGGCACAGGGGAGGGAAGGAGGGGAGAGAAAGAGGAGAGGGTGTGCATGTGGGGGTTTGTTGCGGTCATTCAGGATCAATGCAGCTCCTGGAATTGGCTGCATGCCAGACTGCTAAATTACAAGCACTGTGGCAATAAGGAGTGACCTGGGTTTTTCAGATAATTAATTTATAAACATTGGAGGTGCACAGTCCCTGGCTCGGAGAATTTTTCAGGCTTTTTATGGGATCTGATGGGGTTTGTTGTTTCGCTATTTCTTACGTACTTTTGGAGTTCAAAATTGTGCTTCGTTTTAATGTTTGTCCCCTCTGTTGGGGGCATGGGGACAGGAATTGTGTGTGCATAAATGTGTGTAGAAACATTCAGGTGCCATTATTTATCCTTACTTCCAGCAAAAATGGCATCTGTATAAGCATTTCCATCCCAGCTTGCAGTCCCACCATGGGGCTTCAAGCCCTGAGCATCACCAAAATACTTGATAAAATGATGGGTGAATGGGGCTGGACACATCTTGGGGCTGATAGGAATATGGATAGCTGGGATTTCCAGAACCAAAGGAAAACGGCATGATGGCATAAAGGAAGGCAAGGAGATGGGAAGTGTATTGTTACCAGGGTCATGCAACACATACATTAACTGAGCTTTATGAACCAGTGGTGGGGAGAGGACAAATACGCTGCTTTGAAATCTCAGTATTCGAGTTGGTCCTGACCAGGGTGTGTTCATGAAGATAGATCTTCTCCTCCTCTCCCCAGCTGTGTTTTGGTTTCCTTTTGCAGAGTAGTGCACAGTGAACATATGAAGGTTTCCTCTAAGTGTGCATCTGTGTGTCTGTGTTTCCTGTGTATCATGTGAATGGCAGCAGAGGTTTTGCTGTGGGGTATTAGCAGGTTGTGGATAGGGTGTTTTCAAGCAAGTACAGGAACTAAGGGACTCTTGATGCTTATCTGGGAGAGAGTAGCACCCTGGAAACAGCCCCTGTCAGGGGGCAGCTGTCTGTGCTGACACCTACTCTGGATAGACTATACACGTGTGTGACCCAGGACGGCACAGGCTGCCTGTGCCACAGGTGGAGGGCTCTGCAGTGGCAGTGCAGGTCTAACGGGGGGTGCATTTATTTCTGATCTGCAGCCAAAAGTGTTGTGCCTGAGGCTGGAAGGGGCCCCTTTCTGTACCTCATTCTCCGTGGCCCAGCCCTTTCCTTTCCTACAGCAGAACTGTGCTAGGCAGGTACAGACCTGTCACTGTCACCCCTTGCCCAGGTGAGGGGGGGACCCCGCACCCCCCAGGCTCAGGGCGACTGACCATCTGGGGTCATCACGCTTAGGAAAACAGGTCTGGGTTGCTCTGCAGCTCAGCTGGAGATGGTGGGACATTCTGGGGGGGG
>NW_009954555.1:2786083-2791499 GCF_000747805.2 Chaetura pelagica
CGGGCGGGGGGCGGCTCCGCCAGGGGACGTGGAAGGGCCGGACGTGTCTCACCCCCCGCCCCGGGGCGGGGTTTGCTCCAGCCCTGGCGGCATCGCACGGGGGTACCGGGGCGGGGGGCTCCGGGCAGCACCGGGGGCTCTCGGGCCGTGCATCCCCCTGAGCCAGGTTGGAAAGGTGTGTCCGGGAGGGGAGGGTGCGCCTGGGTGAGGGTAGGGGTGCCTGTGGGGGTGGGCGGATTTGATTTGCACTGGGACGGTGTTAACGTCTCCCTTGGGTGTTTGCACCCTCGGGTGCTGTGCAGGTCTGAAAGTGTGGTTTGCAGGTGTGCCTGCCTCACGCTGGGCCGTCTGTACACAGATGTGCACACACACACCTATGTGCTTGTGCACACCCACATCCACATCCAGGTTGGCCACTGGCTGGCTGTTGGGAACGACCCCAATCCTGCCTTGAATCTCCAGAACAGATGCTAGTGTCTAACCTGTTGTTTGGCACAGAGCAAGCTAAGGTGTGTAAGTTTGCAGATAATGAGAGAGAATAAGTGCTCTAGGATGGAATAGAAAGAAAAGAATTTTTCATTTTTGAGTAAGAAGGAGCTTCCCTTTACCACTGTGCTGGAAAGCTGATTTCCCTCCCCCTCCCCAGGAAATTCTAGCTCATTTATCTTGCTCTGTGCCATAAACCATTCCCTCTGCAATCAAGAACTTCAGAAGGATATTAAATTAAAGCTGCGTGCGTTCCCGACAAGGATAGGAGAGGGGGGAGAGGGCCTGGCAGCCACGGGGATGCAGAGGCTCTGGGTGTCATGGGACGAGCTGTGAAAGGCTCTAGTATCCAGACTTTCTTGGCTTCCATCTTGGGGTGGGGGCAGGCAGCAATATTAATTCTGTAGTGGGCATGTGTATGTGTTGGGTCCAGAGTCATCTGCCCTGGTTTATATCCTTGGAGATCCTGTCTGTTTTTTCCTTCTTTCTGACCAATGGGTTTGCAATGTGTAGGGGCTGGGCAGACCTGGCAAACTTTTCTCCTACAGGGTGTACTTTGGCTAACCCGCCTCATAAAATTCAGCCCAGTCCATGTGGATTGTAGGCAGACCTGTGAGGAATGCAGAGATAGACGAGTTTCAGTGCAGCCAGTCATCAGGAAACTTTTCTCCAGCTATGTGTGGGCTGGAGAAGTGCCAGGCCAGCCAGAGGCCTGCCTGAAAAGGCACATTCGTTGGGAAGGGTGGAGGTTTCTTATGGGGAGGTGCTGCACAGAGGAGGGGCAAACTGAAAATTAATTAGGTATGTGTTGAATCTGGAAGTATTCACCACTGCCAGACAGGTGTTGTAGCTAATGGAGCTGTGCTAAGCCAGGAGGTGTTAAATTGCTTGGGAAGAGGGTGTTATCTAGCAGTTAAGGAGAGAACTGAAGTTAAGGCCCACATTCCTCATTTGTGGAGGGCGAGGGAGGTTAGTCACTAGCTCAGGGGACAGAGACTGAAGGCCAGGAGTTACAGCTGGAAAAGACCACTGCTTCCCATCTTGATTGAGTTCTCCAAGTAGCCCTGTGAACAGTCCAGTTGGCGTAAGTGGGGAGGGTAATCCTGGTGAGGTGAGATAGGGGAAAGGAACACAAGGAGCACAAACCTTCCTTTGATGTTGAGAGAAACCTCTGTGGGACCTTGGGTTAAGTTTGCAGGAGTCACTCTGTGCCTCAGTTTCCCTTGCTACATGGTAACAGTGGTTCTCATTTTGAAAGCAGGTTGTGCTCAGTGTTTGGGAAGGCCTTTGAGCACCTCAGTTCAAAGAGCAGTATAATGTGGCATGTTGCACAGAGGAAGGATATTTGCACCCGCTTGTAAAGGTCTAGTTATTTGCATGTAAGCAGGACCAGCCTATGGCTTTGTTGGTGGGAACTGAACATAATTTCTCTGTGACACACACTCTGTAGTCTCCTTTCTGTCCAAGAGTTTGCAGGCTGAAACAAGACTCATAGCAAGTTATCAGCCTTGGTTTTATTTCCCCACACTCCTCCCACCTCAGGCTGTGCCTACAGGACCTGCTTTAAATGCCTGGGCAGAGTAGTTCTCCAAGGAGCTTTGAGTCAAACCATGTGGAATATCATCATGGTGGGCCTGACGGGCACATCCTGTGCTTCTACCACCCTGCCAAGGCATGGCAGACCAGACTCCTGCAGCCATCTGCTCCCACCAGGAGGGTGTGCAAAGGCCCAGCATGGCCTGCCTCCTTGGCCAGGCTCTCAGGTGTGATAATCCTCAGTTAGCAGAGCTGGGGAATCCTGCTGGGAAGTGGGAAGCTACAGCTATGCCCCATAGTCGTGGCTGAGTGAGTCTGCTTGGCCTTAGTTCACATGATTGTTATTTCTCCCCAGAGGTCTGCAGCCACCTGGGTGTCACTGAGGGTCAGCGTGTGTTGCTCTGCTCCTGCTCAGAAATGGCCTGGTTGGAGCTGACATGTGCAAACTGTTTCTTGCTGTTTTGCCAAAGCACCATGAGTATTTTTAGGTATGCCAGGAGAAGCTGTGGCCACGTATTGTAAAGCAGTGAAACACTGTGTGGGTTAATGTCTCCCTTCTGTTCTCCCTGTTGCTGTTAGCCTTGGGTTTTGTACTTGGCTGCCATGGTCCTTGTCAACAGGGTAAATCAAAGCAGCCCATGTGCACCTTTATGTAGAAATTTTGAAAGGCTCAGGTAGGCACTGAGAGGGGACAAGGCAATGGAGGAAGCTGTCTCATGGATGTCAGCAAACTTTAGGTAGATTTACAGCATCTCCTTTCCCAGGAGCAGAAGTAATAGCACATGATGCAGGGGGATGTGAACTGTTTGGAATAGTGTTAAAATTTCATTTCAGGAGTTGTCTGTGGGGATCAGGTCAGTTCTCAAGTGCAGCAGCTTTGTGGGTAAGAATAATTAGCCACTCCAGACTTCAGCCATTGTGTCTGGCAGAGAAGGAGTGGAAACCCGTATTGGTGGCCTGGTTTTATCAGGGCAGTGCTGCTGTTGTTGCAGATACATGAATGCAGAGACTTATGTCTGCTGGTGGGCACTATGGAGTTTTCTTCACTGGTTTCCAGGAGTGAAGAGGTGAGGGATGAGTCTGAGCTAGGGACACTTGGGAAGATGGGTATGTTCAGACATCTGTCAACTAGCCATCATCCATCTTTGGTGATCAGAAACGGGCTGGTAGGTTTAATGATACTGAGCACAAAGCAGGCAGGTGGGTACTGGCTCTGAAGGGGATGATACATATGTATGCACACACATTTTCTTGGACCAGGTTCCAAGGTCCTTTTAGAGGGATAATGGTCCCTTCGCCTCTTTGCTCCAGCTTCCTGATCTGTTGAAAAGAGTTTGTAAAACTGGTGTGTCTTGCCAGGAGTAAACTCAAGCTACAGGCTTGAGATTCCGTTTGGTTTCACGGTTTTGGTTTCCTAGGTCCTTCCTTAGAGTGATTCAGACTTGGATTATAGAGTGCCAGGACCTGGTGGTTGGTTTGAAAAGATTGCTGAGTTCAGTGTTATAAAAAGACTTGGAAGAGGAAAGGGTACAGCTAAAAGGTGTCATTGTAACTACTCCAGCCTGGAGTACTTCCCGTCTCCAAACTGCTGTCTCCTGCAAAAATGGCAGGTGGCTGTGCCCTGCAGAGATGCAGAGTTGCTTGGATCCTACTCCTTGGCTTCTGTCTCCAAAATTTGCTGGCAATGTGTCTGGCTTTGCTGGGGTCGTTTAGCCTGGTGTGGTCCTACCCAGGATGCTCATCTCCTGGCACAAACTGCAGAACTCGCTCCTGATTGTACTCATGGAACAGAGCAGCCCACTTCTTGGAGAGTGTGTGTGCAGCCCAGGGAGCACCTGCATTGCCCCCCCTGAGGGAAAAGCTTTTATGCCCTGCACATGGGAGGCATTGCACAGGTACTCAGCGGGATCAGTGTGGTGAGGCTTGTTGGCTAAATGTGATGCATCAGCTCTGTGTTAGGAGGTGCTAGGAGCTTGTTCACGTGTGTACAGAATATGGCATGGGTCCTGTGTGGGAGAACCTGCCCCCCTCCCACAGCAGGGGGAAAAGGCAGATTATAGTCAGCAAAAGGGCAAGTGCTGAGGCAGATACTTTGGTAGTAGCGTTTGGCTGTCTCTGGTGCTCTCTGTAAGAAGCATTAGGGACATAATTCACCTTCCAGGACTGTAGACAATTATGAGGTGAAGGCAGGAGGAATGCCAGGGAGCACGAAATACTGCCTGCCTGAGATGCCATCAGCATTCTGATCTGCTGGGGTCCTGGGAAGCAGAGCCCTTTGGCCAGAGTGTTCTGGGAGCAGGAGCCACGGTGTCTCAGAGATGCACTCGTTGCCCTTCTGTTGCAGAAAGCTGTGCATCAGCCAGAGGCCTTTCTCTGTGCAGAGATGTGCCTGAAATACCCAGCAAGAATTTCTTGGATTGGGCTCTTTCCATCTGCTGTTACTACTATTTTTTCTTTCACCACCTAATTCCTGCCCCCTCCATCATGTAGACTTTGATTCCTGCTTCCTTGCGCACATTCTTCTCACTTCTCTGGGCACATTCTCTCTCCTGCTCTTGCCCACCCTAGCCTTGCATCCCCCTCTCTTCTCTGAGTGCTGTATCCCTCTTCCCTTATCTCTGAACTGGGAGGATTCCTCACTCCATCCCAGCTGGTTGAGTGTTACGCAGAGCAAAGGCCAAAGAGCTTGACCTGATCTAACTAATTTGGTTTTAGCAGCACTTTGAATTTGAGGGAATGATTTCTCATGGCAGCATAAACCAGACCCTCCCTGTGTCCAGGCCTCATTGCTGCCCTGGAAGGGCAGAGCCCAGCACCTGTCTGTTTCTACCTGGAAATCCCAAACACCATTTTTAGAAAGCCCTTTCATTTTATTTATTCTCCCTTCCTGGCACAGTGTCTGTGGATGGCAAACCAGCAAGGAGCTGTGTGCTGCTTGCTTGTTACCTCAGGTTTCAAGTGTCTCTTCCTATCAAATGCAAAGCAGAAGAAAGCAGAGCTTTCATGCATTCTTTTCCCCCCCTCTTTTCCATCCATTCTAAATTTATTTCCATGCCTTGCCAGTTTCAATCTGCATTTCCTGACCCTCTCACATCTCCAGTCACAGCCTGTGCTCTGAGCCTTCCTTTAGAGCTTGGGGGAGCACTGCTCTGGGCTTGGGAGGATATGATGGGGTTAAAGTGAAAGGCTTGCTTTTAACAGTATAATGTGTAACCCCATAATGACTTTAAATATTGATTATTTGAAGGCCATTAGTGCTTATTGTTAAAGAAAAGTCGATAGTTTTTAAGCCTTGTGAACCATTTGTCTCTTGTTAAAGGACATATCAAATTTAGCAGCATGCAGTGCAAATCCCCTAATACCCCGCTCACAAGCCTCCAGCTGGCATATTGGG
>NW_009954555.1:2791578-2797254 GCF_000747805.2 Chaetura pelagica
GGGGGGGGAATAAAAGGAGGTGGGGGGAGGAATATGCAGTAACACAGAACTGTTCTCTGCAAGGTAAGGACAAGGCTTGTCAGATATAATTGCCAAGGGCTAAATTCAAATTCTCAGAGTGTGGGACTGTAATTCAGCCTTTACTCTGAGAGGTGGAAAAAGAAGAGGAAGGAAATTAATGGGGGGTTGAAGGCTGATATGGACCTGAGAAAGGACGCAAGGATTTGTGTTTTGGTGCAGGTCTGGAAGCACAGGAGCCTTTGTTAAAGTCTCTGGGGCTTTTAACTCTGGGATTGCCTGTTCGTTTCCAAGCTTGCTCGGAAGCAACTGGCTGTATCTGTACCAGGCAGCCTGGAAGGGCTTCCCAGCTCTGTGCCAGGACATGACCTGGTTGTACTCCCTCCCTCCTGTGCCAGGTTTCCATGCCAGGGATTGGGCATATGGGCTGGAAGGAGGTAGTGGTGGCTCCAACAGATTCCAGGCTTGAGTGGGTGGGAGGAGGGGCTGGTGGGATGGCAGGAAGCACCATGCACTGGCCAGTCCAAAGTGCGAGCGAATCCCTGGCTCCAAAAGGCAGGGAAGCCGCACAGCTCTGATGAGAGGACAGAGGGAATGAGCTGCAGGGTCTTGAGCAGATGTGAATTCCTTTGGCATCAAAGTTAGGCCCTGTGGTGTGACATTAAAGCATGAAAATAGCCTCTGATTAACACTGGGCTGCCACCAAAGGGCAAACCTTTTATTTTCCAGTGCCCAGTCCTGATCCCCATCACACGGTGTGCACTCTGGGCACAGATTGTCTCTTCTTGGCTAAAGTCAAGAAGCTTTCTTTGTTTTTAGCATTTCCCCTTTGCTCTCTGTGTGCCGCCTGCACCTGGGGCTCTGTGCACCGTTCCCTCTCCCACAGGATCCCCTTTTCTGCATTTATTAAAGGCAGGGAGGGCACGACCACCTCTTGCCTGGGCGCGGAATGGTTAAAAGCGACTTGATTTCCTAAATTGCTTCTTATAAAACGAACAGCACGTCTGCCAGGCTCGTCTCCCCATGATTACAGCTAATTACGATCGAACGGACACCTCCCAGCCCCCGTCATGCCGCTTTAATTGTCCGTTATTCATCTGCAGGCTGTCCGGGGTGGCAAAGCACTTGGCAGCCCAGCGACCGAGGCCTCGGCTAATTGTGAGGCCTCGGGGATTAGGGCAGGTGATTACACACTTCATGGTGTAATTACATAAGCATCGCTTGGCTGCTGCCCCGGCTCCGAGCCGAAGGTCACGCGCTGCGTTACCTGAGATTAATTGGAGCTGCCACTGAAGTGCGAGGTGCTGGCGGAGCGGTTATACGATTAGCATTAACATTTCAACAGCGACCGATCGATCTGTGGCTCTCCTCCAGACACAGCGAGCTGTGCAATTAGTTTAGAGGAGAGCTAGGGGAGGAAGGAGGAGGAAAGGAGAGACGGAGACAGCCAGGGGAGAAGGGGAGCGGAGGCAGACGGGAAGAGGGGGAGGCAGTGAAAGGCAGATGGGCAAGGGGTTGGGAGAGGGAGGAATTTTGGAGGGGACTGTCAGCCCATTCTGTGCCATAGATCGGTGTGTGGCAGTGTCTTGTCGTGGCTGTTGGCATAGAATGAGGATCAAACTGCACTGGGAAGATCTGGGGAAAGGACAGGAATCCTTTCCTTGCCCACCTCTTGTCCCCAGAGAGTCCTTGTCTGGCTTTTCATGAGTCATGGTGATAATCCATATCCAACTGGGTGGGGTGGGGCGTGGGTGGGATTGTCACATTACCCCAGACTCACCCATCACCCCCCTGCTGCAGTGGTGGGCATGGTTGTGCATGTGGTCTGTTTGTAGCAAAGTCATAGGCACCTTCTTGTGCTGTTTCTCTTGCCCTCCAGTCCCTTCTGAAGCAGATTTTACAGTGAGATACTGTAAAGTGAAAATAAACGGCACAGCACTTGGCTTTGCCTCTAGATGCCCTGGTGAAGGTAATAATGTTGTAAGTGGCCATCAAAAGGAATTAAGAGATGTGCAGCCGGAAAGCAGAGATCTGCTTGCAGGCTCCCTGGGCAGATTTGACTAATGGAAGAGACCTTGGCTCTTATTGCCTTCCTCCTTTCTTTTAATTTGCTTTCCCTCCCATCCCTGCAAGGAAGCAAGCAAGCTCTACCTGCCTTGCTTCCAGGCGTTGTCCTCTCCCCCACCCTCAAACCTGCCTCTTCCAGCTTACTTGTCACCTTACACCTGCTGTACCTATGCTGGCCAGCATCACCCACCTCTTCCCCAGTTGAATTCGTTTCCACTGACCCTGTGGCACTTCCTGCTCACATCCCTCTCCTCATCTCTTCTGGCCATGTCTTCCTCTGCCTCACTTTACAGTTTTCTCTCCAGAATTAAAGATCACCTCTTGTCCAAGCCTGGACAGTGATTTTTTGTAAGGCATATCCGTGAGGCCTTCCCAAACCCACTCTCCAGCTCTCAAAATACAGAGTGCCTTTTCAGTTTTACGGTAGTTGAATTAGAAACCCTGGCTTGCTAAGAAAACAGTTGCAGCATCTTGACTTTTCTAGCCCTGGGCAGCCAAAATCCTATGTAAAGTGTAAAGGCTACAGAAGCAAAAACATGTCAAGGTGGGAAGTATGTGGGAGGCTGCTTCCTGCCCATTCTGGTTCTGCTGCTTTTCTTTTTTTCCCTTCCTTGTAAATGTCTCCCATATTGGTGAACAAGCACCTTTTTATCTCAGAACAGCCTCTGGTAGAGAACACAGAAAGGATGTTCTTCCTAAGCCCTATGGGCCCTGTGGATGGAGCCTCCAGGTTTTCAACATGAATTTATTTTCTGATTTCTGCAGGGAGATATCCCACCCACCGCCTCTGCTTTCACCCCAGAATGCACCCCATATTGCCCTGGGGCCCCACTTGAGACCTCCTTTCCTTGGGGTGCCTTCAGCTCTCTGCCAGACACCAGGTGAGTGCATAAGACAAGCTTGTCATCAGCCAGGAGAAGAGGGCAGAGTGAAGGTGCAGGCTGTGACAAACTGTCCTTTAGCCAGAGAGCCCAGACACACTTTGTGTGTTACTGTTGTGCTGCCTTCACCCTTGTTTTGCAGTGACAGGAGCACGTTGTCTTGGCTCCTTTCTCTTTTAATCCCCACCAAGCCCCCTGGCCCCATGTTTCAAGGAGCAGGCTGCACTGCCTTGGGAATAGATGGGTTCTAGAACAGAAAAGCAGCTCTAGGCTGTCCTTCCATGCTTAGCTGCCCTTCTGGGGGGATTCCCCTGAGTTAGCAAAGACTCAACGCTGAGATTAATAACTCCAAATTGTTGTTCTCCCTGTCCCCAGGGTACGGGTTCCTGCAGCCAGCACAAGCAGAGATGTTTGCACGGCAGCAAGAGATGCTACGAAAGCAAAACCTGGCCAGGTAAAGAGTGCAGAGAGCTGGCCTGCCTGGGCTGGGCTTGGGTTTTTCCTTCCCTTTCCTGGTGGCAGGCAGAGTAACGTGGGGTGCTGTGTTGGATGAGTGACAGAGGGGTGTCCAAGTGAGACCAGTGGAATCACAGACAAACACTTCTGCACACAAAATGTGCAAAAGCTGATGTTTAGCATCTATGCTTTTGTCCCCAAGAGGAAGATAAATATAATGGTTGTAGAAAAAACATCCAATAATGAAATGAAAACAAGTTGAATGGTTACATTCAGTGGAGGAGGGAAGAAGTAGTTGCAGACAGCTGGAGCATGTCTGGGCCAGTGTCTTAGGTCTTTTCTTTCTGCTAGTTCAGTGCCACTCCAAGAATGTAGACAATGCTGGCCATAACTGTTTTGTATTTGATTTCCACACTTGCTTGTTAAATGAAACCCTATTCAGGTTGGGCATGAAATTAAACCCCAAACTTTGGGCTGGGAGGGACCTTAAAGATCATCTAGTTCAACTCCCTGCATGGGCAGGGACACCTCCCACTGGACCAGGTTGCTCCAAGCCCCATCCAACCTGCCCATGAACACGTCCAGGGATGGGGCAGCCACAGCTTCCCTGGGCTACCTGAGCCAATGTCTCCCCCCCCTCACAGGAAAAAATTTCTTCCTGATACATAATCCTAATCTACCCTCTTTCTGTGTAAAACCTTTACCCCTCATCCAGTCAAAAAATGTGCAGGTGTGGAGGCAACACCTTGATCCTACCAGCTCAGGTTCAGTGTGGCTGGGGGGAGGGGGTTGGTGAGCTCCTTGTAGACCCCCTGCACCCACAGTTCCCTCTCTTCCCCTCCCAATTCAGGTTGGAGATGTCGGCCGAGATCATCCGCCAGAAGGAGCTGGAGAATCTCCACAGGCAGAGGCTCCTGGCTGGTGACCCTCTGAGCCTGCATCCCGGCCTGCCCCCAGACCACCCTGCCCTGCGGAACGTGCACGACATCCCCGAGGGCCACCCGCTGCGGGAGGAGCTGTCCCGGAGGAACGCCATGCTGGTGCTGAGACACAACAACACCCCCCTGCTCTCCCTCAACCCCAGCGTCCCCAGCAGTGCCACCCCACCCAAGGAGCAGCCCCGGCGGGGCAGCCGGAAAGCCGCCCAGCACCGCGCCGAGCCGCAGGGGCTGAGCGAGGCCAAGGAGCTGGCGGAGCCCCGGGCACGGGATGGGGCTCCGGACTGTAACGACGAGGAGATGAAGGACTCTGAGAGCGACGCGGAGGTCAGCGACGAGAAGCCGGAGAGCCTGAAGGCTGAGAGCAGCGGCTCAGCCGCCGAGCTCAAGGAGTGCAAAGAGACGGGCAAAGCCTGTGAAGGGGCCAAGGAGCTGGGTGAAGCAGCTGCAGGGCAAAATGCCCCCTGCAGCTCCTCCAGTGCAGAGTCCCCCAGCCACTTGCTTGGCCCAGGCATCAACAAAACCGAGGTGAAATACCTCCCGCCAGCCTCCATCCCGCCGCCTCAGCCGCTGCCCTTTGGGTTCCCCTACACCATGAGCCCCTACTTCCATGCAGGTGAGCACCGGGGGCCCGTGGTGAGTTGCTGGCTGCAGCAGTGCCATGTTTTGCAGTGTGCTCAAAGTGCCTGCTATCTGGGATGTTTCCAGGGCAGCGTGTGAGACAGCTCCTTTGGGATAGGGTGTCAGAGTTCCCCAGCAGTGACTTACACACCTTGGCTGCCCTATGGCTTTGGAATTGCCACGCTACTTTTCCTGGGCTCTTTCCCCTGCCTGGAGTGTATTTCTCAATCTCACAGGCACTGGTATAGCTGGATTGGTGCCTGTTGGATGGTTCAGCCAGGCAGGGAACTCCCATGGAGCTGTGCCCATGGAGATGGGCAGCTCTGGCAGACAGAGCTGGAGGGGAGCAGTGAATACAGATGGTACAAAGTGGGGGTTCAGACCCCTGTAGCTGGTCTGCCCAGGGATCTCCTGTGGACAGAGCAGGGTAGTAGCCCCACTAGCCTAGCCAGGAGCCAAAATTTGCCTCAGCTAATTACTTGGCTGAGCAGTTAGCAGGAGGTAGGACCTCCTGCCACATGGAGGAGGGAGAAAAGGGGGGGGCATGGCATGTGGGTCACTGAGGCTGCCTGTTTTCTATGCAAAGAGCTGCTGCGGTTGTGAAGGCGGCTGCCCCATCGCTCATTAAAGCTGCCTTCCAACCAGGAAGGAGGAAGTGATTTTTCTGTGACAGGCAGGTGGCAGAGATGATAAAT
>NW_009954555.1:2797530-2810627 GCF_000747805.2 Chaetura pelagica
TTCCTGCTGCCTTGGGCTGCCGAGGCTTCCTCACAGGAGCCTTTTTCTCCTGGCCATTAAAAACGAGAAAGGCACGGCTCCGTGGTGCTCATTGCTTGTGTGAGGCTCTGCAGGGAGGCCTGGATTGTAGATGGGTTTCCTCCCTCCCCCAGCAGTGTGTGAGTTACTGTAATAGGCCATTTATTATTATCACTTCGAATTTATATCATGATCGTGTCTTGAGGCCTCGGCAAAGATCAGGGATGTGTTTCACTGCCCAGTTTCCAGGCAATTCTGATTTGTGGAGCCTGTTCCAGAGCTGTAGGTCTTTTTCTGAGGGCTCTTTTGCTTCACATGTTTTCCTGGCTGTTAATATCACCTGTTTGCAGGACAGCAACACCGAGTGTAGTCCCTGTTATGGTAGGGGCTCCATAGCAAAAGCTCTTACCTGGAACAGGCTTGGGAAGGCACAGCATCTTTCTCAGTGCAGCACAGCAGGTCGATAGGGTGGCTGGGAATTCATGAAATACTGAGGGCTGTATCGATCCAGATGCTGCGGGGTCATGGGCTGTGCTGGGGTAATGTGTGTCAATGAAAAATGTGTTGCTTTTGGCCCCTGGGGAACATGAACCACCTGAAGACAGACAGACAGAACTACACCCACTTCTCCATCTGTGCCAGATAATTTCCATAATCCTTTTTTGTGCAAGGACTTCTCTTCTGGCCAAGGTGGTTGTGATGTTGTGTTGTACACTGGAGGCTGGTATGATAAAAATAACCACCTGAACAAGGCATGTAACGTGGCAGGTCAAAAAGAAGAGCCAGAGGGAGGAGAGGGGAAATGGAGCTGCCTAAGAATGACCACTGAGTTTCAGGCGGCTCCTCTGGTTCCCAGTGAGGGGAAAGCTCCTCCTTTGGAGGCAGAGAGCTGTTTTTTGTCCCTGCTGGGAAGAATATCGATGAGGCAGCCAGAGCTGGGTCGATTCTCTGAGCTGCCTTCTGGGGCTCTGGCGGCTGCTCGATGACCTCATCTCGTCAAGGTTTCAGCAGCCTGGCTCCCCTCCTCCAGCCCCGTCCTTTGGAAAAGGTGAAGGATGGAGCGTGCAGGAGGCTAAAATCCTTCTATTGATCTGTAGTCTGGAGAGCAATTAACACAGGCCTTGCATTGCTGCTCTGTGACCCTTGCTGTGTGTGGGAAGGAGGGGGTACATGCATGGGGAAGAATGGGGAGAGGGGTTAGAGATTAAACCTGCAGGTGGGATGGCTTCCAAGTGGATTGGTTTTGTGCACTGGTCTCCCAGTTGGCACCTGAATTGTCTCTTGTGATGCCAGGAGCAAAAACTCCTGTGTCTCCGTGCAGCAGAGACAGCCCTGTTGCAGCCTGAGTTTGCAGCAGCGGTTTCTCTTACTGGAATGGCCAGAAGGGTTCCTCTCCCTGGCCCATTTGGCCTTTGGCTTCTCTTGTGAAGCAGCTGGGTATCAGGAGGAGGGAAGAAAATTATAAATGGAGTGTGGCAGGGGTTGGTGAGGGCTTTTACGTGGACACCTGTCCACAGGATGCTGGCCTGGGACGATGGATTCTTTTCAGTCTCTCCATGCTGGGCCCCATCTGGTGAAATACTCTGTAATCCATTACCAGTCTTGGACCATCATTTATCATAGAGCAAGACAGAGGAGGCTGCCCTTTATGCATCCTCGCAGTCCAGCAGGATCCAGTGACAAGTCATTATTATAATAGAAGGTGCATCCCTTCCAGCCACTTGGCACCTATTTGTTATCATTCTCCCAACTGCCAGAGCAGGGGGGAGTGGGTGCAGCCATGCACAGAGATGGAGCAGACAGTGCAGGATCTTCCCGAGGAGGGGTGGGAGGAAGGACAGGAGCCCTTCTATTCTAGGGAATTTAAAATTGGAAAGGGCCAGTGAGTGGGTGCAGTGTGCTGAGGGCTGGTCCTGCCCTAATTGCCAGTTAGATACACGCTGAGGCCAGAGGAACCACTGCATTCAGCTGCTGTGTCCTCCTTCCTTCCTTGGAAGAAGGAAGCCTGGAAGAAAGAAGTCCTTCCTTGGGCTCTTTTTACATCTGGTGACTTCAGACTGGTGACAGATCTGGGGTGGGAGCAAAAGCACAGGGGGAAACACCTGAACACCAGGCTCCACAACACAGGGTGCTCAGCCCATAGAAAAGTGACTGAGTCTTTGGAGCTTCTAGTGCTGAGCTCTTCTGCAGTTACCCTGAGGTCTTGGGCATTTCTGCAGGGAACAGGGGTGTTTGCTGCTGACTTCACCCTCTAGAGGTTTCCACCCTCTAGCTTCTAAGTTCTGTGGCACAGAAATTGCTCATAGGCAAGAACCCAAACTATTGGTATTTACCTTCCCCCTCCCAAAAATACTTCCACCAGTCGGTCCCCCTTTCCCCGATACAAATGGGAAGGGAAAACAAACTCTCAGAGATAAATATTTTGGCCGTATTAGATTTCTCTGTGTGTGGGTGCATGGAAAATATTTCCTGTTCCCATACAGAGGGTCTGCCTTGCCTTCTCTCTTGGACACAGCAGGCTTACTGTGTGTGTGTCTGTCTGCATCCTGACCTCTCCCTTTTCTTCTGGGGGCACGAAGAGACAAAAGAAAGAAAACCACAGAGGAGAAAAGCTGGAGAAGAAGCAGTTGCTAGCCCAGCTCTGCTGGCAGTGTCAGTAACACTGCAAATGATCCTGCACCCTGTGTGCTTCCAGGATTGCAGGCACGTGTGCAGGAGGGGACCACAGGGAAGCCTTACACCTTTCCCTTCATCCCAGCCAGCTGGGAATGCAGCATCAGGGCTAAATCCCTGCCCACCCTGGTTGGGGACCTGGTGAGCAGCCCTGGCTGGCAGGGCCTGACCAGCCTCTCCCTGTGCAAGCTGAGGTTAAACCCTCAGGATGGGTTTGGCTGGCTGGTGACTGGAGAATTCATTTCCAAGCACTGTGTTGCTGCAGTTCAATCTTTGGCTTGCTTTTGGAATAAGGAAGTACCTAATTTTAAAGCAGTTGGCTGTTACAGTCAGATCCCCTCAGAGACGCTTGCTCTGGCTGCAGATGGAGGTGTCTCGCCCGAGCATTGACTGTGCCTGGAATAATTGAGTTCAATTTAACTTCCTCTATTTACCAAGCCACTCTTCCAACAAGGAGAAAGAGAATTACCCCCCCACCCCAAGAAAGAAAAACCCTTCCCTGAAACAGCCGGAAAAAAAAAAAAAAAAGGGAAAAAAAGCCTTCAGCCACTTGGGGGTTTTGTGAATTTTAACGTAAGCAGCTGGGAGTTTGTCTCCTGGAAAATGGAACGCAGCCGGAATGAGAATGATGGGCTCGTGTCCATCTGTCTGTCTGGTAGCTGGGGGTGGTGAGGGGAAGGGAAGTGATGGCTGGCTCCTTGGCAGTGGCCTCTGTCTCCATCTCCCACGCCGACAGGCGCCCAGCTCACAGCAAAGCTGGTTGTTTTCTCTGCAGCTTTTATCAGGCGCACAAAAGTATTTTAAGCGTTTTCTAGCTGGAAGAAGCAGGGGTGTGAGGAGAGTGAGTTGCCTGGCCTCCAGCAGGGCATGGGGTGGTGAGGCAGGGGACAAGCTCTCCATGCCAGGCAGGGCTGTCCTGGGGAGCAGACAGCAGAGCACCTTGCAAACCTGGTACTTGCACACTGTGCTGGCAAGAAGGAAAGGTATCACCAGGGATATGAAGGGGGTGAGGAAAGTCTGGTTGTTGCCCATAGTGAGAGCCCTGAGGATCTTGGGCTGGTAAGAAGCGCTGGCAAAGGGACATGCAAAGGTTTGCCCAAGTCCATGAGGCATGGAGAGAGGGAGGGAGGGTCAGCCATGTCCCTACTCTGGAAGGACAGGTAGAGCTGGCAGGGGCAGCAGGCATTGGAGGGCTCCTGTCTCTGTCACCACAGCTCCAGCCAAGATGCTCTGCATCTGGAGCTGGCACTGGTCTGTTTGCAGTGGCTGGTGTGTGCCAGGAAAGCCATGGCCTCATGCAGTGGGAGGCCAGTGGGTCTGGTCCAGCTGCTGCACGGGGACATGGACATGAACAGCCCAGAGGGTGTGTGGGCTGCAGATGGGCAGTGCTGCCTGTGGCCCTAAGCACAGGGTGAGGCTGGGAAGGGAAGCGGGAAGTTGGGAGCGGAAATGTAGTGGAAATGATTACATAGTGTCTGACTGCTGCTTGTGCAGATAGCTGTTGTTTTAAAAGCATCTTATTGGCATGATAACTTCCTCTGTAAATCCTGTCCTTTTCCTGTAACCTTGGACTGTGCTAGTGGCTTTGCCAACTAGTTAGTGGAGACTCAGTGTGTGGCTTTGCTGTTCACTTGTTCTGTGCCTCTGGCCTGGCTCGTTCCCCAGGGAACTGGCCACTCCTCCTCTGGGCTTGTCCTTCCCACCGTGATTTTGTTGTGTCCCACTTGATCTTGTCATTACTTGCAGAAGTGCTACCTGACCTGCTGTGGATGGGAGCAGAGAAATCACAGCAAGGGGTTGCCTCAGTGGTGCTGATCAGGTGCCTCAGAGAAAAGCCTCAAGCCCACAGAACAGATGATTTTGTCATGATAGACCCCTGGGATAAATATTTTTTCCTGGTGATTCATTGCTTCGTGCCCCAATGCATAATGGTTTATACCCCTCATAAACTGTTTCTCTACCCTCTATAATCACGGGTGTTCATGTCCCTGTAAATGTCCTCTTGAGCTCTTGGTCTCTGTGCTGTCATGCAGCAGAGAGTTCCACAGGTTACCAATGCTAATAATGCTTTGTTTTTCCTGAAGTGGCATTTTCTGGAATTAAGCTTTTTCATAACTTGTTTCTGTGTTTTTTCCTTTTACATGCTGGAGTAGCTACGAGTTACCTGGCTGGCATTTCTCTTGCCATTTCTGATTCTCAGTGCCTCTCCTCCAGCTCCTCCCTGGGCTCCAGTTGGGTTCTCTCCCCATGTGCATGTCCTGTGCTGTCAGGCACCAGCCCCAGGGGGGCTCCTCTGCCCTTTTGGAGCCCATCACCTTCATCTCTCCTGACAGGGCTGGGACCTGAACTGCTGTTGCATTGCGGAGAATTGACATACGGACTGGAGCTGAGCTGAGCTGTGCTGTCTGTCTGCAGAGCTGTGCTGTCTGTCTGTCTGCAGAGTGTGGCAGGGGCTGGCAGGGGTTGCCCTCTCACCCTGCACACGGGGCAGGCAGAGGTGCTCCTGCAGCAGAGCAAGGGCAGCGCTCTCCGAGGTGGTGGCTCTGCTGGACCAGACCCATCCGGTGGATATTTTCAGGCTGGGGTGGATTGAAAATGAACACTTTGAAAAAGAGCAAGATGTTCTCCAGTGATTCATGCTCCAGCAAGGCAGAGGCCACCAGGGAGAGCTGCTGGGGCCCCTTATCATTCGGAGCACGTAGCCAGGAGAAGGGTTGGGGGAAAGAAACCCACAGGGCAGGCAGAGTTTTTCGCTTTGCGGTGCATGTGGAGAAACACTCCTTCAGGGTTTCTTCTTTTCTCTCCCCTCCCCCTATTTCTTCCCTGCAGCTGAAGAACATTAAACACATGAAATGCATTAGCTCGGATTTTTCTTCTCCCCTGCCCCCCCTTTCTAAGCTGGGGACCTCCAGGAGGAAGAGGCCTATGAATTGACCCTGCCCAGTGCTTTAATTGACAGGTCATTAAAGATGAATGTGTGGCTAGAGAAAAATATTCAGATTGCAGGCTAGTTGTTGTCCATGTGGGATTTTAATGATTTATGTTTCTTTCTCCTCCCCCTCCTTTCTCCCTCCCCCCCCCCCCAACTCCAAACAATCCAGGCACCATGGGAGGTCTGTTTCTGGATGGCGAGGAAAGCCCAGCGCTGGAAGACATCAGCAAATGGACGGTGGAGGATGTTTGCAGCTTCGTGTCCAACTTGTCTGGCTGCACTGAGTACACTCAGGTAAATCTCTTCACAGCCTCAAGACCATCATGGGAGGAATGTCCTCCCTGCAAACCCCTGTTCTCTTCTGTGCCTGTTTTACTTGCAGTGTCCATCCTAGGAGAAGGGATATCTCAGAGCCCTGCAGGGCCTGAAGCTTTCTTGGTTTTTTGCTAAATAGCTGCTTGCTGCCAGTGGAGACCCTCAGGGGTGTGATGGGCCTTGCAGATGGATGGCTATAAGGAGACAGTCCAGTGGGACAGGATGAGAGTAGGGCCAAGGTTAGGAATGAATATCTGAGTTGCAGCATTGATTATGGTTAGTGGCTCTTAGTGTCACTTATCTCTTACTGCCTAGCTCATGCTTTTAGAAGCTGCCCTGTGCTCTGTTGCTGAACACAGTGGTGGCTTTGTGTGGAGCAGCTGTAGTGAGGGATGGGCTGTCAGGTAATCTCTGGATTGGGGTGGGCAGCTCATGCTACCAGCCTGGCAGGAGGTGCTGCATTGTCCTGGGGGCAGAGCAGGGCTGTGAGAGACCCTCCCTGCAGAGTTGCCCAAGTAACCTCCATGCTTACTCTGTAGAGTGATGGTGACTGTGATTTTGAAGCTCGTGATAGCAGAGTTGACACATCCATTGGTAAGAGGTGCTTATAAAGCCTGCTCAGTGGGAGGTCGTGAGGTGCAATACAAAAAACAACCCTGTGTTTTTGGCTTCTGCATCTGCTGGAGCCTGTCATAAATGCCCCATTGAGAGAGCGCGCCAACTGCGCAGGCACAGATTCCTGAGCTGTCTGGGACAGCCTTGTGAGGAGGATAGAGGGTGCTTGGAAGGGAGGGGCTGCGAGCAGCAGAGATAGAGAGGCAAAGGGCCAAAGTTCAGGACAATCCAGCCTTTGAGCAGAGAGACATACTAGGCTGAGAAGAGGTCTTGAAAGGGAGAAAGGGCAGTGGGAATTGAGCTTTCCGGACATGCTGCTTCAAGAGCAGAGCTTCCCTGACTGACAGCTGAGGAGTGAAAAGCTGTGCTTGGGCATCCAGCCTGGCTGAAAGTAGATTTCTAAAAACCTGCCTCCTCCCTCAGGCCCTTGCTGTCTCTCCCTCTGCTCATTGCATTAGGCAGGTGTCCTCCCAGAACTCTTTCCTGCCCCCAGCCATTTTGGGAGGAGTAAAGCTCAGCACCCACTGCTGCTGGGACTAGTGAGTCCCTGGAGGTTACACTGGTTTGGTAGCGTGCCACTGGGGGAAGGTGAGGGCTTTGCATCCCCCAGAGGGAAGCTGGGAGTCAGGCTTTGCTTTATGGAAACCTGAAATTGCACCACACCTTCCCCTTGCTCAGGTGATGGGATATTGTGCTTTCAACCCCCAGTCTGTCCTTCCTTGCCCCCTAACCACGATGTTTTAATCCCATCACAACATGCTTGCTAAAACCACCAGTAAAACCAGTGCTTTGTTGGAGCAAACAGCTGTTGAATATGTGGGAGAGACCATATTTAGGAAGGAGAATGTTTGTTAGGGAGGTGGGGTACATGTCATGTTCTCCAGGAGGAATGTCAGAGGTTTGGGAGTGGATCAGGGTGACTGGGTGTGTGACAGGGAGAAGGGTCTGTTTCTGGTAGTGGACAGAGGGGGGGAAGGGCACTGATTAACAAAAGCTGGGGGATGGATGGGCATTGATGGGAGGGGGAAGCAGCAGGTCTGCAAGGGTAGGTGCACTATCCGTTGAAGAGATCTCAAGCAAAAGACTCTAAAATAAAAATCCAGAGCTAATCAGGTTCTCTGCTCCCCCCCACCCCAACCAGCCTGCTCTTGCACTGGTAGTATTGCAGTTTGTCTGCATTCCTGAGCTGGAGAATGAAGATCAGAGCTGCCTGGAACCTTCCGAATTAGGCCAGTAGGAAATGTGCAGAAATCGTTAACACAGCCACCTCGCAGAAGGATCAGCCATTTACACCTTCCATGCCAGCTCCTGGTTTACCAGTGGGGAAGAAATCGATAGCTCTCTGAGACAAAGGGTCAGCAATCTTCTCAGTGCATTGCAAACAAAATGTTTTACGATAATGGGAGCTGCTGTAAACAGCCTCCTGTTGCATTATGTAGGGGGGTGCCTGCCTTGAGGGATGGTGTGTTTTTATGCCCTCCGGTTATACACTTAACAGGTTTTTTTACTGTGTGAAAATGCCAGTGTTCAAGGGTGACCCAGCTCCAGGGCTCCAAACTGCAGAGCTGTCTGTGTTCTCCAAAACCGCAGCTGCTGGGGAGGTCTGGCACTGGTCTGCAGGCTTTTCCTGCCAGGAAAAGCCAGCAAGTTTGGTGGTGTGCTGTGCATTTAGAAACATGTTTCAGACAAACAAGCAGAAACAAAAGCTTCCACTCCCCATTTCAGCCCTTGACAATATTCAGCTTTGTCCCTGCAGTGGACCCAGGCCTGTGGGACACCCAAGGGAGATGCTTTTCTCAAGCTTTAAGGCTCTTTGTGGATGGTTTTAGTGCCCAGCAAAGGGAGGCTTTTGGCTTCCAGCCACATTGGCTCCAGAGGAAGGAAAAGAAATTGGTATAGTAGGTTTTCCTAGGTGAAAGAGCACAAACGTGCTGCAGCCATGAGCAGCTTTGCTGATGGAGTCCAGCAATAAAAATCCCTTGCAGCAGCTCAGCTGCCTTGGCTCTAGCAGCCCTAGCCAGGCTCCAAGGTGGGCCCCTGTCTGTGCAGCAGCAAGATGAGCACATCAAGGGTGTCACTGGCATCTCCAAGCCTGGACCTGTGTTCTGGTTCCTTCCAGGTATTCCGAGAGCAGGCGATTGATGGGGAGACCCTGCCCCTCCTGACAGAAGAGCACTTACTGAACAACATGGGGCTGAAGCTCGGGCCAGCACTGAAGATAAGGTCACAGGTAGGACAATTTCTTCTGTAGGATAAGTGGAATCCTGTGAAGTGATCCCTAGGCTGGAACAGGGCTGTCACTAGGCCAGGTTTATTGAATAGAATTTATAAAGTAATAATTATGTATTTATTAGTAATTCTGGTTTCAAGAAAGCTTGAAACACTCCAAAGTGTTCTGTACCCTCACCTGGAGCCAGTCACCTGACTCCTGCAGGAAGAAAACACTGTGGTTTTGGTGTGCAAGGGCAGAAGCAAAAGTTCAGGACGGGTGATGGGGAGAGGATAGCAGGGATCCAGCAGGAGACTCCTAAAATGGACCAGCTCCTACTGGAAAAGAGACAGGCTGTTCCTACAACTACCAAGGAAAGAAGAAAAGCTGTAAACAGGTGAGGCAAGGTAGATGGTTTCAAATCAGTTGAACATGAAAACAGTAATTCCAAAGTACCTAGAGGACTGGGCAAAGCCATCTTGGGAACCAGTTCTGTTGTTGTTCTAGACTGGAAACAAGTCCTTTTGCTGTTGTCTTTGTAACTAGTTGGCTCTTTTAGTGAGGCCTGAAGTACAAATGCATTTAACACATCTCAGCATCAGCTGTTGATGACTTTCCCTCCCCAGTGAGTAATGGACCAGCTCTTCCCTTTCTCTGCTGTGCTAGTAATAGACTTCTGCAACAGTTTCTGTCTTGCTAGTCATAGCTTACTGCTCCTGCTGATGGGCTGTGCCCCCTCCCCTCCTTGTTCTATTAATTTGTATTTTCACTAGAAGTAGAAATTTTATGTTTCTTGATTTACTCAGGTTCTTTCTTGACACTGTTTTCTCCTCAACAGCCTGGTTTGCTGTTGTGCCCTTAGAGTGATGTGTCTTCTCAAAATACCTTTTTTCCCCTCAAAAACTTGACTCCCAAGTCTCTGTGGAGGTCTGTGTTCCCAATATGGCTTTGCTCTGCTCTACCTGGAAGTCATGGTGACTTCCATTTCAGTCACCTTCACCCCCTGCCTCCCCCCCTTCCTCTTGTTTGGACTTAAAAACTCAAAGAACATCTCCATGAGGTTGTTGGGTCCCCCCCTGCCATTTAATGATTAGAAAACAGCTTCTGACACATGCCAAGAACAGGCTGTTCTGCTGTATTCCCTGGGGGATTGTGTCATGCAAATGCTGATGACAGGAACGTGCATGTGCACAGTCAGTCACTCTGCTGGGGTAGGTTCCCCAACCCACAGCCATACATTTGTTATGGTAAAACAATAAGAGCAACTTTACTGCTTTCCTTACAGCCCTCACTGTTTATGAGGGGTCTAATAAAAAGGTTCTGTGGGCAATTGTTCCCTGTGGGTCAATTTGGTAGGAAATAAAACTCTTATGTTTCTTAAAAAAAACAGAATGCCAAAATAGCTCAGACATTCTGAGCTTGGATTTTGGGGGGGGGCAGTATGAGGTATGGGCTGAAAGCAGAAAACCCCTGCTTTGAGTTAATCAATAGTTCTATAATAAGCCATGGTTGGGGAGGGGGCCTAAGGGGGGGGAGCAAAGCCCTGATGTTGCTCACAGAATAAAGCTGCAGTTGTCTGTGGGTTTGTTCAGCCTGAAATGGGAACCAGCTGCCGAGGTGCTGGGGAGCTCTGGGGCCTTTGGCCTTGCTGGGAGGCCAGACCTGCTTCAGGACTTGGCCTTAGTGCTGCAGAAGCCTTTCAGTTTCCTGTACTTACAGTAACAGCAGCCACCCTGTAGCCACAGGTTTATTTCCTCCCTCACCCCTCCTGTTAAGAGCAGCTCCTGCTTCTCAGCAGTGGAGCTGGTGTCGGGTCCTGCAACACAGCACCTAGGCTGGCTTAGCTGGTGAGCTTTAGCAGATTGTCCAGCCAGGGAGCATGGATTTAGGGAGCACTTCCTTTAGGAGAAAGGAGAGGAGGAACCCTTGCCTGTTACCCTCTGGTAAGTCACCACGGGCTTTGTTTTTGGTGGCCTGGGGGTGGTTGCTCTTCTGCTTTTTCACTTGGCGCACAAGAACCTGGAGTTGCTGCAAGAGAACAGCTCCGGTGGGTTTGTGCACATCCTCATCCCTTTTGCTCCAGCATTGATTTCTTCTTTTTTTTTTCCTCTTAACCTTTTGAACAGGTCGCCAAGAGAGTGGGCAGAGTTCTCTACATGGCAGGTTTCCCCATGGCCTTCCCTCTGCAGCCTCCCGGGCTGCGGCCCCCGGAGCGAGAGCTGCCCCCGGCGGAGCTGCGTCCCTCCTCCACGGGCAGCGTGGCCTCCCCGTTCAGCAGCGCCCTGCCCACCAGCCGAGCCTCCCCCAAGCAGGAGAACGGGAACTCTTCCCTCCTCACGGGCATCAGTGACACCCCCAAACCTCCATCCTAACCTGCAGGACACCTCCTGAGCCTTCTGGGACTGGGGCCAGGCGGACACGCAGAAGGGAACAGCCTTTGGAGAGACCAGCAGAGCCTCCCACAGCCACGTGAGCCACAGGAGTGAGGAAGGGAGGGGTTTAATTCTTCTTTTGGATGCATTTGCTTTTTTTTGTTGAAAAACAAAACCCAACGGCGCCACAGAAGTTTTTCAGACTGTTAGAAAAAAAAAAAAGGGAAGGAAAGACAAACTATCCAAAGATGTACCGAGACAACGCGAGTGAAGAGAAAGAAAATGGAGGGTGGCAGCAGCATTCCCAGCCCGTGTCACACCCCTCCTTGGAGAGCCATGGACACAGGGAATGACCACATTTCTTTGCCTTCAAAGAAATCCTGGCTTTCAGCAACTTCTGGGCATGACTCCAAGCAGGGAAGGGGCAGGGGCTCTGCTCCTCCCCACGGTACTTGGCACCTCTGAGCAAAAAAAACATAAAGCCTATGAAAAAAAATGAAAACAACCTTCCCAAATAGCTCCTCCTCCCTGGAGACTGTACTCAGTTCCTCATTCAGGTGTCTATGCATCTCTAGCGACTTTTAAAAACAATACCAAAGACAGACAAAAAGAAAAAGATAAAAAAAAAAGGTAATAATAAAAAGGCAAGTTCGGGTCCATGTTTACCTGCGAGCGGGTGGTACAGGCAGCTCAGCCTGTCCCCAGGGCCTGGCCCCTCCCCTGGCCCCTTGTCCCCTGCAGCACACACAGGATGGACTCCGTCCAGGCTCCAGCCCCGCAGAGCTGGTTGGTTTCATTTGTTGTTTTCCATGATATTTTGGTTTAAAGAGCAGAATAAAGGCGTGTGCACCGGCGGGGGGCAGGGTCACAGGCCTCACTCCAGCATGGCCCCCCCTCCCTCCTTCATGTGTACAACAGGCTCATTTCTACAGCTGGGAGGTGGGTGGTTTGTGATTGATTTTTTTTCTGTTTGTAGGGTTGTTTTTCATTCTTTTCAAAGCCCTGTTTCAGAGGTGGATGTAGTTGCACATTCTGGCCTGCTGTGGACCATGAGACACAGATACCTGTGTGTTCCCAGAGGAGGGGGAAGGGTCCTGGGGGTTTCAGGCTAAAAACAATGGGTAGAGTTTCTTTTTTACTACTGTGAACAAGATGGTAACTCCTGGGGGTGACCTCCTGTGACTTGTACAGTTGTGAACAACAATCACATGTGGTACTTTTCTCTCTCTCTCCCCCCCTGCCCCCCCCTTTTTTTTTGGTTAAACGTTGCACGTGCTGCCGTTTTTCTTACAGACTGGCTTGGTGGTACCTTAGCTTCTTTATATTGTAAAAAAAAAAAAGGAAAAAAAAAAAAGAAAAAGTCATTATCCATCACATCACGATTAAAAAAAATGCTTTCCAGCAATCTGAATAAAAAAGAAGAACACTTAATTTACAAATGGTAACACAACTTCCTCAGCTAGTGATTATTTGCTCACAGAGTCTCCTTTCTTTCATGGGGTGCACTGGGGCCTTTGCCCCACCTGCTGTCCTGGAGCTGCTGCCTTTTCTGGCATAAAAACCAAGCTGGGGGGGTGGGTCACAGCAAAAAACAAAGGCTTTTTGGAAGAAAAGGTAAGTTAAAAACCTCCTTCTTAAGAGTTACAGGGCCTGACAAGTCTCACCTCTGCAGTCCTGTCCCAGGCTCCCATGTCACTGCTGCAGACACGGGGCTTTACCACGTGTGAGAACCTCAGTCTTCACTCCTGAACCCCTCATGAAGCAGCAGGTGCTTTGCCCCCCTCAGAGTGGGCTATAAGTGATAATAATAATTACAACAGTAATTATGATGATAATAATAAAACCCAAATTACTAATTACTGAGGTTTCTTCCCTCCTGATGGGATGAAGGATATCTGGTAGGCCAGGAAAGTCTAGTAAGTGCTGTAGCTGGGAAGAAGGAACCCTCTCTATCCCTATTCCT
>NW_009954555.1:2810689-2818903 GCF_000747805.2 Chaetura pelagica
CAGGAATTAACTGTGCAGGGCTGATGCTGGGAGCAGAGGAGCAGCAGAATTGCCTTTACACACACCAGGTTGTTCCCACTTAGGTGGGTGAGAGGAGCCCACCAGCCAAGCTACAGTGCGCTGGGGTTTGGAGCTGCAATCAAGGCAGTGTTACTGTTACTGAGCTGTGGTTCTTCTGGCTCCATGAACACAGAACTTAAAAAGGAAAACGTGGGGTATTATTTAATAACTAAAAGCATCTTGTGCTCTTGTGATGTGCAGGTAGGATGCCTAGAGAGAAACATGTAGCAGTGCAGAAGGCAGAGGTGATCATGTCTCTAGGCAGGTTGGCCACCCCTGGTGCTGACAGACCCTCCTGACCACACTGAAGGGTGGCAGAGAAGAAGAAAGATCATATTTAGGCCTATCCCTCTTACCTCCTTGTCCCAGAATCCACATTGGCCAAGAACAGTGCTCCTGACAGGTACAGTTAATGGTCAAGAGTGTTCCTGTCAGGTACACCCTAAAAACACTTCTATCTTCTACCTCTCCCAGCAAACACCCTTGATTTCCAGTTTATTTTCCAAAGAAATGTTTCCTGACTGCCAGTCCTGTAAACTACCGGTGATCTCAAGACAGACCCAGTTGATCCCTTCCCAGCAGATCACACCCACCTGGAGCTACAAGCTGCCCTCCCACACAGCACCTCGAAGCCACCCCAGTGATGGCTTTGGGGGAAGAAGGCAAGGCTGACAGACCCAGATGGGGTCACCACCGGCAGCCAGGACTGGCCCTACAAAGAGGTGATTTGATGTCACATTTTAGGATAACAACAGGTCTGCCCCAACACACGGGCTCCAGACTTGTCCCTTCTTTTTTGCTAAGCAAATGTGTCCTGTGCAGATCCAACAGCCATCCCAGCAGGAAAGCAGGGATCCTACATTATCGGGTTTGCCTCTAATTATTCCTTCCTGCCTGCACAGCCTCCCACCTCCCCCCCACCCTCCCTGCCATATCCTGAGGCACTTACTTGAAGGTAACTTCTTCAGCCTCCCTACAGCCAGCTTGGTGGAACTGCCTGAGCTGCTGCTGGTGTTGCTGCTGAAGGTGCCTGGTTGCAGTGAGGATGCCCAGCTCTCACATTGTCCAATCCTTGAGAACTTCTTAGCAAAAGGGAGGGGTTGGTGAGGGCCCCAGAGCAAACATACAGGGTGGTTGGCTGAACAGACAGCAGGACCCTTAGACAAAGGAACGTGTCCTGCCCCTCAGCTGGCTCACTAAGGAGCCAACAGGCACTGAAACTGAACCCTGTGCTATTTAAAGCAGCAGATTTTTAATGAGGACTTTTTATTACCTGTGCTGAGCAGTTTTACTGGCTTTGACTTGACCACAATTTTACTGTTTACCAAAAAAAATTGTATTAAAAAAAAAAAAAAAAGGTGCATAAGTCCCAGTGTAACCTCTGCTGTGTCACTGAGAAGAGTCCTTGGTGGCACCTGGGGTGGCCTCCCACCCACCGTGCTCCCCAGCTCTTACCACCTCTGAGACCCAACTGCAAGTGCTGAGTGATCCAAGGTGCAGCACCATGGGAAGGGATCAGCCCTGCAGGGAAGGTGTCTGTGATGTGCTCAGTCCTCATCTGAGAAGGTCAAGTCCTCCACAACGTCCTCCTCCCCTTGGGCGAGCTGGTCCAGGTCAGCACGTGTCAGCCCACGGAGACAGGGCCTCTTCTTCTGTGACCCCTGGGAAAGCTGCGCGGCTTCCGGGCCTCCCTCTGCGGGTGGGAAGGGGGAGAGGTGTAAATCCTACTTTACTGGGAGAGAGAGTGAGGCAAGTCGAGGCAACTCGTTGCTAATTAATCCCAGACACTCGTTAATTTCTTGGCGCCGCTGCAGCCCCGCGGCAGCAGCAGGAGCTCTGCAGGGCACTGGGTGCAGAGCTGGTGCTGAAGCACTCGGGGTGGTAAGAGAGGAGCCCCCAACCCTCTGCTGTGCAAAAACACAAGGCAGAACTGGGGGGCAGGAGCCAGGCCCCACAGCCCCACTGCAGCTGCCAGGCTGGGCAGCAAGAGCTGCTGGTGAGGAGCTGCCCTGCAAGGTGCCCAGATGCAAAACTAGCCCCAAGCTCCCTTCTGGCTCCATGTATCTTAATGGTGGGGAGCACAAGTGTCCCCAGTCCCAGAGTCTTTCCCACCAGGTGTGGTTTGAGCACCCAGGCCTGCCTGTCCCCCCCTCTACACCAGGCACCAGGAGATTCTCGTGGCTCCTGCCCTCCTACAGTCCCAAGTGCAGGGAGCTGCTGTTACACCTGTAAGAAGAAAGTGTCAGAGCTCCTGCTCCCCCAGACACACACTGAGGTGCTTTTCCTCAGCTTGTCTGAGCACTTCAGGGGGCAGAGAGGGAAAACTCTCCTGCTTTTCACAGCATTGTCAGAACATGCACTAAATACCAACTAGTCTCAGTGCCCAGGTGTGCACACCGAGCCACAGCCACCTGCCACGCTCCATCAGGCTGGTTTTGCTCTCACTTGGATTCCTTCCCCCTTCCTGCTCACCAAACCAGTAAAGAAAGCCTGAACAGGAGCTTTTGTGGCTGTTCCCCACCATCCCCATCACCCCCAGTGGCACAATGAGGTGCAGAGGCTCAGCCCTGTCTGACAAAGGCCCAAGGAAGTGGCACAAAACCCAGCAGAGGAACCCGAGGGCAGCCAGAGCCCCTGGCAGGGGGTCCCAGCACCAGGAGTGAGCAGCTCTCTGGGGGCTGAGCGAGGGGCTCAACGGGGAGATACTCTCACCTCAGCTGCAGAGCTGCCCCTGGGGTCCCACACAGCTGGCAGCTCTCCCAGCAGCCAGGCAGGTGCTGTTTAGGAACAGCCTCTCCTGCTGACGCTCACCTCCCTTGCTTGCCCCTTGTTCTGTCTCTGGGCAGCAGCTACAAAGTGGTCCAAGTGCTCAGGACAAGCACAGGGCCAGGCCAGTGGCCCTAGCAGGGTCTGCACACACACTGGCAAACTGCTCTGGTGCAGAAACCCTAAACAAAGGACTTGGACAAGATTTCATAGAATCATAGAACCATTCAGGTTGGAAAAGCCCCTTGGGATCACCAAGTCAAACCATCATCCCTACTCTACAAAGATCTCCCCTAAACCATATCCACCAACACCACATCCAGACAACCCTTAAACACACCCAGGGATGGTGACTCCACCACCTGGGCAACCTGGTTTAGTGTCTTTATTTCCCATCAGTTCCACCCTGGCAGGAGCTGTGGAGCAGCAGCTAAAGGGTTACCCTGTGCAGCACCCCCACACCCCAGGCAGTGCTGAGCTGAGGAGTGAAGTGCTCCCTCCACAGCCCCATGCCTGTGTGACCTGTGGAGAGCCTTGCAGCAAGGTTTCTGTACCCTGGTGGGGTGGGCTGTACTTCAAGAGTTTGTTTGAGCCTCTCTGCAGGAGGCCCCTGAAAAAGAGATGAAAGGGACTGGTGGCTTGTTAGAGCAAGGCCTGCAAAGACCTTAACCCTTTCGCTGTCCTCACTATGAACTCAGAACTTGCCAGGCCTCCCTGCCCAGGGGGTGTATGTGTGTAAAAGCCCCTCCTGACACCCTGCAGCTCAGAGCAGCAGCAGAGCAAGAAGAGAGACAGTTCCTTTGTAGGGGAGCCCCCAGAACGCAAAAGAACCTTCAATTCTGTCAATAATCCCCTTCCCCGTTGCCCAGCTGCACTACTCACCCTCTGAGTCGCTGTCTTCTTCCAATTCTTCCTCATCCTCCTCGATTTCATACTTTCCTTCTTCATCATCATCATCATCCTCACCATACTCCTTGCTGCTGGCTTCTGAGCTGTCGTCCGACGCCCGCTTGGCTTTGCCTTTACCTGCAAGGATTTGTCCTATGTAAATGGCACCATAAAGAGCAGCACACACACAGGCAGGACATGCAAAGGGCCACCACCCCAACAGTCATACACAGACTGAAGGGGAAAACTTCTCCAAAAGCCACTTCCCTTTGCACCAGAGGCCCAGAGAAAGATGCGTTTCATTTCAGAGCCCAGGACACAGAGTCTCAGAAGTCACCTCAGAAGTCCACAGCAGCATTTCACTGCTAAATCCCAGGATTTGCTGCAACCTGGTATTTATGGAGCACCCAAGTGTCCATCATGAAGATACCAAACTGTCTGCCCTGCTCAGAGAGACATGGAAGCTAGGAGAGGAAGGTAGACAGAAAAACAAAATGAGAACAAATGGAACTACTGAACAGACATGAGAAAGGAGAAGAAATAAGTCACAAAGCTGAGACCAGAGAAGGGCTGGTTCCAGTGAGCAGCAGTGCCTGCATGTAGGCATCCTCCATGGCCCTATGTAAATGAAAGGGGTAAGCTCCCTGGTTTAGGGCATCCTTGTAAGCCTCTCTTAAGCTTTATTCCCTCTGTTTGTCACAACAGAAAGGTCTAAGAACAGACACTGCTGCAAATTCCCTCTGCAGGTAGCCAGCCAGGTCCAAAGGAGCTGGGGAGGAAGAATTAAGAAACTCTGGGTGCTTGGCCTGTGGGAAAATCATCAGCCTTTGAGCCTCTGGAACTAGACTTCTTTTACTGATGTGCAATTCATTTGAGTGGAAGAGTGCTTCTCCCCTGCCTCTCCTCCAGACACCATGAGACACCAGGCATTTAAATGACAGGATACAAATTCAGTATGGAGGGATCAGAAGAACCAGCTGCTTCTTGCCCCCTTGCAGCCACCACCCCTGAGCTAAGCCCACCCCTGAGCTGCAGGCTGCCTCCTGTGCTTACAGAACTGCTGCAGCAGCCAGTTACTCACACTCCGGTCTCTGCTTGGGAACTGCCTGTACATCTTTTGCATGTTGTGATTCTTGGGCCCCACGGTGGCATCTCATTCTTGCCCCATCCTCCCTGCTCAGCAGCTGCCCTGTGTTACTCACTGAACTGGATACAGAGCCATTAATAAGGTGGCTGCTGCATTCCCAGCTCCCTGCCATGGCCCAGCTCCCTCTGCTTGCACCCCCATCTGTCAGCCCTGCCAGCTCACAGCCTCTGCCACAGCCCCCAGGGATGGGAAGCTACCTCTGATGGAGGGAGCTCCCTGGGGCACCTGCTCTGCAGGAGATGGATGGCAGGGCTGCTCACACCATGGCTTAGTGATGGGCACCTGAGCAGCTCAGGAGAGGGCTGACGAGGGGCATGTGCTCACCCATCAACCAGCACCAGCAAAAGCAACAATAGATCTGGCCACCAGCTCATCTGAGAGGATGCAGGGAAACCAGTCATGGGCAGGAACTGGGTATCAGGCCCTCAGGTTGCTCCTTTGTGCCACTAAGAGGAATTTACTGACCTTTTCCAGCCTCCTGCTCCCCTCCAATAAGCTCAGTCCCTCCCTACAACGTACTGAGGCAGAACTCAAGCTTCCATCTCCTGAGGCAGGAGTGGGTCAGCAAGACTTAGAGGACAATGCCCAGGGTGCCCTGGTTAACCAGTGCTTCTCCCCTCTTCCTCCTCCTTCTGTCTCTAGTTTCCCAAGCTGTCAGCCCCCACCAGGAATTTTGCCATGAGAAGGACCACGATTACTCTGCTAGGAAATGAAAACATCTGACCTCTCCTTCCACAGCCCTGGCCCCCACCACTCTGGCATTAAATTGATGTAATATGATTATGTGAGGGGAAAAATGAAGGAACTTGTTTGAGTTCATTAGAGGCCCAACCAACACCTCATGTGGACAGATCCCTCCTTCCAGCCAGGCTCAGCAGAGGCCACAGCCATCCTCCCTTCTCGCCTTTAATTGCCTCATGAGGAGCCAGCCCAGCACCTCTTGCTAAGCCATTAATAATTTCCAGGAGCAGCTCTTTCCTCCCAGAGATCTGTCAGCTGGTAAATGAGAGAAACACATGAACTTCCCCACCCCCACCAGCAATACACAGTCTGATCAAATCCACCCTCTTTCCTCCCCATCTTCTGGCTTTTCCCACCCTTGCCTGCTCAGGGGTTCCTGAAATGTGTAAATGTGTTTCTCTCTCCTCTTCAGACCTTGTAGAGACCCAAGCAAGGGACCCTCTCTCCTGCCACCAAATGCTCTCTCCATTCCAGAGGGCAGCTTGTCTTGATGTGATGGAGTTCCCCACCTTTCCTGCCCCCTCAGTGTGCAACCCTGCTGAAATGAGCAGGCAGCTCCAGCTCTGCCTGCACAAGGTAGGAGGAATCTCCTCTTAGATCCACAAGATCAAAAAAACAATGGCAAGTTCATCACTCTCCTTTCTTTTCCTGGGCAGGCATGACTGCTGCACCAACAAGACCCTGCTTGCAACTCCTCCCCTGGTGTGGCTGCACCACAGCCAAGCAGAGACCAAAACAACCAGGAACAGCCACCAGGGACCACCAGGCTGGGACCCTGGCACCTGGGCTCAAATTCCTGCCCCAAACCCCACTCCAACTGTCTTAAGACATCCCTCCCTTTCCTGCCTAAAACTTCCATGCAGACTCTCTGAGCAGGGACTGCTCCTGCCCAGCACCCTCCCACCAATCATCCGACTAATGGCAAACTGGGAGAACAGGGAGCTCCCCTGTTTGTTTGGGAAAATTGTGCCCTTCACTCCCTGCCTGGAATTGGAAGGAGCTCTTCAGAAGTTTGCCCTGCTCTGAGAGATACAAAGAGGTGAGTTACTGAGCAAGATGTTCTGGCTAGCAATGGTTAACCCAAGAACTCTAGCTGCTCTCCAGACCTACCAGATCTTCCAGAGAGATCAAAGACAGTGTGAACTGAAATCAGCATTTCACTGATTCAATCCTTATTTTAAAGAAAAAGAAAAGGTATGGGGGGGCTTTAAGGAGCAGCTAAATCACAGCAAACGGATGATTTCCTGGCTTTTAGCAGGCAATTTTCCACTCTTGTGAATTTTGTCTGGGATTTGACAGGCCAAAACAACTACTGATGGGAACAAGAACGTCCTGTCAACACAGGAACGGTTCTGCCAAGCCCAGTGCTGGGGTTGGGGAGAGTTGGGAGCCATTTTCACTCCTCCAGCATCCCACCAGAAAGCCACAATCATGCTGCACCAGCAGCAGGCTCTAAAATCCAGACTTATATGTAGTAATCATCAGGAGGAGTTTTCCAGACCAGAGCAACCATCCTGACAGATTTAACTAAGGGGTTGCGTAAGAAGATAAGTTACAGCAAGAAACCAACTATCTAGCTAGGACTTTTCTGGCAGGGAATCCCTTCCTTTCCAGAAGTCCTTCCCCTCCTCCCCCGTCACTGCAGAGACCAACATACCCCCAGTACTCTGGAACTGGTTCTTTCCCCTAAGAACTCTGAACAGTTCTGGGTGCTGCTGCCAAGCCTTGCTGATGAGGAGAGCAGGGACATCTCTGGGATGGTTTACCCTTCCAGTGAGCTTCCTAAACCCTACATCAGCCTTGGCATTCCCAAACTATGCCCTTGCTTCCATTCCCAGAGCAGGGAGGGTGTAGCCCACCAGCTTCATCTCCTCCTGCCCATGTCTGTAAATAAGTGTGTCAGTTGTGTCAGAAGGGCTGATCTGCTCCCTCTCTCCAGAAAACACCCTACAAGGAACAAAGGCTATGGAGAGGCAGCTGACCTAGAAATGCTGGAAGGCAAGACCCCATTTTTGGCCCTTGAGTGCTGAGGGACACTGAGTGACCAGATACAGCAGCTGTGGGACTGACACACGCAGAGCAGGGAGAGCCTTTGATACCACAAGGACCTGAGTCCTTATTTGCACTCTCTTCAGAATATCCACCAGTCCACGAAACCTCCCAAGCCAGTTCCTGGGCAGCACTGGAAGGTTCCCAGGTTCCCCTGACTCCCAACAACCTGCCTTCTGACCTGCATTTATGATTGTAGATAATGGCATTGAGGTGGCCTTTGTAGAAGCCACCAGGATGCTTCCAAGGAACTGACTCACATGGCAGGCAGGACAACCCCAGATCTCCAGGATATACCTCAGCAAATCATCTGGATGTCACACAGATCTTTCAGTGCCTTGGTCAGTCACTTTTGCTCTCCTACCCACAAAAATCCACTGACTTCAACCTCAAGCCATCAAACAAGCGTTTTCCAAGAGTTTTTCTTCTTCCTGTCTTACAGATGCCTGTGAGTGAGACAATACTCAGAGGTTCTGTGGTCTCAAGATCTAGCCTCATGCCTTGCAATGTGCACAACAAACTTCATCAAATTAAACCTCCAAGCAAGAGAACTCTGCATTCCT
>NW_009954555.1:2819018-2830868 GCF_000747805.2 Chaetura pelagica
CATTCCTGCAAGTCACTCTACTAAATGAAGGACAATGCATTCAGACAACCTGTGACATTCCAAATTACAAAAAAGAACATCGAGGTTTTCCCTCAACCTAGGTGGTGAACTTCTCAGGCAGGTTCCACAATTTACTGTGGCCCCCTCGTGGTCACAGCCAGAGAGTTGACACCACTCCCTTTTCTCTGGAGGCTTCAGACTTCCTTGCCTTGTCAGGAATGTTTGCAACATCAGTCACTAGAAAATAAATAAATCAGGAGCAGATGCCAAGAGAGGATAACCATTCTTCCATCAAAGGTCCTTGTTCTGGCAGCCAGCCCCTCTGATGGCTCCTGTCTGGAATGACACAAACAGCACAGGCTGCCAGGTGGGACATCATCCTTATTCTGCTTTTAGAGTTGTGGAAACAAAACATGGAATTCTGCACCTCCACCTCACAGTGCAAAAAGACAGCAGACACTTTGGTGTTCTCCAAGGTGAGGCTTCAGCACAGGACCTGCACAGGGTATGAGCACAAGGAGAACACACTCTTTGGGAATTAAAAATTGGAAGCCTCTGAAAAGCAGGGTCTGTGGTGTCCAGGTCAGTGTTTGTGACAAAAGGAAGGTGTGAAGGGGAGGAGACAGCACAGGTCATGTACAGAAATACACGAATGCAGATTCACCTTCTACTACCTAAAAAAGCCTCCAAAAGGCATAATCACCTGGTGCTCTCTCCCTAATAGCTTCTCCTTTGATCTGAAGGTGGCCAGTGTGCATCCCCCATAGGGCAGAGCTGTATGAACCCATTTAATACAGAATCCTGGACAAGAAGGAGGAATGTCTAGGCCCAGCCCCATACCTTTTATAGGGAATCCAACATTCTCCTCATCAGAATCACTGTCCAGCTCAAAGAGTTCCTTGAATTCCTTCTTGTCTTCTTCCTTCCTTTCATCTTGCTTCTTACGTTTAATTTCTGGGAAGTTCAGATCTTCAAGCTGAAAAAAACCAAAATAAACAGTAAGAACAACCTTAATTTGTACTTTCAAACATAAAATGCTGAGCTTAAACACAGGAACTTGGCTTTGCCCAGTATGTACAAGCCACACTGGCAAGAACAGTCAGGTCTGCCAACCAGGGGAGCAAGAGACTTGTGAGTCAGTTACACAGGTGAATGACACAGGCAAAGCACCACTGCTCTATTGATCTTTACCTAATAAACTGCTTTTGCTAATGGGCTGTCTACTGCTGGTACCTTAGCATGGCTGAAAATGCAAAAGGTCCACACAAGCTGGCTATCCTAGGTCACTGGACTGAAAGCCACACAGGGCCTGAGGGCATGGGCAGCCAAGCACAGTCAGACTTTGCTGGTCACCTCTGAAGGAGCAGATTTCCAGCCAGGCCAGAGCTGTGACAGTGACAGCAGAGACACTGCCTCTGTGGCTGTGGATTTCAGCACAGTTCAAGGTGCTGAGGATGCTGAAGGTCTCTCTGAGCCACGACTTCCCCAGTTGCCAGCCCTTCTGGAGATCAATGGGCCAAGAGCCTTGCTGCTGCAGATAGCCAATATCAATGCCATTAAGTACTTGCAATTGACACCACCTCACTGCTCTTTACACCTCTCCGGAGGGGGATTAGGGGGGGGATTTACTTGCAAGGGCTCAGGCCAGCAGGGCAAAGATAATCAGAATGCAAATTAAATCCCAAGTGCTCCCTGAACATCAGCTGCCTGCTGCCTGTGCCTGGCTGCACAGCTCCTGGGAAGCACTCAGGCATTAGCACACATTAGCTTGCTTGGAAACATTCACCCTGCTACTAGAAACTCATTTGCTCTCTCCCACCCTTCAGACCACCCCTCAGCACAGTCCCCTCTGGCCACATCCAAACCAACCCTCCCACCAGCTTCCCCCAGTGGGAAGAGCAGCAAAGTTCAGGCAGAAGCAGCTCTGAGCAGAGAGGCAAAAAGAGGGAACAGGGATGGGGGGAGAGACGAGACACAGAGACATGCGTTTGCTCCTGCAGCCAATTCCAGCAATTTCTCCCAGCCTGTTCCATGGTTATGGTCCCCAGCTGGGCAATATTGATTCTGGGAGCTGAGCAATTACAAGCAATAACCTGCAGCACCAGGATGGAAAGTCAGAAGCTGGCCAGAGAAGGGGAGAGGGGAGCAAATCACCAACCACTGTTAGCAGGATCCTAACATGAAATCATCTTCCCACCTGCCCTTTGCCTCTCCTGCTACCAGCCCTGAAGGGCTGTCTCTGTGCTGGGAAGGTGCTGGAAGAGACTGGCTTTCCAAAGACCATGTTCTCATGCCAGAGTTGGGAAGGAAAATGCAACAAGAGCAGCAGAGTAACTGCCAGGGGCCACCCTCAGCTGATTAATGCCATGCTGTGACTGTCCTCTTCCCTAGGGGGGCTGTGCTCCACCGTGGGGCAAGGCAGCTGCTGTGGTGACAATATTTTCCTTACCCCTACCAGTTCTGGTGGACAAGATAAGCTCATGCTTCACTCCTCTCATCTGTTCTGGCATTTATGGAGAGCGGAAAGGCAGAGGGAGATGCTCCACAAATATTGATTCAATGAGAGGCTCCAGAAATAAAACAGCGAGGTCTCAAGGGTAAAATGTATCAGTGATCTATTGCTGGAGTGACCAGTAAATGAAATGCAAAAATCATCCAAGGTCCTCACATATCCTAAGGATGGGATATTTCCATGGAACACATAATTCCATAGGTTTGGAGTGGCAATGGAGCTGTGTATGAGTAAAATGCCTCATGTGTATGATGTGGATCAGTCTCCTCCAGTTCTCCAAACTTCTCCCATTCTCCAGACTTTCCCAATTCAAGGCAGCAAAAGACTAAAACTTAGATTAACATGGCGAAAAATTTCCCCAGTATCCTGTGCAGGGATGCACAGCAGGGAGCTGATAGTTGGGACTTCTTTATGTTTTCATACTGCCTAGGAAAAAGTCCTCATTCCCAGAGGAAGACCAGAGTTTTGGGTGACATCAACACTGGCTGAGCCCAAAGTGAGCATATTAAAAGGGACTTAGTGTTGAATCATGCTGAGTTGTGCTACCACCAACTTGTTAAGACTCCACAGGAGGGCCTTCAAGATGAGCACCTCAAAATAAAGGCCCCAGAAAACCCCAGTAGCTGAGGACTGATCACAAAACACAGGAATGAGACTGGTCCTGAGCCCCAGCTCACAGTGACAGCCTGTGTTCATCACACAGCAGCAGTAATTAGGTAATTTGGGGGCCAGTCTTTTAATCCCCAGCTAGAGGGTTACAATCTACTGTGTCTCACGAAGCAGATTAGTCTCCATCCCATTAAAAACCATTGGGAAAAGCAAATGGAATGGGCAGAGGGGGTCAGTGCTGTTATCCAAGGCAAGCTGCAGCTCCCAGCAGCTGAGAGCTGGGCTGATTTCTTCTGTTACTATTTTTTCCCCCCAATGGCTGCTAATGGGACATAGATTTTCCCAGCTCTAATGGGCCTCATGGTGTTCACTCTCCTGCTGGGGCTCACAATGCTGGATCATTAAGCTTGCAGTCCCCACCGAGAGAGACAACAGCCCCATTCACCAAGGAAAGATGTCAGGCAGCCACAGGCCTCTCAGAGAGCCCCAAACTCTGTCTCTCTCTGCAGTTTATCTGTTCAGCCCACTTTCTCCAAGGAAAGTAAGTCTCTACCTCATCAACACTTCTGACTTCCTCTGGTTTGAGAATTCACCCTCTTGGGCCTTGCAAGACCCCCTCAAGCTCTCCACCTCAGCTGCTTCTGGACACCCCAAGGAGCTCCAGCTCCTCTCTGACCTTTAACATGTCTTGTCTGCACTGAGGCTTGCTCTCCTCTCCCCTTGCAATAGCTGCTGCAGTACCAGGAAAGTGTGAGATCACACCAGCAGTTTTGGGCAAGAGTTTAGCCCCATCTCACAGCCATCACTTCTTGCTCTTTTCTTATCTCCCCCCACCACATTTTGTCTCTGCAAAAGCCACACTCTCCTGCTGGGTTTGCACAGAGAACAACTATGCTTTTTGTTCCCTCTGCATGGCTTCCCCAGGGGAACTGCAGCCTCCTGTCCTTAGCTCAGGCTGGTATACAATACTGAGCATTTCTAGGATCTCCCAGGTCTTCTAGCACGCTCAGGGACTTGGCTCAGAGCCAATCATCCTCCTGTCCCATTGATTATTTTAATTGTTCCCTACCATACGCTGGAGACACCAATTATATCTATTTCCTGCTCCCTGGCCAAGAGCCCAGCTCAGCCACTTTCATTGCATTAGCATCCAGACAGCTTTCCTTCAGCCTCCTAATGCAGCTCCCACCCCCTCCTCCTGCAGCACTGCCATGAGGAGTGGCCAAGGAGCCTTTCCTTGGGCAGGAGATGTGGGAAACAGCAGCCTGAGCTCTTCTGTCCAGAGAGCACCTCACAACCAGCCACCCCCACTGGGCTGAAATGAGACAATGCAACCCAGAACTCATCTCTGATACCCCTTTTGCTAAGAAGGAGGTACCTTCACCTCTTTTCTTGCCAAGGCAGGTTTTAGCATGGCAACTTAGTCTCATTCTGCAAAAAGAGCTAAAGGCCTAGATGAGCTCAACTCAACCTGTTTTACCTTTAAGAGAGCCACACAACTTGCAAGAAATGATGCCAACTGCCTAAAGCAACAGGCAGAGGACATAGGTGTTGCTCCTAGAGATCCCAGCAAGACAAATCTTCTGCAGGGAGCTGAAGATACCAGCCAGGCTTTTGCTCCTCCCAGAAATGCACAGCTCAAAGCCAGTGCCAGCCCTCACCAGTGGAGCTCTCCTGCTGCCAGGACACTGCTCTGTCTCCCCATGGCACAGAGAATGGACAATAACTCAGGCATTTCATTCTTACTCTTTCTTTGCCACTGATTTCCAGCTGTATCTCCTTCTCTCTCAGCTTCTTCCACTGAGCATAATACTTGGTCAGAGGTGTCCCCTCCTCTTTGAGCTGCTTCTCCCATTGTTCCTGTGGAGAGAAAAGGTGCAAATTTCAGAAAAGTTTTCAAAGCAGTTTTCCACAACAACTTTGGCAAAGGCAAGGAGTCAAGAGCAGAGGCTAAGATTCTTTCCCAAACCACCTTCTCCCAGCTCCTGGGAGAAAACTGGCAACCATGGCTATGAATTGCAAGCAGGACTAAGTGTGATTTCAGGCAAAATCATTTAAGCAACTACTGAGTGAGGAGTGGTGGGACTGACAGCTCTCCTTAGAAAAGGCAATGCCTGGGCACTGCAAGATCCAAGAAAGCCCAAAGATGAGATGGACAGGTTGGCCAATGCCAGAGATGGTGCAGCCTGCTGTAGTGAAACAGACATTACTTAACTGAAACCTGAAGGTAGGAATCAAAGGGGGCAGATCAGAGGATTTATCAGAACAAAATCTGTCCCTTTCTCCTTCAATGGAGTAATTTGATCACCTGCACAGTTCTTGGTTTTTTTTTAATTCAGATAAATCTCCTGCAAGCATTTACAAGACCTACACACCCAAGATATCTGATTGCCTTTCTCCCCCTGTTCTACAGACAAGTGTTTGTTTTTGAAACAAACATTCCCCTGCAGGGTCTTGGCCTCATCCCAACCTTGAGAGAGCAGAGCATGAAGAAGTGCCAAGCCTGTTTCCTCTGTCCAAGGAAGAACATGGAGGTGGAAACACCATAAATGGTGGGAAGCAAATTAAGATGGTTAAAAATTAATTTACTCTTCAATCTTTTGGCACGTTCATGCTGAAAAGGGTGTGGGGGGGTGTCACACTAAAATACATTATTTTTAACTTTAAGCATCCCTTTAACTTAAAATCCACTCAGAACTGTCCCTGTTTACTGGATTACCACACTGCCCAGAGGCTTTGCCTGCAGTAAATCTAATGTAAGCAGAAAGATATGACATAGAAGTAGGAACTGAAACAGGCTAATGAGGAAGGGAATAAGGAACAGGAGTAAAGGTTAGTACAGATGCACCTAAAGGTCAACACAGATCCAAAAAAAGAGTATCCTGAATCCAGGACTGAGAACAAATCCAGAGCTCTGCACAGGCAGCTGTATGAACTTGATGCTCCTGTCTGAGTGCAGGAACAAAAGGTCAGACCACCTTCATGGCAGAAAACACAGCAGCAGCTTAAATATCCTCCATCAGATGCCAAATCAATTGCTTCTAGGGAGCTGAGCCCCAAAACTAGGGAGCTATGGTGTGTTGGCTGCAGCCTGTGAGCCAAGGTGCAGGGAAAAGTGTGTCTGAAGAGCAACAGATGAAAAAGAACGCAGAAAGAGCAGGTCTCCTGTGGGTATCAGCACAGAGCTCTCAGCTTACACAACTATGCAAGCACTCTGGATCTTGTGAATCCATCTCTGCCAGCTCTTGGTTTGGCCCGTCACTGGGAGGGAAGTGGAGATGATCTGTGGTCTCTGCAGCTGGCATCAGGAGATGAACTTTGGCAATTAAACGGTGACCAGATTGTGTCACCTGTGCTCCAGCGGCACAAAATCTCCATGAGCATCCTCCTACTGTCACTGCCCATACTGCATCAAGCCAAGCAGGCTCTCTCTGGTAATCATAAGTCCCAGACTCACAGCCCCCATGGGTCTGCCTGTACCACGGCCCCTGGTCTGCAGGGTTTGGAGCCTGTGTCTGCTGATCAGCAGTGCTGGGAGGGGAGCAGGAGCAGACACGGCTGGCAGGCAGAGACGCCAGGGAGGAGACAGCACAGCCTCCCTGCCCCTGCCCCACCACCACAGCAAGGGGATACCAAGTCACCCCATCTATAGATCAGGCTCCTATTAGGCTGCCAGCTGTAATCAGGCCATTTCCTGATGCTGCTTGGTATGGGCAGCTTCTGGGAAAGGCTTCTTACAGAGAGCAAAAGTCTTTGTTCTGTCTGATACAGGTCTTTTGGTTTTACTCAAATCCAGATATAAAGACCACTAGAACACTCCCATCTTTCTAGTCAGAACACCTCAATGGGAATTCTGACAGAGCAGATGCCATCACACCCACTTTAACCAACTGAAACTCTCCTGTTACTGCTTTTGCATCCCTGTCCTGTAAGGCACCCCAGTGCTAGCACCTCTCTGGAACATGGAACAAAGATCATCACCCATCTTCCAGAAAAACCTTCCATCTCAAATATTAACCTGCTTCTTAAACAAAAATAAAAAAGTTCTCCATCTTCAAATAGCATGGAAGAAGTCAGGCTGAATTTATCTGGTGTTTCTATCCCTCCATACCACAGCTCCTGGGATGTGAGGAGGGATCCCTCATTAAACATTGCACCTCCACGCTCCCCCCACAGCATGAAGTTCAATTTCCAGGCTGTTTCTTCTTTAAAATGATATAATATAGATCCTCTGGTAAAACCCACCTTTCTAAAGCATGCCTGCTGCTCTGTAATTCCCCCCATGGAATTGCATGGCACTTCAGCATGTTGCATGGAAGAATGAGCTCAGGATTTGGGCTCTGCTCCCTGGACTGGAGCAGCACAAATGCATGCGTGTGAAAACCAGAGAGCATTTGCTTCCAATTGCTTTTGCTGGCAAGGGGAACATGCAAATACCTCCCCCCCCGCCTTCTTCTTCCCTTTTCTGGCAGTGTTTGCTTATGGGAGGTGCCAGTGTCCCACATATCTTGGAGTCAGCCTGGTAAACTCAACCCAGACTTTGAGGGACACTCCAAATCGTTCTGGGAAGCCCAGTCTCTGTGGGAGCTTTGACCCTTGTTGGGAATCGACACCATCTGCTTGCAAAGGCACAGGGGGGAAATGAAGGGGGACCTGGGCCCAAAACCTGCTCTCTGGGCACAAAAGATGAGCCACTGTGGGTCTTCCACCCCACAGAAATATCAAGGGGGCTGTACCCTCTGCTCCCAGGAGCATTGGTGTTCCATTATCCAAAGGAAGAGAAAGGCTCCCTTCTCCCAGCACAGTACAAAAATACAGACTGCACAGGCAGTCCAGGCATCCTCCCTGAGCAGCACTTCACACTGTGGGTCTGTCCTGCAAAATGGCAGAAGAGCTATCTCCAAATAGGCTTGGCAAACTGGAGCCTGCTTCCCTCCTGTCCTCCAGGCAGGCTGCCTGCTGCTGCCCCTCCAGAGCCAACCCGGCCTGGTTCATGCTGCTCAGTCACCCAGATGTCCTTGGGAAAGCAGGTGCACCAATGCCAACTAGGAGACACACAGACAGCAAGATGTTAACACCATCATTTAGCTCCTACACAAGGGACTGCAGCCAGAGTTGCTGGGAAGAGCAGACAGTGGCAGAGTTGTTGGAAATCCTGTTTTATTTAGCCAACGACCTTCCCCAGCCCATCTGTCTCATGGAGAGCCCTAGAGGATGAAATCTCTGCCTCTGCAGAGTGGGTGGGTGATCACAGCATTGCCCACAAAAAATACAAACCAACAAAACCCTAACCATCTTACTCCAGATGAGAAACATTAATTCCTTTAGCAAAACAATCCAACCCAGAATAGCATTTAGAGAACCAAACAAACACTTAGTCACTTCAAACCCAGTTCCATCAACCCCTTAATCCCAAAATAGTGCTGCTGTGTCCTGCCATTGCTATGTCAGGATCTTCAAGGATATTTTTCATGCAGTTTCTGCACAAAAGTCTGCACATTAGTCTGCATTGCAACTTTTGCTCCATGCCCAGCTCCATGTCAACGGGTGGAGCTTTCAGTGATGCAGAACTCCAGACTTCCCAATGATACCATGTGGCCAGAAAGCCCACCCTGACCCATCCATTGCTATGCAGACAAGAGGCATTTCCATCCCTCTCCTGCCAGGCAAGGAAGAGTCAGACCCACTGCTTCCCCTCACAGAGGCATGCACACACACAGCTCCTCTGCTATCAGGCTTGCAGAGGTTGCTGTGCTGCATGAAAAGGAAAGATATCATGTCCAGCCCAAAGGACACCCAAACAAAGCTTCATTAAGACGCTTCCTTCCCTTTCATTTCATTTACATCAGACCTGGATTTCAGACTTCAGGACAGATCAACAGGTTGCCAAAGGATGGAGCAAAGTAAAAGAAAAGGAACAAAACTTCAAGCAGACTAAGAGAAAATAAATTTACAGAGGCAGCAGAATCCCCCCCACATCACTTTAGGCACAGACTGGCACCTACATATCAGGAACGGGATGGTGAAACCCAAGACAGTTCTCAGCAAAGGAGATGCCCAGCAAAGCAAGGCTCTTCTGTGCCTGTGTGGGTTATAAATCATAGCAGGGTGTAATTTATGGGCCATGTTTTCCATGAGGCTCTTGGCTGCAGAGTCTTGCCAGCTAAAGCATCAGAGCCCTGCCGAGCTCAGTTGTTTGTGAACATCTGCCCCACCCCACACACCCCTGTTTCCATCATCCCTCCTCCCTCTGCCACCCGCTCCAACCCAGCAGCTGGAGTCTGACTGTCTTTCCAGGAAGCCCAAATGGAAGCAGCAGACTCACCACAGACTCCCTGCTGGCCACCCCAAAGGTAGCTTTCTGACGCCTGCTGGAAATGTAGGCAGAATTCTCCTGCAGTTTCTCCAGGAGCTGCCGGATGGGCTTGCAGTAGTTGGCAATCTTGCATTCCTTCAGGAAAGATTTTAGCTGGAGGAGAAAAAGGAGAGGAAGAATTAAAGCAGTGTAATAGTTTCCACAAACAGATCCTATCAGCAAGAACACCCCAACACTCCCACCCCCAGGGACAGCACGGGGAGTCTCTTCCCTTCAGTTGATACCATACCCCAAGGTATCACCCATGTTCAACCCTGGGGGTCCTGCCACCCTGGGCTGGGAAGATGCAAAGACTCTTGGCTCCAATTCCAGTTTACTACACTGTCTGCTAACAGTTTTTACCAATTCCAAGACAAACCTCTGGAGTGTTGTTCAAATTCTGCAGGCCAAGCTCTTTGCTAGAGCCACACACATACTTATACACACACACAGACACCTAATTCAGAAAGAGAGATCCAACAATGCAAAAGCAAATGGTTAACCACAACAGAACCTTCATCTCAGCTGGGACCTGCAGATGCTATCATGATAGATAAAGGGTTTCTAGTCAGCAAATATAGTACTGCCTTCTCTACTCATGGCTTCAAATGTCCTGCCTCAAGAGACAGAGCAGGGGGAAGGAAGAAGAGGTCTCCCTACTGCCACGCCTACACAATGGCTTGATCTTACATGCCAAGTGTGTAAGTAATAAATGTTAAATTAAGAGGTGACAGTCACCCCTAGCCCCTCTCTGTCAGGACACTGCCCTCCTGCTGGGGATATTGCCACAGGATGTTTGCTACATACATGAGAATGTCCCACATTACCTAGCAGGAGGGGCCTCTCTTGTTCCTTTATCCCCAGCATATGCCCACCTGCCATCACACATCCAACTCAGAAAAATCTGAGTTAAAATTAACACCTTTGCCCCTTCCAATAAAGCAAACAGCCCATCAAACAAGCACAAAGAAATCATCAGCAAAACTATTCTTCTGCTGGTGAAGCCTGTCCTACTCTCATCTCCCCATTTTTAAATATTTATTTTTTATAGGTGCTGCATATTTATCTCCATCAAGAGATACATTTGTCACTGGATTTATCTCACTTGATCCCCACAGCTGCAGTCCCAGATCCATTTCATCCGCTACCACATACATTATCATTTTTCTTTCATTGCAGAAGTGTCACCAGAAATCCTGCCAAATCTCAGGCTCTGTCTGTGCAGTTTGGTGCTGTGTGTTTGCTCTCACAGCTGTGTGCTTCGTTTCCTCTTTCCACCCCCCTCTCTCCCACCCCTGCAATCCCTCACAGTCCCACCACTATCTATAACAGATATTAACAAAACATAATGAGATTTCAGTCCTGTGTTAAGAGGCAGGGGACAACCAAGAAGGTAAAGGAAGACAGAGCAGAGAGACAGGGACTCTACATGTGCCTTTTCCCACTCTGCCAACAACTGTATCTTTCCAGAATAAAAGCAATCAGAACATAGGTGCGTATGTGTGTGTGCATACATGTCATTAACATCTCTCCTCAGTTCCTAGCCAAGCAGCCCTGTGATTAGTGGGATGGATTCTGTCAGACTGCCAGCCTTAAACACCAATGGTTTATACCAGCAAAGACCACAGCAAAAACCCAGCTCCTCTTCCTGGAAACGATGCAGGGAACTAAAAATTATCTGAAGCAGCTGGATGTGTGTGTTCCAGGGAAGCCAAATCAAGCCCAATTCCCCACTCACAGAAAGCAGGGGAATACTCAGCTCAGGGCAGAGGGTGAGCAGCAGTAGGAGTGGCTGGAGGGGGCCACACCAGCCCCTCCTGCCCTTATGTCCAGCTGCAAGTCATGTCTAAATCATGCCACCTCCTGCCTCCACTCAGCAGTACCTACCCCTTTTCCTGCCCAGTTTTTCCCTTTAATCTCCCTCCTCTGCCCTGTGATGCCTATCAGGGATCTAGAGGAGGGGAGAAGCAGTCTCTTCCAAGCATCCAGGCACAGAGACTGTGCTCTCCTGAGCTCTTCACCAGCCCAGGGAGGCAGTGACTGCCATGGGGTCATCCCGGTGGCTGCACAGAACAGAAGCTTTTCAGATGTCTCTGTCTCCCCCACTGTCTCTCCTTTCCTTTGATCTGTCCGGGTACTTCCTGCCTTCCAGGCAAGGAGGTTTTAAAGTTCAGTTTGGAGGCAGTTCAGCTTAGCTTCTCCCCAGGCCACTGACCAGAAGATGAGGAACACAACCCTCGCCAGCTGGAACACAGCCCCTAGGACATGGCACCGGGAGAAGCGTCAGCTCATTGGGGAGGAAGAATCAGGACAGATGGATTTTTACAGTTAACTGGAACCATTCCAAGAGAAAAGTCTTCCCCCCTCCACCCCC
>NW_009954555.1:2831353-2854721 GCF_000747805.2 Chaetura pelagica
GTCGCAGGGTGTGTTGGGAAGCCACGGGGCGCCGGGTGCCAAAGGCCCGGCAGCCGGTTTTCATTCCGGCTGGAACGTCGGCTCCGACAGCTCCGATGCTCCCAACAGCTGCTGGCTGAGAGGAAAGGGCTTTGTTCACTGCCCATCAGTGAGGAGCAGGCACAGGAGCTGCTCCCCCAGCAGAGAGTGCCTGTCAGCTCACATTAGACAGAGCAGCCGCTGCCAGCCAGGCAAGGGGCTGTGCCAGCCTGCAGGGACACAGCCCCTGACAGATGCCAGCCTGTTCCATACACCAGGAACATGGAATTTTGCCTACCCAGCAGCCTGTGTGTCCCAACCCAGACACTGCTCATGTCAACAAGAGGCAACACAGCAACAAGGGCAGGTTGGACAGGGCTGGGAGCAACCTGGTCTAGTGAGAGGTGTCCCTGTGACACAGGGAACGAGATGAGCTTTAAGGTCCCTGGCAACCCAAACCATTCTATGAACAAGGTATGAAACGACAGGGTCTCACAGCAGATACCAAAGCAGAGGTTGGTGTCCCCACAGAGGTGATGAAAGCAGCCCTCTGCCAAACTCGTGTGACACCTGCCACTCCTGAGTTTATTTAGAGAGGAAGGAGGGAACAGGTTCCAACATGCTGAGCAATCTCACTGTTCGAAGAAGGGTCACTGCTCATGCAAAGCTGAAGCCACCCAGCAACCAAGGTATTAGGGAAGGGTAATGCACAACACACTCACATGCACAGTACTGCTGGGCAGCTTTAGTACAGAAAATGAAGTATGCAAACATGAAGAGGCTGGGAAGAACAGCCCACACCATGGAATGCCAGAGGAGAGGAGAAGAAGACTACTTTGCAGCGGTTCTGTTAGGTGCAGCAAGGAGGAGGGATGGGACAGGAATTGTACTGGTTTGTATGGGTGGATTTGGGGAGAAAATGCCCCTGGTGATGGAGACACTGTGAAAGGAGGGAAGATTGCCATCTTGTGGAGAGCACATGAGGGAGGCTGTAAGGGAAGGCAAAGCACAGGCTCACAGAGCACAGGTACTGAAACAACTGAGTTACCAAGAACTCATCTACATTCACTACTCAAACCCCATCTCCACAGCAGCTCTGCAGCTCTCTGTTCCACTCTGACTCCCACAGGAGTGGCTAACTCCACAGTCACTGTCACCTACCTTCAGCCTCCTACTTAGACGCAATGCCTGTTCCTTCCCAAGACTTCCCAAAATGTAAAATACTATCATGAAGAAAAGGTAAACAGCTCATGACCATCCTGACTTCACTGTTAGTTTAAACACCTTTATCCCACTCTGTGCATATTCAAGGCATGACCAAGAAGTGTCTCACACCTTACCTGAATGACAGTGGGAAGAACCAACTCTGGGAATCCAATGCTGCAGGCTTGGCAATGCAGATACTCAAGCATCAGATCATAGAGCTGTTCAATGAGTCCATCCTGGGTAAGGGAAGCAGAAATGGAAATATCAGATACAAACTAAACCCTACAGCACCCAGAATGGGAAATGAGTCTCCAGTCTTAGGAGGACAGGAACACAAAGCACAGTTCTAGAAATAACTGCTGTTTGCAGAGAAGCTGGGCAGTGTTGACTGCTGGGGCTCCACTTACTCGGAAGGCCTTCTCCTGCAGGTTGGAATTGGAAAGCTTCAGGATCACTGCAAAGTTGATGGGTTTAGCACTCATACGTCCTGGCTTCTTGTTGAAATCCACTTGTTGGAAAATCTACAACAGAAAAAACTGAGTGTAAAGATGATCACACTACAAAACAAAACAGCTGCCACGACAAAGGTCGAATCTATTCTGAAACTGTCCCTTAAGGTGAAAAGTTTTACAACAACAATACTAAATGTTGCTTACATGAAATCCATTACCATTTTATTGCCACTGAAATAGTTGTCCTAGGAAGCAGAGAGACCAACAAGCACTTTTAACAGACCCCCCCTTACTGGGCAAGGTTTTTATTCTAACACATTTCCCAATTAACTGAACAGCCTTTGAATAAGAGTGTATTATTCTCCATGGACACATTCCATTTATAGGAAGGGACATGGAGAAAAACTGGCCCCTTCTCAGAGTTTGACAGGAGACCATGCACCCTGCTCACTGAAATGATGAGAACACACAAGGGTCCAGCTGGTTGCTCAGTGACTAGTATGTCATGTCAAAAGGCAGAGCTGCACCTTTGCTTTTGTGTTTTTCCAGAGCTTGTTTAATGATCATTGGCTGGGGAGAGGAGTATTTCTGAAACAGAAGGGATGAAGCTTAGACATTAGGAAGAAGAAAACAGAGAGGAAGTTTTTATGTGTGTGTGAGACTGGCTCTCCAGGGTGGCATCTCAAGTCTTGTTTTAATTAAGAAGAGCCACTATTGGCTTACAATTCAACAAACTGTAATCAAGACTATGAAAGTCTTTTCCCCACACCCTCTTTTTCTGAGAGGAGTTTCCCAGCTTCACTGGGGGAAGGGTAACATGAAACAAATGGAATTTCCATTCTTCACGTCCCCAAAAGGTGACATTTGGAACTTAGGAAAGCTGTCTTCAGCTGAAATCACCTACAGCCAGAATCTGCCTTGGTCCTACTGCCCTGGGAAGGTATCAGGCAACAGGGCACCATCCCCCAAGCCTGTGTGCTGAGCTGCTCTTCCTCTGGAGCTGTGATACATGAAAGAACAAAACATTTCTAAAACAAGCAGCAATATGAATGTGCCTCTTCCCAGCCTGGTAGGGGCAGACCCCAGGAAAAAGATGGTAAGAACTGCAACAATCACTTGATCCAGGGCAAATTCCCACAAAACTCCATCAGGGGATAACAATTGGCCATCAGGGGAGGTTCAGTAGCAATGGAATCTCATTAAAACAAACAAAAAAAATAATCAGCCAACAGTTGGTAATCATTTGCATAACTGATGACAAGCACTGAGGGGGGCTAGTGAGGAGTCTATCCTGCCCACCCACATTTTGGGGCACCTCAAAAGCAAACTACAGCTCCTCTCTCTGTCACCAGCACTTTTAATTTACCCTCCTGAGCAGGAAATAATTTCTATTCCCACTGTGCAGCAGCAGCACATTCATCATCAGACCCCAACCAGCCCAGCACAGTGTGGATGCAGCACAGATTGCCAGAGGGTGAGGAGGAAAGGGAGGGTGTTCAGGTCACATGGATACCCCCAGGCCAGAAAAGCATGGAGACGACTATTGATTTTTTTACATTTTATTTGTCAGTCCAGGTTATTTGGAAGGAAGGGACAAGCTTGGTGGCTTGTGAAAACAAAGAGCCCTAGCCCAGGGAATCGATGCTCTAAACCTCATTATGCATGGTTATTTCTTTGGCCAAAACAGTGGTATTGATCCCTGAGGTCAGACACATTAAAGCAAAAGGCATCGGGCTCTGTGGGATCCTAACATGCCACTAGGCAAGTGGGAAAATGCAACCAGAGGGTTTGAAACTCTCCCAGGATGTTCTCAGGAGCCTGTCAGAATTTGTGGGAAGGGGAAAACATGGTTCCCATCTCAGGCCTGTGCAGAATGGATCAGCTAACAGCCAGACTGAGGGAGAGGATGACTGATGTCTAAGAATCCTGTGGCAGTGTGGAAAGGGGATAATGAGGGACTAGAGGGCCAGAAAATGTCCAAAGCCAAGAACGTGGCTGAAGTGATAACCACCAGCAGACAGAGGAAAGGACAGGGCAATACAGGCAGGAAGGAGCGGGATTTTTGGCAATCTCCACCTCACCAACAGTTTCCACGTGGCTAGTGGGAAGGGTGCTCAGACACACAGTTTTCACTGCCAGAGAGCAAACCAGGAACCAACTGTGCACCCACAGCACTGCCACTGTATCACCACATCTCCCCCCCTTTCCTTCTCCCAATCTCTAGCAAAAGCCTCTTGGCATCTGCTTTGATCAGCCCCAAGCTGGCTGCCCCAGGCCAGCTCACAGCAGGGATGCAGAGCTCTGCTGGGGCTGCCTGCAGCTTCCCCTCAGCTCTGTCAGTCACTGCTGAGGGGAGGGCTGAGAGAGCCCAGTTCAGCTCCTGAGGCAGTCTGATTACTTCTTGTTCAGACAAGCTACCCAACTTTCTGCAGAAGCTGGCTTGAAGCACTCAGTCTGGTCAGATTTTGAGTATCTCCAAGGAGAGATACTCCACTCTTTATGCATCCTGTTTTAGCCTTACCATATTAAACTGTTCAGTTTTGCTGTTGGTTCCCCCTGCCCCTACAATGCTTAAGTGCAACCTCCTGTATTTAATTTTCTGGATACTGCCCCCTGTCTTGTCACTGTGATTTGACAAAAGTCTGGCTTCAATCTTTTCATTCACAGAGTGGTTTAGGTTACAAGAGAGCTCTGGAGATCTTGTCCAACCCGCCCTCCTCAAGCAGGGCCACCACCAGCCAGCAGCCTAAGATGATCATGTCCACACTGCTTTTGAGTAGGTCCAAGGATGGAGACACCACAACCTTCCTGGGTAACCTGTGCCAGTGCTCAGTGACCCTCACAGGAAAAAAGTGTTTCCTGATGTTCAGAAGCAGGTGCTCCTGTGTCCCAGTTTGTGCCCATTGCACCCTGTTCTGTCACTAGATACTGGCTTCATCTTTCTCCTTTCATTTATTTCATACACACTAATAAAATGCCCCCTGAGCCTTCTCTTCTTGAAACTAAACAGTTTCATCTCTTGCAGCCTATCCCTCATGACAGATACTCCAATCCCTCAATCTCTGTGGCTCTTCCCTAGACTCTCTCCAGTATGTCCACATGTCTCCTGGCCTGGAGAGGCCTGAACTGGACAGTACTCCAGTCATGATTTCACTCATGCTCAGCAGAGGGGAAAGACCACAGTCAAACTGCTGGCAAAGCTCTACCTGAAGCAGCCCAATGTGCCACTGGTCTCTTTACTGCAAGGGTGCATCCCTGGCTCTTGGTCAACACATTGTCCATGTCATTTTCTTCACAGCTGCTTTCCAGTCAGCCCGCAGGATATTGTCCTCTGGTTACTCTTCCTCAGGTGCAGGATGCTGCATTTCTTTCTGTTGAGCTTGCCTGCCCATTCTTCCAAGCTGAAAAGGTCCCTCTGAATTGCAGGACACTTATCTGGTGTATCAGCAACTCCTCCCAGCTTGCTATTATCTGCAAGTTTGCTGATGGTGCCACTCTGCCCCACCATTCAAAGCATTAATGAACATGATGAGTATCAGCCCCAGTATCAATCAGGGTGCATGACTAGTGGCTACCCTCTAGATTTCATGCCACAGATCCCAGCATGAGCCTGGAAGTTCAGCCAGCCACCAACACACCTCAGAGTCTGCTTATCTAGTCAGCAATTCATCAGCTTGTCTGTGAGGAAGTTATGGGAGATGGCATCCAAAACTTTGATAAAGATGAACGACATCTGCTGCTCTCCCTTCATCCACTGAACCAATCACCTCATTGCAGAAGTTATTAGGTTGGTCAGGCATGATTTCACTCAGACAGCCCCTGGTACCTGCAGGGCTGTGAGCCAGAATTTAAGAGCTACAGTCTGGTGGTGGAAGGAGGAGAATGAGGAAAAGGAAAGGTTCAGTTGGTGCAGCGGTTCAGCTCAGTCTGTCTATAGTTCTAGTTTTGCCTCTCTGTGCAAAGAGGCCAAAGAGTCCATGTCTTGTAGAAAACTCATTTCAGACCTGTACTTAGATGTATGAATGTCCAAAAGTATCAGTTCTCCAGCTGGCCATGCAAAGCTGAAGCTTCCTATCTCATCCACACAGCTGGAATACATCTCCAGTCCAAAGATAGCTTGTGGTTACAACACTAAGGGTTGTAAGAGTGTTCAGGTAACTCTAACAGAGAGAAGGAAGGAGATGGGAAGCTATGGAAGTATAGATGAAAAAGTCCTCATGCTCTTAGGAACTCCACAGATTATTTGAGGGATCTCTTGCAGGGGACAGGCAGGAAGAAGGGAAAGGCTGACAGCTGCAGGGAGACATGGGAGGTCAACATCATGCCAGCCACATTGGGTTTGAGAAGTTAAGAGCAAAATAATTGCTCAAGTAATGTGAAAGATCTCCCCTTGTCACCAACACCTGGCCAAGCCCAGCAGTGCCTCACAGCAGGCTCCGATGTGGTTGAGGCTGGAGGAAGCTGGGAGGAAGCTAAGTGTGCAGCGTGGTAACGTCTGGCTGGGGCCCTACACACAGGTTACATTGAGGTGTGGGGGCCAGAATGCAAAGGGGGGGGAAAGCCCCAAGGGAAAAAAGGCTTTATGTCTCCAAGTACTAAAAATTTGAATGGAGAGACACCATCCTAACCCCAAGCTCTACTAGCCCAGAGTGGAGATGCCTCTATCACTACATCTGGTTGGCAAAGCATCAACTATGCAGGAACAAGAGGAAGGAAGCAGCGAATGGCAAAGCCACACAGGCCAGGGTGCAGCAGAGCAGGAGATTTATAAACACCACTGCCTTCCACAGGCTCAGAGGATGTGGTTTGCAAAGGACGTTTACACCACCACCAAACCACAATAAGCCTTTGCTTCAACAAAACTTGATTAGGAATGAGCCTGGTTGACTCAGGTCATTTATTATAGAAGTCCCCCTTCCTCCTCCTCCTTAGTTTCCAAGCCTCATGCTGACCTACTGGGGCTTTCGCATTCCTCATCCTGCTAATGTCATGCTCCTTCAGTGAAATATGGCTGCACCATTTCTGTACCACTTTCTCCCAGCAGAAAGGCCTATGTGGAGAGCTGTGAGGCATCTGATATGTGGGAAAGCTGGATGGTCTCTTAGCACCAGTAATTCAAACATATTGCACTTTGCCAGGTTGCATTCACTCAGGTATTTTTCCTAAATAATTTATTAATTCTTGAAGGGCCTTTTTCCTTCCATTTCTCTCTGTCTGCAGCTAAAAAGAAATTCCTCCTTTTGCTCAAGTCTGAACACATCAGCAGGATCAAGTAACAGTTTGGGGAGTTACTACAAACAGTTGAGCCTCTGACTCTCTGGCAAACCCTTTGCACACTCCAACTGCATTAGTTAAACCACCCAGGAATGTATTTTTGCACCCAGCTGATCTCAGATACTCAGTCCAATAGAAGCTTAATCTTATTTGCTAACCAAACAAATCGTTCTCCCTGATGCTGCCTGCCAGGGACTCTAGGGACTAAGCAAACTGGGCAACCTTGGAAGCTGTGGGTGGGTATGGTGAGTGTGGTTAGTAGGCAGTAGGCATCAGCCATTGTTAGATTAGCAGGAACCAACAAACCTCCAGGATAAAGGGCAACACTGGGATGAAGGTCCTGGTGTTCTCAGACAGCAGTGTAAGGGCACGGATGCAGTGCATGCGCAGAGGGTAGAAACGAGATGTTGGTACCAGCCTGAAAAGGAAAAAAAAAGAAGGATTTCAGGCCAAGTTTCTACAGGAGCTGCACCTGCAGCCTTAAGTGACACTTGAGAGCCTTTCCTAATCTACAAAAGAAGGCTTTAGCATTGCCCAGCAAACTGCTGTAGCTACCCCACAGTTGGAAATAAAATTCACAGATGTTAAAGTTACAGCACTACCACACAAATTCCTGCAGCAAAGCACTGGGTTTCCAGCTTCTGCTGGGAGAAAGTGCTACAAGAGCTTTGCAGATGACTGAACAGCCTCTGAAATAAACTTCATGTTCAACACTTTCAGCTCTTGAGTTCCCAGCACAGGTAGGTACGCAAGAAAGAGTGGCAGAAGTAAAATACCCATATAAAGCAGCACATTTGACCAAGAAAAGGGCTACCCAGCCTGCTAGAGGGGGTACAGGGAGAAAGATTTCTCCCCATTTCAGGCTACATACCCTCTGTATGCCCACAGAGTTGACCCTTGCAGTGTGGAACACTACTGGGGCAGGAGCAGCTGGATGGCAGTGACCAGTATATCAACAAGGACAGTGGGAATGACAGTGACCTCTCTCAACAAAATCTGTTCAGCTCTCTCCAACCCAGAGGAGCACCTGAGCCATTCCTGTCTCCTTCAGCAAGACAATGTGAACATTTGAATAGCTGGTCATCAGCACGGAAGGGAAGAGGCCAGACTTTCTCTGACTCACTCTTCAAAGTACTACACACTCAGATAATAAGAAAGGAGCCAACTTCCTTCATAAGATTGGGACTGAGAGGGTCACCTCCACCAGCATATCAGCCAACAGCAGAGGGAAGAACACAAAACTCTTCCTAAAAGGCACCAGAGCTTATTACTCTGCCACTCCAGATACCATCTCACATTGAATGACCTGCACTTGAAGACATGGGTGTCTCCAGCATTAACAAGATTTATTTAAAAAAACAAACAAGCAAAAAACCAAACAAAAAACCAGTCCCCAGACAAGAGGCACACAATCTGATAAATGATCCCCTCCCCAAAGAGCTAGGTGAGCAATCCAGGAGAGGGGGGGAGAAAGTAATAAAAAATGCTTGACCAGGCACCATAAATCACCTGCATCTCCCCCTCTCCAAATAGTGAAATAATTATCATTGGTTCCATTACAGAAATAAATCTACTTTGCACCCTGATCTGGCACCACTGGAGATGACGAAAGCCATTCTCAGGAATTAATTGATCAAGGAATAAACCTGTTAAGTGTATAGATTTACTGTAAACCAAGACCATTAATTTTAGAGTGCGTGGCGACGCAACAATCTGCCCAGCTTCCCGGTGCCTGGATGCACAGGGAATACACAACACAGCTGGGCCCAGCTCTGCTGAGGAAGGTCCAACTCCAAGTCACTCCAGGGGGTTCAAACTCACTCACATTTCATCTCAATGAGTGCTCTCTGACGTCTTACCACCACCAGGGTTTGGGCTGTGGTGTAGAGAACAGCCTAGAGGCTTCTCAAGGGTTATTTTTATTCACTGAAGCTCCTTCTGTTATACTCCTGGGTAACCTCCATCTTCCTCTGGCTAGAGAGGACTAGGACAGGACACTGAGAGAGCTGCTCAGGGACACCAAGGCTGTGCTTGCTCCTCCATGGAGGAGCCTGTACCTGCTTTCTCCCCTCTACGTGTTGAGAGGCTGGAAACCAAACTTAACAGGCACAGAAAATCCTCATCTGGCTGCAAGCCAGGGAGGAACTTCATTTTCATAGCTTAGACCAGGAGCAAGGTAGAAATCTAAGCAGACATGGTCAGAAACATATTTTATGGGATGAAGAAAAAAGGGACAACAGGAGTTTTTTGCAAGAAAAAAACAACACCCTTTGAACTCAGGCAAATGCAAGCACAGAAATCAAAAGCAGGAACTTATGGACTGGAGACAGAGAAAAGCACAAAGCAAAGAAGGGGGAAGCATCTCCTCCACATTCTATCTCTGCAGTACCTACAACACTACCCCACTGGTTAAACTAACTGCAACCTTTCAGCTGTGAGAACAGCACCACTCTGTTACATGGCAATGCCATGAGCTAAGTCAGCAGTGAGGCTGTTCCCAGTCAGAAACCATCAATCCAGCACTTCTCCCTTCAGTACTCCTACTTCTCTGGACCACATCTTGAGCACAGGAAACTTCCAGACACACACATGGGGTCCACCTCTGAAACATGCATTGTTAAAAATAGTTTCCATGTGTTTTATTGCTGGAAAGAAGGAGGGAACAAGAAAATGAAGTTTGTTGGGTTTTTTTGCAGGCTCTATCAGTTCTCTTATTTAATCACTTTTCAAATTCTGCCCTGGCACCTGCCTAGAGCAAAAAGCCTTAGGTGGATGGTGGTTTCCCCTCGCTTCCCTCGTGTAAGAGGCCAGGGCAGCATGAGGAGTCCCAGGGACAGACAGACCCCGTTCGCTGGAGCCAGGCGCCATCTCCCGGTACAAAAGGGAGTGGGGAAGAGGAGCCTCCTCCCAGCTCAGCCACCCTGCGGATATAGCCAAGGACACTAGACCCCAGCAGCAGCAATGAAGGTATTCCAGACATTACACAGCATGCTTCCAACCCACCTGATCACAAACGCTCCCCTCTCAAAGCTGAGCAGCCCAGAGAAGCAAGAAGAGGGGTCCAGCTCACAACATCTCCACAAGAGGAGCTGCTCACAGCAGTCAGGTACTAAAGCAGCCCCCAAGCAGATACAACCCCCTAAATGGGCCTTCCAAAAACAAAACCCTTGACCTGCAGGCTAGATTATTTTATCTCCAATTAGAAACAACTCATTTTTTTCCATTGCACTCAGCTGCTACAGACACATCTACAGCAGGGGATGTGGCACAGAGCCTGACTGGCTGCTCTGGGTTTGGGCAGCACAGCCACCACCACTGAGAAGCTGCTTGTACCTGGGAAGATGCCATCCTGGGTATGGAGTGAGGCCCATGGAGCCACATCATCCCCACATCTCCTAACCTGCCTACTCCTTTTTTACACCCTGCACACTGGCCTTGGCTCAATGAAGAAGCCAGGGTGGGATTTATTTCTATTTTCCCACCCTAGAACTCATCTGTTGGGTTCCCAAATCTTTGAAGCCTTACAGAAGTAACTGTACTTCATGCCAAGCAGGCCTGTCCACCTACAAATTCTATTTCCTTCTCTTGCTAAAACACCCAATTCACCTTTCCTTGGCCCCAGACAGCTGATTTATGTGCCTGGACAGGTAGAAAACTGCCCGGATTCATCTGCAGGACAAGCAGAGCTCTACAACAGCAGTGGGAAGCAGCCTGAGCTCACAGGGGATGGGAAGAGGGATGGATGCAGACTCTTAACGATCGTTTAAACCTGCTTATCTTCATCACCACTTGGGAGCTTTTCCAGACCAGGCGGGTGGTGTTTTAAAGCTGAGAATCTGGTTAACAGAGCTAACAGGATTGCAGAGATCACCAGAGATTCAGAAATTCCCTCCCCGCTCATTATAAACAGCCATTTTAAAGCACACAAAGGTCATACATAAACATACAAACTGATGGGAAAAGAGAAAGAAATTCGCAGCAGAGACATACTAGAAACAATAAATACATTCTAGTTCTTCAAATATTAACAAATATGCACAAAAAATACACCTTCTACAGCATTTACTAAGACTTGTTTCTGTACTTTGGCACTGCTGGGTCCTGAGGCAACTCAGTAGATTCTTCCTTGAGGTTTTGTACAATGGGGAGGATTATTTGGTCCAGACCATCCAGAGTGCAACTTCTCCTCTACAGAGAATTTAGTCTGGGAAAGAACAGCCTACACCTCAACTACCTCACTGCCTCAACACACAGGTGCTCACAACACATCTTTGCCTGGAATACTATCATCAGAAGCAGCCCTCAGACAATTCCAAGTCATCTAAGAGGAACAGCCCTTCATAACTGCTCTGCCACATCAAGCAAGACAGAGAAGTACAGCCAAAAAAAAAAAAAAAGGAAAACAAATAATCTTACTTACTTTATACAGCCAATGATCACCTGGGTCAAAGGATAGATCAATGGCTCCATGACCTCACTAGGATAGATTGTGCTGAGAACCCGACACCAGAAATACAGGCAGTGGATATACTGCCAGTTATAAACAGACTGGAAGTTCTCCTGCAGGAAAAGGGAAAAAAAAACAACCAAGCACAAACTTGAAAATGTGGCATTTCAGAGGAGTTCACTCTGGTTTCTCTACAGGACTCATTTCATCCAGCATTCTCCAAGAGGACATTGTGTACTGCTTAAGAGAGGAGTAACTAACAGTCTGGCTGTTGCTTTGATGCCAATGGCTGAGCCACCATTCAGTAAGTTCAGATGCTCCACTGGCAACCTCACAATTTGGTACCAGTCAGTGCTTTGGAGGAAATAATGAGCAACACAGACTGCTTTTCTCTACAAGCAGGCTCATTTGAGAAGGATGATCTAATGACTCAGCTCAAAGCAGATGGTGGGATGTGGCCAAGAATTAGGAAACCTTTAACTGTTCCGTTTACCCATAGTCCCTGGTGTCCCACAAGTAGGAAGGCTGGAAAGTTGTATCCCTGTGTGACACCCCTGTGAATTGCCTTCTGGTCTGTGCAGGCCAGAGAGAGGGCAGGAAGCTACTGATTCAAGCTTAGCATCTGAATTCCCCCTCTTTGCACTCCAGTTCCTTTGGTTGGTTATGTAGCAGCTTGTCCTTCCCACTTGAGGACTGTGTAATGAAAACCCCCTACCCAGCACCTCACTAACTCTGAAAGTTATTATCAGTGCTCATCTTAAAGATATTCCTACAAACAGTCACTGTCAAAGCAAGGACCAAGTGATCAACCCAGCATTCCTCCCTGCTTTTGGAAAAGACACTACACAGGACAGTTCAATTTTTTGTCAACTGCAGAGTAAAAATTATAGCAGAGCTGAGAACAAACTTCCAGCTCTGTTTCTCAGGCAGACTTTATGGTTGACACCAAAACAGGCCAGGGGTGCCTGGCATGCAATTATACACTGACTCAGCATTCAAGATTAAAAGAGGTATCTTTTAAAGAATGTTTGGGCAACCCTCCACTCTCCCTGCCATGTGCTTAAGCAGCCCATAGTGCCAGATTAAATAAAAGCCTGAAAAATGCAGGAGTTCCCCGTAAGGACACCCATTCCAAGGAGTTCTGCAGGCCCATGTCTTCCCCAGAACTGCACCAAGAACTGCTGAGTCTGCACTTCACAAGGTGCCTCAGCTCCAACTTGTGTTTGTTTCAGACAGACTATCAAAGCCCAGACCACCTCCTCTTTTGCATGGATGGAGCAAGATGTGCAAGTCCTGAAAGAAGGACAGAAAACCTCAGTTGCAGCCACTGGACCAAACCTTGCAGTAGGGACTGAAGCTGCAGCTAGAAACAGAAGAGCTCTCCCAGCTCTCTCCAGGTCACTGAGATGTACCAAGCAGCTCTGTTCTCAGCTGCTCTTGCACAGCACAGAGAAGCAATCTGCTCCTGTAATCACCTTCTAAAATCACCCACTGCTCCATTTAAATTAATTGGCTTATTACTTGGATTTGTATATTTTGGTTGTGCTATTGTCATTTTAAGTTCCTACAACCCTCCCCAGCTGTGAAATCCAGTGGATTTAGGTCTTGTCTGGGCCAGGACTGAGGGTGTGAGAAGCCAGTGCAATCCAATTAGGGTCTATGCAACCCAGACTTAATTTATCTCTGCTTATTTATCCCCATGTCTGAACAGCAAGGAGATTTAACTGGTCACCAACCCCGCAATGTTTGGGGGCAGCTGAACAATTAATCTATAGGGGTCTTTTTTGCTAAATATGAATAAAGCCAGGATTAGCAATCTGACTCAGGTTGCTGAGGTCAGACTGGAGGGGGCTGAAGCCAGGGCTGCTCCCAAAAGGTCTGAGCTGCTTTGTTCAACTAAGTCCTTTCAATAGCGAGGTCTTCACTGGAGAGATGCACATGCCCAGGTGGTTCCTAATCTTCTTGACCTCAAGGTTTTGCAACCAGCAGCTCCACAGGGTGCCAAAAGAGTGCCCAAGGCACAACACAGAAAGTACATCACAAACTCTTGCAAGCTGGGGAGAAAAAAAGAGACCTGAACCCTGCAGTTGTCTTTCCTCTCCTTCCTTGCTGAAGTTCTACACACCAGCAGCTATGAGATGAAGCTCCCAGCCCCTGGAAAAATATTCCTTGGCATGTTATGAAATGGGTTAAATGCAAGGGTTCTGTTTTGGGCCCATTACTACAAGAAAGACATCGAGGTGCTGGAGTGAGTCCAGAGAAGGGCAACAAAGCTGGTGAAGGGTCTAGAGCAAAAGCCTAATGCAGAGCAGCTGAGGAAACTGGAGTTGTTTAGTCTAGAGGAAAGGAGGCCAAGAAGAGACCTTATTGCTCTCTACAACTGCCTGAAAGGAGGTTGTAGGTGAGGTGGGTGTTGGTCTCTTCTCCCAAGTTACCAAGAGATAGAACAAGAGAAAATGGCTTCAAATTGTGCCAGGGGAGGTTTAGATTGAATATTGGGCAAAATTTCTTTACTGAAAGAGTTGACAGGTCCTGTCCCAGGCTGCCCAGGGCAGTGGTGGGGTCACCACCCATGAATTTCATGATTTCAAAGCCATGTAGGTGTGGTGCTGAGGGACATGGGTTAATGGTGGCCTTGGCAGTGCTGGGATAATGGTTGGACTCCCTCTTCAAGGCCTTTTCCAACTAAAACAGCTCCATGATCTATAACGACTGTCGTTTTAGAGACATTACCAAAAGCCTGAAGCGTCTACTGTAATTTTCCCTCCCCAAACATTCCCCAGAGAGGGGGGGACACTCCTCCTACACCGAGGGGCACTTACCCTCTTCTTTATGGTCATGGCACTGCGCAGGTGGATGGCCAGTTGGCGGATGTAGATGAAGGCATGTTGGTAGGAGGTGTGTGTGTCCAGGGCGTACATCTCTGTCAGCGTGCGCTGCATGAAGCTGATCATGGGCAGGACGTTGGGGGAGGTGAACCTGGAGTTCTTCACAAAGGCAATGTACATTTGCTGGGCAGGGAAGAGGACAAGACACAACCATGTAAAACAAGAGGGAAACCATGATATCAGGGCCACAAGAATGAGCAGAGGGCTGGAGCACCTCTTAGGTGAGGCTTGTTCAGCCTGAAGAAGAGAAGACTCTTGGGGGGACCTTATTGTGAGGTTCCAACAGCCAAAAGGAGCTTGTAAGAAGGCTGAGGAAGAGCTGTTCACAAGGGCACATCACATAGGACAAGGGGTGATGGTTCTAAGTTAGAAAAGGGCAGATTTAGGTTGTACTTTAGGAAAATGTTCTTTAATATTAGGGTGGTGGATCACAGGTTGCTTAGAGAGGTGGGGGAGCCCCCTCCCTGGAGACAGTCAAGGTCAGGCTGGATGGGGATCTGAGCAATCTGGTCTAGTGTGAGACGTCCCTGCTTATTACAGGGGGGTTGGACTAGATGACCTTTAGAGGTCCCTTCCAACTCAAGACATTCTGTGATTCTCTGATTAAGCTTCTCCACCCACTTACATCCAAACCAGAGGCTAAATGTTCTTTTTATAAAACACGGCACTTCAAAGGAATATTCCTCCAGCAGGGAGGGCAGGAGCAGGACATCACTCTGACCTGAAGCAGAGCTTCTTACTCACTTAACTTCATGGAGGTAGCCACCATCTCCAGCACCTACCCTACAAGCTCATGCTCTAAGGTCTTGGCATATCATGTGAGAAAGAAAAGCTGCAGAGCACAGAAGCAGCAGCCTTACCTTGAGCAGGGGACTCAGATATGCCTCCTTCTTGTGACGGCAGATCTTGTTCAGCACTAGGAAGGCCAGCACTCTCACTGTCTCCTCACCTGTGCTCCATAAATTAATTGCTTGCTGAAAGAGAAAATAAAACCAGAGGTCAGCCAAGGGACAAAGAGCCTCTTCCTGGTTACACGAAGGCCCGAGTTTCCCTCCTTCACACTGAAAAAACAAACAAGGAGGAAGATGACACAAAAATGGGAGGTTGTATTATCATAGTATCAGTCACAACAGCACTGGCAGCAATCCTGGCCTCATACTCTAGCTGTGAGCCCATGCAAAAAGGAAAGGTTGATGTTTCCACCATCAATACAGGAAACTGTTCAAAACTACCACATCTGAAAAATATCTGCACTTTTATTCATGTGCTTAAATACACATTAGAGTTTCTAAGCATAGTCCAGGTGACAATCTAGGCTTTGCAAAGCTTCCTCACCTCCTCTAGACAACACCACCACACCAGACTACATATTTTACCAAGACATCTCCCAGCCCAAGAAAAAAAGTAATTTTAATGTCTCAACTGAATTCTGCAAAATACAACTACACTGTAATTACACTCCTGTTCTCACCACAAACAATAAATTCTAGTTTCTCAAAGAATGCTATTAAAGCTGCACTTGTCTCTGGAAAGGGTTTGATTTCAGAATTTACCAATGTTTTTTCCCCTCTGGGCAAATAGGTTAAAATCCTTGAGATATATCTCCTGGTGGTACTTCTGACCTACTTCTACTTCCTTGGACATTCACTGTATTAATACAAATGATGGAGCAGCAGGAGAGTTTGGAGCCAGAGGCAGGACCTGTGTAAGGAAGCACTTCAGCTGAGAAACACTCTTAGTCACTCTGGTACTAACCTGCTGATTGTGCACCCAGAGCACCATGAAAACACCTACACCAGCTGGAGAGGGGTAGTTCAGTTTGTGCAGAGGTCTGGGCTAACAGACAGCCCACCACTGGCATGTATACTCACTAATCTGAGTTTTACACATCTCTGCACTGCATAAAGCAATCACATATTGGTCTCTGCCTTCAACTTCTTGAGAAGCAAATTACTAGATTTTGTTCTTCACAGGCCTGTCTAAATTTGCCTGTTCAAAATATGGATTTGTTTGGACATGGCTGACCCTGTCAGGAAGCATCTGGTACAGCTGGACCACAATCACAGCTGATATACCCAGAAACTACCTACCTTATCTGCACTAATGAACTCTGCAGGAAATAAGGAAGATTGCAGTTGCAGGGCTGAAAAAGCCTACTAAAAAATCCCAAGCAGGTCTGAGGTGCACCAGCCTCCCATCACTTACACCACTCATCTTTATCATCAAAGGGTTCCCAGCCTCACTGAAATGTCACTTAGCAGCTTTCCATTTAAATGTCACCCTGTTGCTCCCTTCCCCGCCTCCTCTGTTGGTCTCGGTGCTCAGCAGTTGTGACTAAGTTTCTGCAAAAATATTCCACCCCCAGCTCCTGAGAATGAAATACTATCCCAGACACACACATACAGGGAGGACTGTCTCCATCTGTGGTGAGGAAGCAGCTTCCCCACAAGCCCTCCATGTCACTCTGTGTGAGGATTAGTAGCAGGTACACACATGCTCACTCTCCCCCAGCTTCATGGCACCTAGAGGGCCTGGAAGAGGAGCAGGAGCCCCTTTCAGGACCAAAAGAAAAGGTAAGAGGAGCACAAGAGACTGAATTGTTATGGGATCCAGCACAAATACGATGAGAAGCTGAACTGAAAGGGTAAAGGAAGTGCCTCAGATCCAAGTGATGTATCAGAGCATGTCACCTTACCTTGAGGAGTGCACGGCACTGCTTGGGGAAGGACAAATAGTAAGGGACTGTGGAAATGACATGCTGAAGGACTGCAGCACCAACTGAGGCTTCTGTTAGACAAGACAGGAGCTATGGAGGGGAAAAAAAAACCAACATGATCAGTGTGTAGTCCTCATCACCTCTTCCCTTACCATCAAGCATCTGTGCTTTGCTGTTTCCAGGTATTTCTGTGTTACCAAAGGACTGGAAGAGCAGCCTTCCCTATAAAGATCAAACAAACCCCCAAAAGCTTTACTGGGAAAGGAGCAGACACATGGCAGGTTAGACAACTTCCCTCAAAGCACATCCATCCTGGCAAATGTGGGTACAGACTACTGGACTTGGATGGCTGATGACACCTGAGCTCATCCCAGTAAAACCTATTTTTTATACTGCAAAAGCTAAGTCTGGAAACAGCTTAAGACATCTCAGATAGCACAACACCAGTGCCTCTGTCATCTCACTACAAATACTCAATGCACCACAAGAACCTCCTCAGGCTACACTAGGCTTGGCAACACAGCAACCAGAGCTACCTAACAACTTATTGGATTTCACTAGGATTTCTTTAATGGGAAGCTGGAATACTACTGGGTAATAAGCCAACTCCAGCTCGGAAAAGGTTAGACAAACTAATAAGAAAAAACACCTTGGTATTTCCAGGTTGTTCAGCTCAGCCCACCTGGAGCCAAACCCAGCTTCTAGTTTGAAGGCAAATTTCTAATTGGAAGGCAATGATAAGCTCAAAGTCACTCCAGTTGGAGAGGTTCTGCCTGGTGCAGTGCCCCCTCTTGGCTGCAATCCCAGTTGCTGGAAGCAGAAGCATTTTTCTTACTTTGAACTTTCCTCCTTATTCCCCTCCTTGCACTGCAAAGATTGGGGAGTGAGAGGATCTCCTTTGCAAAGACCCTCACAGACCAAGAGGAAAGGAGAAGATACTGGTCAGAAATCTCCAAGTCAGGAAAACTCTGTGGCACAGCCTGGGACTGAGGGCACTGGGAAGTACACACAGGAGCTGGGATGACTTCACTGGGACTGCAGTGCCAGCTTTTCCTTTCCTACTGCAATCTTCTGCTGCTGGCAAGAGCCACCACAACTTGAGAGGAAAAAAAAGCTCTTCTGATCAAATGCTCTTTCTGCTAAGTCATTCTGCCAGCTTACAGCTGAGAGATACCAGCACTTGCTTTGTCTTTCCTTGTATCTCCTTCTCTCAGCTTCTGAAGAATGAGTATTACAATGCTGTCACTTCGTTTTTAATATTCCAAATTTAGGGATGCAAATAAAAAAAAGACACATTAACTGAGGCAGGGAAAATAATAAATTAATTTTCTCTGAAACACCAGACATCAGCAACTTTAGATGGAGGGAATATCCTAGTGAGATGGAGCATAACTACACATAGGACATCTCCAAATATGATTAACATAGTATCATCTTAGTATTACAAGTAGCAAGATCATACTGCCAAAACCTGAATTCATGATGCAGAATGCAGGAGCACAGCACTGCAAGCTACTTTAGAAGCCCACTAAATATTAATGTCAGAAAAATAAAGACAGAATGAACTGCCAGAATGTTAACCCAGACCTTCTTCACCTATTTTGACCCAACTGCCCAAGTGAACATCCAAATTGTTTGTTAGATCAAATACTTCCAAAACAAGACAGGGAACTGAACAGACAAGAACCTCAGATGCCCAAGTCTTCAAGGCTCAGTGAGATTGCTCCTGCCCACTGCAGCCTCAGCCAGTTAAGTCTTATTTATGCTCCACTACAGAAGAAGGCATAGAAGCCAATACCCAAGTTTCCCAGAATTGTGATGACCCAAAAGTCACTTTTAAACTGAAATAACTGTATTTTCAAAAGGAAAAGCATTGAAGCTACATTGCTCCCTGCTTTGTTAATTGTTTTATTGTTCCTGTTGTTTACAGATGCAACACCCTAACTGTCCCCTACCAAAATAACCTGAACCAAAAGCCCAGCCGTGCACAGACTGACCACAAACATGCTGAAATGTCTTACTTGTATGGTAGAGCTGAGGTACACTTTTATGTCCTGTCGTAGCTTGCTCCAAAGTGGGCTGGTGGAAGGGAGGACCATTCTGGAAACAAGCAAGAGTTGGGTTTAGCTTTAAAAAAAACCCACCAAATCAACTAGTTTTCAGCAGCACAAATAAAAGATCCCTTCCTTGAAAATGGTTGAAGAATGGAAGAAAGCTGCAGAGGTGAGCAGGGAGTAAAAACAAGTGCTTGCAAAGCAAGAAGTAAAAATTTTGTCATGGGTGAAAAGAAGTAATTCTACTCTCTAAAAACTGCCTGAAGCACAGCATTGGGAAATTCAGTTCAAAGAGCTTCCCAGCAGAGTCCCAAACCTCTGGAAATGTGACAGAGAGAGCTGTGATAGCCAGAAGGGCTGGTGGAGACCTGAATCCCTCTCACTGATATTATCTCACTGCCTGAGAACAGAGCAAGCTGCCTCGTAGCAAAAAAAAAAATAATAAATAAATTAAGAAATCTATTTTGGGGATTAAACTAGTTGTGAGACAAAGAATCAGTCTCTTCTAACACTCTGCTCAGGAAGCAGTTTCCCCAGGCCAGCCCAAAATTCAGACACAGTCTGTAGAAGCCAGGCCTGGGAAGGAAAGAGGCTGGTATTTACACAAAGCACTGGAATTTAATCCTCAGACTAGGCACCCCTGTCAATGAGGAATCCATAATTTAGCTCACTCTTCATCTGTGACAGGGAAATTAAAAGTAACTGCCATCAAAATTACCTTGAAAATACATCTGAAAGGCATTCAGTTCTCACTCTACCCAACAATGGAAAAAAACAAAAAGAGCTTAAACTATTAAGTATTAAAACTGAATCCAGCTGAAACCCCAGAAAGGACTGAGCTATAAAGTTTCATCCAGCAAGACTTCAGACTGGTACTGACTGGATCTCAAGCAAATCTTCCAGTTGCTCCCAGGTAAGCCATCCTGTTACCTACTCAGTGATGAGCCCTGCCTGACTCTGAAACTCTCTGAACACTAACCCACACTACAGCCAGAGAATTCCCAGCTTCCAGGCAGCAGCTGAGATTTTAACACTGTCATTCCTCCTCTCTAGCCAAATCACTTTGTGTTGCTGAATGTAATACAGAGGTACTGGATCAATGCTGCCATTCTGGAATAGAATTTATTGTGCTGTTGTTTTTGCAGTTGCATGCTTGTTTCCATTCCAGCTGTGCCCTAACTGCTCTAACTCAGTGCTCCTGAGCAATTCCAGATCTTCTTCTGTTGAAGCCATATGTCCTCTGCAAATGGGCAGAGCCTAGTATAACAGGATGCACTTCTGAGGAAGGAAGAACCTGGCTAAAATGACTGTAAATTTAATCTCCAATCTCCTCAGACTTACTTGAGTTTGTTCTTTGGGGTTTTCAGGAGAAGCAGCTTCTGCAGGCAGTGGAAGAGGTCCCGGATGCAGAAGGACACAAGGGCATTGAACACTGGTTAAAAAAGAATTAAAAAAATATATCAGTAAAGCATTTTAAGTGATTTTCCATATATGCCTGGTTTCTCAGCTAACCTGAAAAGAGCTCCCCAAGGAGCTGAAGGCAGTAATTCTTGTAGCAGAACTATTGTGCTCCCACAAGCTTCTGAAAAACATCAGATTGTCCTAGCCTAGAATTTTTCATCTAAACAGCAAGATCACAGAACCAGGCACAAAAGAAGCCTGACCCATGACTAGGAGTCTGTTCTACCACCAATTGCCCCCAAAACATAAGAATTAAAGGCACTTGAAAAAAAAAAAAGAATCACAGAAATAAACAATGTGAGACACCAGAGGAGATACCACTGCATGGACTCATCACCAGGAAGAAGATAAGCTACTTAAGTGAAATGAAGCCTGTGAAAGGGTAAGTTAAGTCCTGCCATGACTTATCACCACCACACTCTTCCAACAGCTAAACCTTCCCCACCAAATGGCTTCCCTTCTCTCACAGGAGCAGTAAGGTGACCAACTCACCTGCAGCATCAGTGACTTGAAACTTGCTGGGATCAGTTCCACCACTGTCTCCTTTGGTGGTTGCTACAGCTGCTTTAAAGGCTTGAGTGATTTCATGGAAAAGCTTTGGAGTCAGGTTTCTCTGGGGAAAGAAAAAGTGTTGCTGAGGAGAAAAAGCAAGCAATGTTCTGGAACTCTGAAGCACTTTACTGGGACTGGAATTCTTGGAATTCATTGCAAGTTTGATTGCAAGAATAACTGCATCTTATAATGCAAAGGAAAATTGTTAAGGCACAGGCTCACAAGTACTAGTGGCCAACCTTGCTCCAAAATGTGCTTCTAGGGCTTTTGATTGCTTGGAGGTTGAGAAGCAATGAATCAGCTGCAAGCAACTATCCAATCTGACCCTTCCCTCCCCCCTCTCAGTCAGAAGCAGCAAGTCATTTCATCACAACTCAAAATACAACTCAAAAGTTCTCAGAGCTGCCAAAGCTTAGCGAGAGCATGAAAAATCAGAAGTTAACCATTCTGACCTCTTCTGAGCCACACAAGTTTCTCTAGCTCCTCCCTCAGATGGAGAACTCTCATCTTGCAGCCCAAGAAAAATTGCAAAGACAAGTAACACTGAAGCAGCAAGAGTTCTATGAGTATGACCTTGTTTGTAGGACACACATTTTCTCTGGGGATTTTTGTGAAAACTGAACAAGTTGAAAGTTGGTGTCTTAGAGGCAGTGATAGATGAGGAAGAATGTTTAAAGGCCACTCAAGAGCCCTGTATTCCAACTCCCTGCTCACCTCTGCAGCTTTCTTCCATTCTTCAACCATTTTCAAGCTCACAGGGATGAAGGAAGCTCTCTTCCGTTTGACTTTTTTATCTTCTTCTTCTTCCTCCTCATCTTCATCACTTGCTTCCTAGAGAAGTCAATACCAAGACTGAAAAAAAGGTTTAAACAATTCTGGCCCCACCTCTTTTGCTGAGTAGCTACTGCAGATGGAGGCAGGCAGCAGGGACTTCTATTAATGCTGTTATCAGCACTTTGTGTGAAGCACTGATGAAATTACAGGTATTACAAATTCCAAAAAAGCTCCTTAAGCCCTGCAGCTTTTTGCTGCATCAATACAACGTGCAACAGCATCAAACATCAAGGAGGAAACAAATCACTTGAGGCACAAGACGGTCTCACTGGAGAAGGAGACACAAAACCAAAGACACACTTCTAAGGCTCTGCTTTCACAATCCTTAACAACCTCCCCATGCTCAGTTCAAACCCACAGCTGATTTCTGGATTACAAGCTGCACACCTGCAGGTGATCTTTGCAGAAGCTCCTCCCCAGCCACCTGTGCCTCTAGAAGCCCAAATATACTTAGGCCTTGCACTGAACCCAAATAGTTAACATGTAAATCAGTGAAATAATTTATTTCAGCACTACAAAATAGGGCCTGGTACCTCCAGTGTCTCAGGTGGTATATGAAACTTCTCCTCCTCATCAGAACTGTCTGAAGCATCAAAATTCAGCAACGTACGATCGTTCTCCTCCAGAAACTTATAAAACTCAGGATCTTTGTCCTTCAGCCGGGAGAGCTGATCTTTATGTTCAGAGGCCTTTCCCTTCTTCCTGGTAGGTAAGAATCCACAGAATGGTTTTACTCATTGCTCAAACTTCTGCTGATGCTGTAAGAAAATACAGCAACTTTGGGGCATTAAAGTACAGGTGGGGCTAATTGGACCTGGTGAGGGATTTACCAGGGCTGTGGCTGCATTTAACACCTGTGTCTCATTTAACACCTGTATCCCATCTAGACCCCAACTTTTGTAAGGTTATGGTTACTCAGCACTAAGAAATGTTGACAGCAAGCTACCAACTTTTACTGAGGTACTGACCAGAGGTGGTGAAAACCTCCTGCAACACCAAGTCTAGTCTAAATCCACCCTCTTTCAGTTTAAAACCATCACCCCTTGTCCTATCACTGCAGTCCCTACTAAAATCCTTGTCTTCTATTTATAAATCTTTCTATTTTACAGCCTTTAAGCACTGAAAGGCTGCAATAAGGTCTCCCCAGAGCCTTTTTCCTCAGAATTCCTTAGAATTCCTCCTGCAAGGTTATTAAAAACCCCACACAAACCTACATGACCAGAGAAATCTAACAAGGAAAGGCCGGTAACATTTTAACCTGCTGTTGCTTCGGCTCCTAATCACGGCTGAAAGGCTGCTTCGTTATTTCCTAATCGCAGACAACCCCAAAGCCTTTCGGCAGCAGGAAATGGACACAAAATGAGGGAAACCAAAGCCGGGTTAGTCGGGCCCTTCCCCACCTGCCGGCCCTGCCGCCCTGGGGCCGCCGGGGCCTGCCCGCCTCCTCCTCCTCCTCCTCACCACCT
>NW_009954555.1:2854739-2854978 GCF_000747805.2 Chaetura pelagica
CCACCCGGCCCCGCCGGCCAAGAACTCGTCCAGGCTCAGCTCCGCCAGGCTCCTGAGGAGAGAAAAAGAGAAGGAGCAGAGCTCAGCGAGGAATCGCCGGGCCTGAGGCCTGGGCGGGCCGCTCGGGGCCTGTGCCGGGGCCGGGGCCTGTGCTGGGGCCTGTGCTGGGGCCTGGGCCTGGGCCGGGGCCTCCTCAGCCCGGCGGGCCCCTCACCCCAACCCATCCCATCCCGGCCCGC
>NW_009954555.1:2856278-2867326 GCF_000747805.2 Chaetura pelagica
GGTTTGTGTCTTTGGCTGGCGGGAGCTGAAGGGCACAGGGAGAAACGTCGCCTCAGGTTTTCTGGTAACTTGGAGGGAGGAGGGGGGAAGGGGAGACTGTTTTTTTTTCTGGCCTCTGCAGTGATGGTTAGGGCAGAGGGCTCTGCTCCGGGGAGCATCTCCACCCGCAGCATCCCTGTGCCTGGGGGTGGTCCAGGGGGGCAGCAGGGCAGGGCAGGCAGCTGGTTTGGTTCTGCTGGCTGAGCAAATGCCTCCCCCTGAGGAGTGGCAGCCCCGGGGACATCAGCTCTGCTACAGCAAGGAGCAGTGGCAGCAGCAGGGTGGCTGTCACTGCTCTTGTGCCTCAGGCCACTGCCACCTGATGGGACTTCTGTGCCAGGGTGGAAACCTGCAGAGCTGGTGGCCTTGCTTTGATGGGGTCTCTGCTCTGCCTTGACCCCAACAGCTGCTGCCTGAGGAGCACTGTCTGCCAGGGTTCTCTGGTGCTGGAGACCACAGGGAGGGAGGTTAGTTCAGGAGTGATTCAGCAACATGTGGATATTTGGGTGCTTTGGTTCCTGGCAGTGTCCAGGTGCACTAGGCTGATGCAGGTGACTCTTTGCCCCTAGGACAGGGCACAGCTGAAATGAGCCCCAGAGCTCGACTACCCCTTTTCAGGGTGGATGATCCAGAGGCAGGAGCTGCATTTAAGGATGGGAGGAGGGATGGGGCCTCCACAGCAGATTTGGGATGTCTGTGAACTAGCATTATGCACCAGGACGTGCCTGTTTGTTACAAGTTCATTGTTACATGACTTGCTAACCTTGTGCAACAGCCTTTTGGTTACAATCACTACAGCCAAGCAATCACCTCTTTGGAATCTCTCCCCTCTGCATCCCAAGTTTTGCTTCTGACCTGTGAGCATCTGCTGGAAATACTTTATTCAGCATGGCAGTGAGTAAGAATCTTGGGTGTAAAGATCCGAGTTTCCTTCAGGAGAACTGATTCATGAATCCCAGCAAATAGCATCTCATTTGGAGCAGACCAGGAGCTGGCAGGCATAATAGTCACCTGCTGTCTTGGCTTGACAGCCTAGGATTCAAATGGAGTCTCTTAGCATCTCAGGTAGCTAGGGTGGTCCCTTATGCTTTTCATCAGCTAAGGTCACTTGGTGAGGGTGGCAATGGAACCTCTTTGCTCTGCCAGCCCATCTGGTGGCCATCTGCCCTCATCAGCATCAGTCTGGGTGTCTGTAGATGGAGTGGCATGTAAAAAATCAAGGCAGGCACGCTCTGAAGACTGGAGATCTGTTGGGGGGGCTGTTCTGGTCTTGCTTTGCTGCACTTCAGGCTCAGCAGCTCAAAAGTGAAGCAGCCATGCTGAGGCCTCAGTGCTGGCTTCTGTATTTTCTCAGGTGCTGGAGCTTTGCCTCCAACCCCTTAGGCAAGCTGGACTTGGTAGCAAGGGATGCTTCACCCTTTCTGGGCTGCAAGAACTGGCTGCAAACCGTGCTGCCTCCTCTAAAGGATGTGACTCCTCAGGGACAGGAATTCAAAGTCCTTCAGCTGAAATTCCCAGGGCCTGGAACGTGCTGGCCTTGGCAGGCCCCCAACGTACCAGCAAACTCAAGGCTATTCTGTCACGTGCTGCTCACAGCTGAGTTTTCATGTCCGTGGCCTCTGCTGCTGCCTGCAAGATGTGAGGGAATTCTCTTAATTGTTCCCTGGCTCAAAAAACTGCTCCACAGCATGAAGCACTGAGCTTGTTCAGCAGAGGAAATGCAGATCTGCTTACGTGGCCCAGTACCTCTACATTGCCAACCCAGGCCAGGGCTGAGGCTGGCAGGATGCTTTGTGAGCTGCCTCTCAATGTGGTGTGGACCATCTGGTCTTTATGAAAGGGATGAGACCAGGGTGCAGCTGGTGACTCCACTGGTCACCTCCTGGTTAAGAGAGTCACTCATCATCACAGGGCATCAGCAGCAGCATTATTGCCTGGCTTATCTGTCTGTGAAAGATCCTCTTGCCTGTTGACAGCCAGGAGACCCAAGTGCTTCTTCCCTTCTTCCCTAGTCTGCTGTGTGGAGTCAACTTTCCCTTTAGAAGCCAAGTGATGCCTCCTGCTGAGTCTCACCAGATCCATCACTCGTGCCTGATGTCAGGGCATTGCTGAGCACTAACAACCTGTTCTGAACTGGCCCATTGCCACTTACTGGAGACACCACCACCCTGCACAGCAGACCCATAAAAGGCACAATCCCTCTTTGAATAGCTGCTGGCCAAGGATGTTGCAGGCAGGGAGCTCCTGAGGGAGTCTAGGAGCCCCAGAAATTGAGATTCTCTGATACAGGCTGCATCCAGTCACCCAAGTGCTCTCGTCTTTTCTGTTTACCTTTCTGAAAAATGAGCTGGGGAGAGGGATGTCTGTCACAGAGGAGGCTAGAGGGACATCAGGAATGCCACAGTGATAGACAGTGCAGCTGAACCTGTAAACTGTCACTGCTGCCTGGAGAGGAGACTTGATGCCTTTGTGTGGAGGCTGGGCACTGCTTGTGCCATAAAATAGCATTGGATGCAGCAGCAGGTCCTCTCCTGTGTCTGCTGGGCACACTGGGAGGGGGGAATTAGGACATGACCCACATTTCTAGTCCTTGGGATAGGCAAAGGGCTCCTTTTGCTCAGATCTGGATGTGCTTTGTGCTGGACTGCAGGAACTGCTGCCTGCCCCCAGTGCAGACCTGCACATTTTGCTGAGCACAAATTATTTTCCATTTCTCGTTTCTTCCTTCAAAAAATCAGCAGGACCAAAGCTACTCATGTCCTGACCCTTACAACCAAGTGACCCAAAATGTTAGCACAGATGCCTCCAAAGGCCTGCTCAGAGCTGCTGTGATCCCCTGTGTGCAAAATACCGAGGGTGAAAGCTGAATTTGAAGATGTCTGCAGGCAGAGCTGCTGTGTGTGTGCAGAGGGAGAAGGCTGTGTACCCAAGTGGGTGCTCAGCAGGCTGGATACCCTTTATCTCTTCTGTGTGTGGGAATGTCTCAGAGCAGGCATTGAGGCTCTCTCTGCCTTGTGCTCCCTCCCCTCCCATCTAAAGCACTTCTGAGCATGAGCTGGGGTAACTGGGAGCAACTTTGAGCTGAGTTTCCAAACAAAACTCCTCAAGAGTAATGGGGTGAGAGACTTTAATTAGAAGAGACCTCCAGCCTTCTGTGTGCACCAGAGCCACTTGATTACAACTCACTGAGCTGCTGAAAGACACTGACTAGGTCAATGTGCTGAACGCCCTTCTTGCCTGAAGCCAGCACTGTCTCTGTGCTGTAGAGCTGGCAACTGTGTGCAGTTTTCCCCCCCCCATCCTCTCCACCCCCTTGCTGAGGCTCCACATCCTCTCTGGCTGCTTGTCACTTCTCTGCGGATGTCTAGACAGGAGGATTCAGTGCGTGTCAGTTATGCCTAATTCATTTTAAATAAATAAATAAGTAACTAAGTAAATAAACCCCACCAATCCAAACCCTAGGGAGAGCTGGGGATTCTCAGTCCTGCAGACTCAGCTCTGGCTGCAGTGCCCTGTGCTGCCTTCAGGCTGGCTCAGAGCTGCTGAATCCCAGTGGTGGCAGGAGCCATCCCAGCCCTGTCGGGGGGGGGGTTCGGGAATCGAAGGCAGATGTGGTTGAGGGCAGTACTGGCATTGGGAGCAGAAGGGAGAGGATGTGGAGAGGAGTATTTGGGGTGGAGGTGTGTGCTCCTAACCTCTCCTTGCAGCTCATCCCTGTTGTGTGTTCTTGGTGTGATGGTGTCCTCTGTTGGGAGCTGGCAGAGGGGTGCAAGGTGTCTGGCTGTCTGAAACGGCAAGCTTCCAAACTCTGCTGTCCCTCCTGCCACCCCTAAAGGCAGAGCTGGTGCCAGGAATGACACCCCCTTGCCTGTAAAGCCACATTTCCATCAATATTTGCAGTCCTGACCTCTGGATACTTGCAGCTGTAAATCAACTGTCACTGTAGCAATGACTGAAGCTGCAGTTCAGAGCATCTGCTTCACTTGCTGGTCCTGAACTCGCAGGTCCCTCTGCTTCCTGACAGTTGCTGGCTCTTCCAGGCTGAACACACAATTAACCTTCTATTAAAAAAACTGAACGTGAGCTGCTGCACTGTCAGTGTCTGTTTGAATTCCTTGGATGCAGGTAAAATGTTACAGGGGCTGAGAGAGGCTGGGACTGCTCTCAGTGGGGTTAAAAATAAGTGTTTTGATTTCTGTTGTAGGGGAGATGGAGATGCACTTGGAAGCAGTGTTTGTATGTCAGGCCTTAGGGCATGTTTAGAGCAGGGGATGATCCACAGCAAAGCCTTGTTCCCAACATCTGGCCAGCTGCACAGGATGTGTCTGTGCAGTCTCCTGGTTAGCCCGATGGACACAAAATCTCCATCCCAGCTGTCAACAAAAAGCCTTTCTCCAGGGCCTTCCTGGGGAAAGGGCAGGCTCTGAACTTTTCCCTGGAGGATCCTCTGTTCCCTGTTTATTGCTCAGCACACTTCTTTTCACTCTGGATAAAATATGTTTTTTTGTGCAAAGAGAACAGGCCTCCCTTTGGGCAGGGATCATTTGCATTAATTAACAGAGCTATTATGCATGGCCACACTCTGGCGCAGAGGAGCTAAACAAACCCCTTCTATTTTTTTGTCATAACCTAAGAGTTATTACAAGTCAGCCACTGCATCCATTGGAGCTGAAGCCCAACACGTGCATTCATGCTGCTGGATGCTCCACAAAAGTGGGCTTGTGTTTACTTCTCCCCACTGGAGCTCTGGACACTGCTTCCCTGTGTCGTGTGGTCCAGGCTCTGGTTCCCATTCATTATATCTTAGCAGACCTTCTTTTCCAGAGGGGTGTGGGTGGAGAGGGGAAAGTAAGAGCTGGTCTCTACCTCTTAGCCATGGGAATTGCTGCAAGGAAAGATAATGTCACCCTTGTCACTCTCTGCATTTGTATATGTCCAGAGTTGTGCAGTGACTCAGTGGCAGGGCTGGGAAGAGAGCCCAGCACTTCTGACCCTCTTTGGGAATGCGTTTGATGACTGAGATGCCAATGCATCAGCTTCAGCAACCCTCAGGCTGTAGTGCCCTCTGTCCCTCTCCAGTTTCTCAGAGCACAGGGACAAGCAGTCCCATCTTCTCCCTGCTCCTCCATCCTGAATTGTCCCCCCCTGGTCCTCCCACTGCTTCAGAGCTGGGAGCTCCAGCTCCCAGGAGGGCTGAGGCCAGTGCCCACAGAGCTGGGGCATGACTTCAATGCTGATGGGGAGAACTATGCTCAGCAGTGTAACCAGCTCTAGTGGATCAGGAAAACTCTCAGGCTTGCAGCTAGGGAGGGGAATAAAGCTGAAGAAGCACCGTCTGCCCTCTGCTGCTAAACCAAGTCTGGGAAGGGAGCTCTTGAGCCCAGGTAGAGATGCTTAATAGGTATAAAGCACCTTTGTGTGGGCACCTCTCATCCAGCAGTGCCCACACACATGAATTAACATGCTGAGGGGGTCCTAGGGATGTTGCATCTTTCTGAAAACCTCAGCTGAGGGGGGTGGGAGGAAAAGGCCAGTTAACTCATGGGCCCTTCTTTCCTGTCAAGGGCACAGTGGCATCCTAATCTCATTGTTGGAAAGCATCAGCAGACATTGCCTTTGCTGGGTGCCCGTGGGTCTTTCTTGCTGACAGAGAGATGAGGAATCTCACATCACGCAGGGTGATGCAAATAGAAAAGGGCACTGCAGGCTTCTCCCCTGCTCAGCCAAGATGTTTATTCATCTTTTTTCCTCCCCCAGACTCTAGTACGTGGTACAACTGCTATTTAAACACGAATAGAAGGCTGCACCCGTGGCTGAGCAGGCACAGCATGGTGGGTTTCTATTTTTAGGCTCAGCCTGGCTGGCAATGTGTAGGTGTGGTGAGGAGCAGAGAGGCTGAGGGGATTCTCTCGCCGCAGGGACGCGGGGGCAGGCACACGAGTGCAGCACACAGGCTTTTTTTTCCTTCAAGCTGCCTTTTTCTCCTGCTCCCTCCCCCTTTCTCCTGCTGCTCAGTTATTCTCTCTTCACTCCCCCACCTTTTCTTTGGGTTCTGCTGGCAGGGAGACAGTGAAATGCCTATTTGAAGCACCACGAGCAGCCTAGATGCAGGCAGCATGGAAAGAGAAAACATCTTTGCACAAACAAATGCCTGTGTTTCCTTGAGCAGGCAATTTTTGTTTGCTGTGATCCAGTAGAGTTGATCCTCCTGCTGCCTCCCTGAGCTCTCCCAGGTTGTATAGAAGGAGTGTCCTGCTCCATGCTCTGTGGTCCAAGCTCTGCATTAAGTCTCAACCACCCCATCAGCATCTCTGGTCCTTGCTGCCTGTGCCTCCTGTCAGCCTTGTCAAACCAAAACTACCTGGAGTTCAACATGACCCCTTGAAGTGCAGCCAGGGCCTCAGCTGGCACTGCTTCCAGGGAGATTTAGGAGCTCTGCTTTGCCCCAGCTGCCTGCTAGGCCAGGAGCTGGCAATGCTGGAGCAGGACTGTTTGGGGCAGCCTTCAAGCCATGGAGAGCTTGGATGTGCCTGGGTAGAGGATGCTGGAGGGATGTGGAGATCAGGATCCTGTTCCCTAACTGACCACCTGGGACTCCCCAGCCTCCATCCAACCAGAGGCCTGAAATACAAAATGGCAGAAGAGTTGAATCCCATGTCTGGAGGATTCTGTGCTGAGACCACAGAGCTGTCTGTTGCCTTTGCCCTCTGCCTTATCCCCCTGAATTGTGACAGCAGTGCTCTGAGCTCAGCTTTTAAAGCAGCTGAGTGCAATTCAAATCTCCAAGCATCTTCTGGAAGGGAGCAGCCAGCACGTGGTCCATAACATCACTCTTGCCTTTTTTAGGATATGGGATTCCCTGGTTATTTTTGTTTAGGCTAATCAGGGTTGTCATGTTTGCTGTCTCTAGTGATCTGTTTAAGCTGTGTTTGATCAATGCAGGACTGGCATGTCCTACTGAGCCTGCTCAGATCAATGTTTCTGCTGAAATCCTGTGGAAATGCTCTTTGTTGGGCAGATTTGGAGAGGTGCAACTTCAAGGACAACCAGTGTGAGTGTGTATGTTGTAGAGCAGTGCCCTTCTGAAGGCTGGCAAGGAGGATTGATCCGGAGATGAACAGACCTGGGAAGCAGTGAGTGTCACAGAGAAGAGTCTCAGCATCCCTTTGCATTACTTGTTTTCCCCAGGGACTGTCTCCTCCCCATCACTGATTCATGAGCAGGATGAGGTTCCCCTGGCAGGGGCTGGTTAGACAGGAGCTGATCTTGTGCAGGGTCTTTGAGCAGTGGTGGGCACACCTTGGGGGCTACAGGAGTTGTCTGTGGCTGCAGTGATTCCCGCCTGGGTAATGCTTTGTTTTCCCTCCCCATCAGTGCCCCTGAGGAGGGAAAGCCCACCACCTACCACCTGCAGCCATGGAAGGGGGTGTGCAGCTCCTCAACCGCGACGGCCACAGCATCTCCCACAACTCCAAGAGACATTATCACGACGCCTTCGTCTGCATGAACCGCATGAGGCAGCGCGGGCTGCTCTGCGACATCGTCCTGCATGTGGGCACCAAGGAGATCAAGGCCCACAAGGTGGTGCTGGCGTCGTGCAGCCCTTACTTCCACGCCATGTTCACAAGCAAGTAGTGTCCTCTCTTCCCCACGGCCGGGGGGGCTCCCTGCTCTCCAAACCTTCTCTTCCCTGTCCTGCTCCCTATTCTCACTGCCCTGCCCTCTGGAAATGTGATGCCTGTATCTCATCTCTGAGCAAGTGCAGTCATGTTCCTCATTTAACTCCCTTCCATGAAGCCCTTTGCCTGTAACCCCCTGCCCATGTGTCTTGATGCCCATCCTGAGGCATGGACCCCATTCCCTGCAGTCCCCTATCAACAGCACAAGGGGAAATGGCTTTAGGTTAAATATCAGAAATAAATTCTTTCCTGTGAGGGTGGTGAGACCCTGGCCCAGGCTGCCCAGGGAAGCTGTGGCTGCCCCATCCCTGGCAGTGTTGAAGGGCAGGTTGTATGGGGCTTGGAGCAACCTGGGCTGCTGGGAGGTGTCCCTGCCCATGCAGGGGGGTTGGAACTAGAAGAACTTTAAGGTCCCTCCCAACCCCAAACCACTCTGGGATTTGATTATTCTCCTTGCTAAGAGGTGAATGGGAGACCTTGCTGGGCTGCGGAGGTGGATGCAGCTTATTCTGTGCATGGTCAGGTCCTCCTGAAGGGAAACAATCCTGCTGTGGGACTTTGTTCACATCCAGTGTCTGTGTTGCCACAGATGAGATGAGCGAGAGCCGCCAGACCCATGTCACGCTGCACGACATCGACCCCCAGGCCCTGGAGCAGCTGGTGCAATATGCTTACACGGCTGAGATCGTGGTGGGTGAGGGGAACGTGCAGGTAGGAGCTTCCCCCCAAACCCCTCTTCTCCCCAAACCCCTTCTGTATGACACTTACCTGCTGGGGGCTCTTCTCTGCCTCTGCTCAGCATGTGCAGCTGTTTTTCTGTGATGGCACCTGCGTCTGGCAGTGGTCAGAGAGGTCATCTCCTCCCCTGGGCCCAGAGGGGTGGCTCCTGTGGCTGCTGCAGCTGGGTATGGCTCCTGAAAGCACTGTGCAATGTCCAAGTCTAGTCCTGAGCACCTACCCTTCTTCTGCCATTGCCTGGCCCTATGGGGAGTTACAGGTGTCCTCCTCAGCTCTTCTTTAGCTTAGTCCTGTTGGAAGCAAAGAACACTTTGTCCTCCATGTGCGTGTGTGCCTGAGGGTGCTCTATAAGACTCTTCTGTTATTGACTTGCAGTGAGATGAGGGTGAAAACGGTTTCCTTGCTCTGGAATCTCTTTCCCCCCCCTTCTTTTCCACTGCCAGACACTTCTTCCTGCTGCCAGCCTGCTGCAGCTCAACGGTGTGCGGGACGCTTGCTGCAAGTTCCTCCTCAGCCAGCTCGACCCATCCAACTGCCTGGGCATCCGGGGTTTTGCTGACACACACTCCTGCAGTGACCTCCTCAAGTCTGCACACAAGTATGTCCTCCAACACTTTGTGGAAGTGTCCAAGACAGAGGAGTTCATGTTGCTGCCTCTTAAACAGGTGAGGTCCTGATGGGAGTGTGAAGGTATGGGAGTGGTAAGGCTTTTTGTGCTGGCTCCTGGAAGGCACAGTGTGGTTGTCAAGGACCTGCACTCAGGGGACAAGGTTTAGGAGGAGAAGGCACCCAGATTCTGGGCTTTGGTCCTTCCTGTTCAGTGGAGAAACAATACATGGGAAGAGTTTTATGAAACATCAAGCTTGATAAGGATGGGAGGGTAGCACGGAGGGTGACTGGTGTCACTAGTGCTGTCACTGGTGCTTGCCATGTGAGCTCTGAGCACACTGTCCTCTCTCTGGGAGCACAGGCCAAGTCCTGTCTGCCCTGGTCACATAGTTGTGATGATTCAGAGCTCAGCTGATGTTTCCTGCTGCTCTTCATGTGGTGCCAGGCTGGCCCCTGGCTCCTTGTCATTGCCCGAGGGGTGCCCAGCAGGCATTCCCAGTCCTTGCTCTGCATCACCCCAGTCTCTGTGGTCCCTCACCACGAGACAGACACTTCCCTTCTCCCATTCTTGGGGCAGCAGGGTGCATGGCAGCAAGAGGAGGGTATGTCTCTCCAGTTGCTCCAGCTCTGGCATCCTGCAGGTGAAGTGAGTGTGCTGGAAACAGCCAGGACTCCTGGCTCTGTCCCATGAACTATTGAAGGGATGCCTGCAAGCAGAGTCATCTGCCTGATCTCCCTGATGTTGATTGGAAGTGTCAGGAATTGTAGCAGCTTCAGACCCAGCAGGAGGGGAATGAGCTGAGGAGGGTGGAGGGCAGAGCTGTCTCCACAGCAGTGCTGCAAGGAGAGGGGAGGCACAGTTGTACCTGCCTGGTTTGGGGGACCCAAGTTGCTCTTTGGACCCTTCTACTTCCACTGAGACTGGCTCTACAGCAGAACCACCAGCATCTCCAGCAGGCAGGGGCTCTCCCTCTGGCAAAGCTGTTCTGCTGGGCCAGTTACCTGGGTGTGGGAACGTGTCCTTTCCTCCCAGACCACACCAACCAACACTTGCCCTTTCCACCCCACTCTGCAGGTGCTGGACCTCATTTCTAGTGACAGCCTCAATGTGCCATCAGAGGAGGAGGTGTACAGGGCTGTGCTCAGCTGGGTCAAACATGATGTGGACAGCAGAAGGCAGCATGTCCCCAGGGTGAGTCTGCTGGGGAAGGTGACCTGGTTCTACTCACCAGCTCCAAGTGCTTGGTCTGGGTGGATACATAGCTGAAGGCAGCTGCAGGGTGGCCACAGACAGCAGGTCCCTGCCATACCCTTGCAGTCCAGGTATAGATGAGTGTTTTTGAGAAAGTTCAGTCTCACAGAGTGAAGTCCAAACTGTTTACATATCCAGGGGCAAAGCCCTGTCTGTCCCTGGCAGCTTGGGCACGTGGAGCTCTGTGGAAGATGTAGGCAGCAGGAGAGCTCAGCCCTGCCTGCAGCCTTCCTGAGCTTTCACACGCATCCTCAGACAAAAAGCTCAGGCAGATTTGAGCAGGGACTTATTTTCACCCATACTTTTGTCTCTAGCAAGTCCAACCATTAACCCAGCACTGCCAACTCCACCATGTCCTTCAGCACCACATCTACATCTTTTAAGCCCCTCCAGGGACGGTGGCCCCACCACTTCCCAGGCCAGCCTGTTTCAGGACCTCACAACCCATTTGGGGAAGTAATTGTTCCTAATATCCAATCTAAACCTCCCCTGGCACAACTTGAGGCCATTTCCCCTTGTCCTATTGCTTGTCCCTTGGGGGGACGTTAAGGCTGAATCGCTGCATGTGCTTTGGTGCCCTTTGTCACCAGCTGCTGAGCGAGCAGGATGACACCTCTGGGGGGAATCAGCCTTGCTGGGGTCCCCAGGGTTTGCTGGGGAGATGTTTTGGGGACCACCTTGCTCAGGGGGCCGCGGCTCCTCTCCTCTCAGCTCATGAAGTGTGTGCGGCT
>NW_009954555.1:2867572-2875385 GCF_000747805.2 Chaetura pelagica
GCCGGGCCAGAGTGGGCGTCGCGGCCATCGGGAACAAGCTGTACGCTGTGGGAGGGTAAGGAGGGCAGGGGGTGGCAGGAGCCCCTCGGCAGCCCCCTGAGAAGGGCCGGTGGGATGGAGCCTGGCTGGCTGACTGCAGCAGGAGCCGCTCAAAATGACTTCCCTGGCCCTGCAGCTCCCAAGCAGCGCGTTTTCCAGCTCTCAGTTTGGTGTTGGTTATGTCCTGGGCTGGTGCTGCGTCCTCCTGTTTCCGTGTGCGGGCTGTTTGGAGCTTGCTGACTGCCCAGCCCTCCTCATCCCTCTGAGATCTGCTGCCCCTGCAGCCCCTAGGAGAGCTCAGCCAAGGGCTCTGCACTTCCAGCAGCTCTTTGGGTGCTCTTTGCCTTAAGGAAGCTGGAAAGGGGGAAGAGGATGGTAACAGGGACCCAAGGCTCTTCTTCAGCTCCAGAGCCTCACCAGCATTCCAGGCTTCCCCGCTCATTACATGTTCTCCCTTTTTCTCCCTACAGCTACGATGGGACCTCTGATTTGGCTACAGTGGAGTCCTATGATCCTGTCACCAACTCCTGGCAACCTGAGGTGTCCATGGGCACCAGGAGGAGCTGCCTGGGTGTAGCAGCACTTCATGGGCTTCTCTACGCTGCTGGGGGGTACGACGGGGCCTCGTGCCTAAACAGGTAGGGCATTGCCTTGCTGCTGCACTGCTCCTGCATGCACTGTCTTTGGCACTGGGTGCCTGGGGAGCCCACAAGGCCAGTGTCTTTTGGTCTGGGCAAAGTTTCTTCAGAGGCAAAACCCCATTCTGTAGCCCTCTGCCACAACAGAGCACAGCCTTTGTCAGTTCTTCCCTCCGTTTTCCCTGTCTATTCCCAAGCTTCTTTGGGAGCTGCCCCTGAGGGCTTGTATGAAAGAGCTTTGGCCTGGGCTTTGCCAGTGTCACACCTTATGTTCCTGTGTCCCTGCCTGCTGCAGCGCCGAGCGGTACGACCCTCTGACGGGTACCTGGACATCCATCGCTGCCATGAGCACCAGGAGACGCTACGTCCGGGTGGCAACACTAGGTGGGTGATGGCATGAGGGCCCGACTGACTCCTCTGCAGTCTCTTGCATTCCTGGTGCTTCCTTTCGACATTCTTCTCTTCTAGTTCCTGCCCCTTCTTCCTAGGTTCCCTAGCTGTGAGTCCAGGTAGCCCAGCCATTCCTCTGCCACATCCTGACATGTTCCTTGGCTCTGGTCTCCTTCCCGATCTCCCTGATAGTTGAGTTTTGTCACATTCTGGAGGCAACTCCTGAGAGAACCCACAGCTTGTTCCTCAGCTCCTTTGTGCCTCTTCTAGTTCAGAGCAGGAGGGCTGGCTGTGGATGATCATCTGTCCCTAGAAAGGAAGAGACAACCTTATTAGTCTTTCATGATGAAAGCAGGACAGTCCTCTTACTGATGATCCAAGCAGTAGTGTGGGGTCAAAGCTATCTCTTCCAGGGGTGTCACAACATGAGGAGCAATGCTGTGGTGTCTCCTGACTCCACTGATTGAGTTCTGTATGTAAGGAGGATGCAACACAACTGGCCACTGCACTGATTAGTGCAGCCATGGGGTTAATGCAAGTACCCATCTGCACCCCAGCAGGTGTTGGACCTCCCTGGGGATGCTCCCTACATCCCAGGGCTGCTGGGCTGTGTCCCCATGGTTCCTCTCCCCTGCTCTGTTCTCTGGTTTCAGCTCTCTGTGCTGACTCAGAGGTTCCCTCCCCTCCATCACCAGCTCATGCTCTTGTCTGCCACGGCCTTTATTGGCCTTCCCCTGCTCCAGCCTCTGCTGCTAAAAATAACCCAATGCTCTGGTGGGAAGCACTTGCAGCTCCCATGATGAGGACGTCAAGAAGCATCAGGCAAATGAGCAATTTGGGAAGCTTGAAGTGTGCCAGAGAAATTGCCTGATGAATATTTCACCATGCTGCAAGAGGAGGGGGAGCTGGGGGAGCCCCTGGGGAGGCGCTCAGCTGTACCTGTGTGGTGTCACCCTGTGTGAGAGCTGTGGGAGGCAGTGCTGGGACCACAGCCATGCTCCTTACCTAACTCCTGTGCATCTATGATTGTCTTTGCAGAAGGCAACCTCTATGCTGTTGGGGGATATGACAGCTCATCCCACTTAGCCACAGTAGAAAAGTATGAGCCCCAGGTAAATACGAGAACGTGCCTGGTAACCCTTTTCCTTTCTTGAGGGGGCCCTGCAGAAAGCTGAGGGCCATGTAAGTTGCTAAAGAACTTAGCAGACAATGACAGATCAGCTATCACAAAATCACAGTCGTTCTGCTTGTAAAAGACCTTTAAGATCATCAAGTGCAACCACTGACCCAACTCTATGAAGTCCAGTGCTAAAGCATGTCCCTCAGCACCACATCTACACGACTTTTCAACACGTTCAGGGATGGTCATGCAGCCACCAGCCATATGTGGTCTCTTAGCAAACCTCTGCTGTGCCTTAAGGCTTTCCTAGCAAAGTACTGCAGTCACCTTGGAGCAGAAGGTGTGCCCACATGAGCCTGTGCAGCACAGACCTGTCTGCCTCCTTGGAGACTTAGGCCACCATGCGTGACCATGAGATGGAGCAGGTGTCAGCCCTCTCCCCAGCTCTTCTGCAGGGGCAGAGTATCCAGGCTGCAATCCAGAGCTAAATGAGCCAAAGCTCATTCCTGAGCCAGCCTGCAAAGGTGTCTCCTGCAGCTTTTCCTGCAGGAGAGTGGAAGGGAAAGAACTGGGTGTCCCCAAAAGTCTTTCTAGGGGAGGCCCGTTCTGTCAGGAGCTGTGTGGTTAGAGCAGGAGTGATGTCACAGGACTGGGCTGGTGAGGGCTACGTGGAAAACAACTTGTACACCTGGATCACGCAGCTTGTACACCTGGATGATGAGCAAACCTTGCCTCTTCCCAGATCAACACCTGGACACCCATTGCCAACATGCTGAGCCGGCGGAGCAGCGCCGGGGTGGCCGTGCTGGAGGGGATGCTGTACGTGGCTGGTGGGAACGATGGGACCAGCTGCCTTAACTCTGTTGAGCGCTACAACCCCAAAACCAACACCTGGGAGAGCGTGGCACCCATGAACATCCGCAGGTAAGGAGCTGTGCCACACTCCTGAGCTGCAGGGCAGCCTCAGGAAGGGGGATCCCACCTCCCCGAGAGCCTTGCCTTGCTGGGCACAGCAAACCATAAAATGCAGAGCAGGACGGGGTGGGAGTGCCAGGGCAGAGCAGGGACACCCTGCAGGAGGCATTTTCTGCAGAGGGGTTTATTCCCAGTCTGTGTGGCTGTAGCTGGCTGAGGCCACTTGGGAGATGTTGCTTGGCTGCAGGATGATTTAAGGCTTGGAAGCCCAAGGAGTTTAGGCTCCTAGGGCCTGTTACTTAGAGGTGGCATTTCTCCAGTGAAAGGAGGGGACCAGAGTGAAGGGGAGGATCTGTCCTGCACTCTGCCACCCACTGTTTGAGCCCTTGTAGTTAGTTTTCACTGAGCATTTGTGAGGCTGAGCACAACTCTGTGTGGCTGGCAGAGCTCTGGCCAGTTCACCTGAGGTGCTGAGCTCCCCTGCACCCCCCCCTCACACACCATGTTCAAGCCTCACTCCCTGGTGGTCTCTGCATGATTGTTCCAGAAGCACCCACGACCTGGTGGCCATGGATGGGTGGCTCTATGCAGTGGGTGGCAACGATGGGAGCTCCAGCCTCAACTCCATCGAGAAGTACAACCCCCGTACCAACAAGTGGGTGGCAGCCTCTTGCATGTTCACACGCCGGAGCAGCGTGGGGGTGGCTGTGCTGGAACTCCTCAACTTCCCACCCCCTTCCTCGCCCACCCTGTCGGTGTCTTCAACGAGCCTTTGACAAAGAATCAGGACCTACCTCACCTCAAGGGGACAGGGGAGGCTGGCGCAGCGCTAGGCCAGCCTGGCCCGCCCCACGGGGCAGCCACTCACTGTAGGAGGAGAATGAAGGTACCAGCTGCTGCCCCCATTCCTGGGAACCCCCAGAGCCATCCCCCACTCTTGGTGCACACATCGGATCAGCACGACCACAGCAGTTAGAAATGTGCTTCCCTGGGCCAGCACTCTTCTTCTAGAGGGCCAGGAGAGGGGGTGCTCTCTGCTCCCTTCAGACCCATCTCACCTTTCACCCAAAGGGCCTATAATTTTCTTTGGGGAGGGGAAACTTTAAACCATTGCTGCTTCTTGGATTGACGTGACCCAGCTGGTGCCACACATCTGAGCACAGAGGTGGACAGCAATCCTCCCAGGGACATGGCTGAATGTGCAACTGCTCCTCGAATGTCACTGTAGCCAAACTCTTTGTGCACTGTTACAAGACTCTGAGGCCACTGTCTGGTTCTCAATGGTGTCTGATTGATGCCTTAAAATACACAAACAGAAGAAGCCCAGCTAAGGGGCAGGGCCTGGAGGAGGTGAGGTTTGGAGCCAGAACTGGATGCAGCATCTGGAACCCTCCAGCACTTCCCGTGGCCCCACCTCCTGCACCAAGATCCCAGCTGATCAGTGCTCTGGGGAGTCCCCAGCCAGGCAGGTGGGTTGAATCACCTTGGTGGCATCTGTGCCATTGCTGTCCCAGGTTCAAGTGACTGTGGGGCTGCTGCTCTGCACCTGGCCCTGGGTCACAGTTTGGCTGGGAATGGATCGGCCTATTTGCTGTTCCCCTCTCTGCAAAGCAGATTCCAGGTTTATGGAAAGGTGTTGGTTCTTAAGCAAGAACAGTCCAGCCTTCTAAATGAGGAGGATTACGTGGCATTACTTTTTTGGGTGTTAATTTTTTGCCTTTTTTTTTTTTTTGGTTATTATTTTTTGAATGCTAATATTTTAATTTTTAATGACTTCATATCCCTTTATTTTTTACACTATACCCCTGGTATTCCCTATCCCATCTGCTTTTAAGGCAGCAGGAGGGATGCAATTACTTTTCTCATTTGTTGATGAGATGATGACTGTGTCCTGGAAGATGTTCTCTGTAGATGTGTGTGTGTGAGAGACACTGTATGTACAGTGAAAACAGCCAGAAAGGGACCATTTGCAATTAGCGACTCCCTGGCAATTAAGCAACCACTTTAATTAACTAAAGATTGATTCACTTAGTACTGTAAGTCATAAGCCTAGACCCACCTGTGCCATGGAATCTCTGGGGTGGTGTTTTCAATGTTTTTGTTGTAGGTGTGAGTGTGAGCCTTGAACTGAGACAGGTTTTCAGGTGTTCTCCACATTATAGAGGAATGACTCAACCACTGGTACCTCAATAGTTTTCAAATGTAGCATTAGAAATATGGTCTGTTTGTTTTGAACTAATTCCTCTCTCCTCTTCCCCCTGCTCCTTCTCATCCCTCATTTACAGAGTTCAGATTTCACTTGCCATGGTATTTATTGGCCTAGAGATTTCTTCTTTTTAGTTTGGGGTGAAAGGAGAGTTTGAGATGAGACAGGGACTCCCCAACTAGACCATTTTTATGGTGACCTGTTTTCTTCTGGAGAGGTGCCTGCATGTTTTGCAAGCCCACTTACAGTGCCTAACATCTGACACCTAAAATGACCAGCAGCTTCTGAAAAATCCAGGCTGCTTCTCCCCCCAGCCTCTCCCCAAGAACCATCTGGGCTTCTCAGGCTGAGGAGGCCTTTTTTGGCTTTTACAACAGACTCTAACCACTTTTCATTCCCCTCTCACTTGCCAAAGCCCTGCCTCAGCCTCTCACAGCTCAGCAGCTCTCCCATTCTCTGTATTGCAGAGGACCCTGCACAATGCCCAGGCTCTACTCATCCAGGTTGCCTCTTGGTCAATGTGGCAGAAGGTCTGTCCTAAGCAGGTCTCTGCGTTGCTTGAAGTAATGATGAAGTTGGTGAAGGCTGCTCTGTGGGGTGTGTGTTCCTACACAGGAGTGAGGCCTCAGTCCTTTTCTTCCCATTCCTACAAGCAACATCAGGGTTTTAGTCTTCTGCTGGACTCGTACCAACCCACACGGTCAAGGTGCCCCTGGCTCTGAGGTCCTCTTTGAGGGAAGATCAGCCTAAAAGCCCCATGGCTGTGTCAGAAGGTGCTGAGCCTTGGCCTGATGTGCTGAGGAGCTGCTGAAGGGAGAAACAGGGCTGGTTTCAGACTAGGAATGAGTTGGTGGAGCAGCAGCTCAGCTCCTGGTCCGGCTGTGTGCAGGGAGCCTGCTGCCCTTGTGGGAGGCAGGCAGAACCAGAGGGGAAGTGACCAGGGTAAGAAGGCTGAGGAGAGATTTTGTGCCATGTGCCCCTTGGCCCCAGAGGTAATCTCCAGCAATGTGTACTACAGATGGTGAGCAATGCTGTCCTGTCTTCTGAGGACTAGGGTCACCCACCCCTGCATCCTGAGCAATATCACCACTGAGCCTGCTTGCAGAAACCTGGGGAGGAGGGAGCCTTTTGTGTCTCTGATGTACTAACTATGCAGGTGCTCACTGCTTCCCTGGCAAGGAGAAGGAAGGAAGGAAGGAAAAGGCAAAGTAGTTCCTCAGCAGCTTGTGGGGGTCCAGAGCACCCCGACCCACACTGTGTGGACACGAGGTGTCAGCATCTGCCCTGGGAGATCCCAGGGTGGAATCACTTCTGGTGCTGCACATCCCTGGCTGAGCAGGAGGCCTTGGAGGGGATGTGTGTCTGTGTCTGTCTGTCTGTCTGTCTGTAGTACCCTGTCTGAGGGGAGGAGAACTGTCAACTGTGTGTGGCTTCTGTGCCACTTGTAGTTCGTGGTGTCTCACCCAAAATGTCAGTTGTGCGATTTCCCACGTGAGCCGTTTCCCAGCAGGGGAGCATCCCTGGGCAGGGGGCTCCAGGCTGTGTGTGTGGGTACGTTTTGCCCAGGGACCCTGATGTCAGTCTGCAGTGAGACAGTAAGGCTGGGTAGGAGCCCCTGTCCCATGGGGCAGAGCTTTGCTTGGCCTCACTGGTAGGCAGACCTGGTCTACTCCATGTCAATCCGTTGTCACTTTGATTTCTCTGTAAGTTCTCTGACTTATTTATGTGGAACTCTGTTTCTCTGAATTTTTTGCACTACATGGGACTGGGGAGGGGATACAAGCAATAGAAGCCAACATGTACAATAAAGATGTTTTATTGAATACTGGATCCTGCCTCTTGCATCCTTCCATTTCACTCCTCTGGCCAGACTCCTGTGGAGACAGGGAGCTGCTCCCTGTGTGCCCTGTGCAGGGGTGACAAGATCTCATCTGCCTGGGTGCAGCCACTCCAGGCTTTGCTTTGCAGAGAGCAGGGAGAGGCACCCACCCATCTGGAGGCCACGTTGGGCTGACTCTGCTGTTGTGGATGTTAGCACAGGAGCCACAACCAGCTTTGAAGGAACTGCTGCACTACAGGTGAGCTAAAAAGAGCAGCTCTCAGCCCAGGTGCTGGCCAGGAAGGTTGCTGTCCTGTGTACATGATGTTTCATACTCCCAGAGAGGATGTTGTGCTGGGGCTGTGCCTTCACCCTAAGGCAGAGAAGGAGCAGGGCAAAGATACTGATGGTGTTGGAGAGCACTGGGAAAAGTGCCCAAGGCACAGGGGCTTCAGAGGCAGCCTGAGTTCCACCCCTGCCCACTATTACATTTCTAGCTTGGTCTCCCTAGGACTCCCAGTCTCCAGTGCTGCTGACAGCTTTCCCCTGCAGTGGAAATAAAAACCAGATGAGAAACATCCTCCTTCAGCTCCAGCTGCCACAGGCATGTTGCTGGGGGCAGGCAGAGCTGCTTGGCCCCATCCAGCAGCCCAGAGGCTGATCAGCCCCCCCCGCACGAGCCGCTG
>NW_009954555.1:2875734-2878806 GCF_000747805.2 Chaetura pelagica
CCACTCATTGCTGCCTGGGGGGGAAATATGAAGCCCATTTCACGCTGGTGGGAGTGCAGGGGGTGAGAAGAGTAATGAGAAGCTGCCTGGTGGCATCCTGTGGGGCCTGAAAGGGAACTTTCCCGTGCCTGAGTGCTGCCAGCCCTGCAGGGAAGCCACGGTTCTGTCCCCTGGCTGTGCCAGCCCTGGCCGTGGCCCTGCTGTGTCCTCTTGCTCACTGCTCTCCAGGCTCTTGCTCCTGTTTCAGGCTTCTGTAAATAACGAGTGTGCTGCAAAAGTCTTTCCAAAGCCTGGTGCTTCCCCACCCAGTTCAGACTCTCCTGGAAGCAGAGCAATGGGGGGGCCAGGAGAGCACTTTGCTCTGCACACCCGAGTGTACCCCCAAGGGAAGAGAGGGAATTGTGACACCCAGCCCTGCCAGTCGTGGTGGTGTCACTGGTATCCCAGCAAGGAATATGATGCATATTTTCAGGACCTGCAGCAACAGCAGGAGAGAGATAGACATATCACTATTTTGAGCTGTATTTAGAAGGTGCTGGAGGGAAGGCACATTTCTGGTCACAGTGCTCACTGCGTTAGCCACAGCCCTTAAGAGGAATCATACTTTTCCTGAAGAAAACCCAGTTGTTGCTGCTCACTGTGATTTCTTGTCTCTGCCAGGAGGTGCTGGGATGTGGCTTTGCTGTTGGAAAGTTATTTCACAGCTGTGCAGAGAGAACAGACCCTGCAGAAACACCCTGCCATAAAAATTAGTGTCTGATAGGGGCCCTCTGGAGGGGTGTCCTGTTGCTTTGCTTGGCCATGAAGGGTTAATGGATTATACAAGACAGAAAGAGAAGGGGGATAAAGAGGCTGTTAGAGGTCAGAGATGTGGAAGCCTCTGAGAAATGTTATGGCATATCTGCCATCAGCAGCCCTCACCAGCCAAGTGTTGCCTGTCTGTATAATTTCCTCCTTGGGGACATATTGATTTTGTTATTGCAGGGTGGCTTCAGTTCCAAAGGCAAACAGAGGGAGTCAAACAAATCCAGTGTATCAGTGAGACCTCACAGAGCAAATCCCAGCTTGAGCCAAACAGATTTTCTAGGAAAGCATCCTCTCCTGGATTTAAAAATCCCTTATTGCAGAAGCCATCACAGTCCTGTGGGAGTTGTTTTGATAAGAAATTACCTTTCCTGTTCAAAATGTGTGCCTGATTCCTAGGGTTCAACTTGTCCATCTCCCTTTCTCTGCATCTCTTGTTATCCCTTTGCCAGCTGGTTGCCTTAGGTCAGGGCTGTTCCATCAGCAGGAGCTTCCAGTCTCCCTGCATCCCTGTAGCTGAGCAGGAGCTTCCAGCCTCCCTGCATCCCTGTAGGCTCAATGCTGTCCTGTGGAGCTGGTGGACTGTCACTCAAAAGTCTGGAGACAAAACCTGCTCCCTGGAGCAGCCCTCAGAAAGCCTCTTCCCAGGGAACACTCCCTCTTGACTCTCCTTGGCTGACCAGTCTGTAATAGATCTGTGGATCTTACAGTCTCTGTAGTGTTTCAGACTCTCACACAAAGTTGCCTGGATGTGTCACACCATGTAGTTTGTAGTAATTCCCAGCACTATTATTTATATTAACTAAATCTGATTCTGTTTTCAAACGGGGTAGCAATTAAATTAGCTTGACAAGATTTAATTTCTGTAACCCCCAGTCGATTTGTGTTCATTACATTCTTCTCCTTTAATTCTTAAAGTGAATAAAGCTCCTAACAGCTGTTAGATCATTTTCCTAGGAATCAGTGTCAACTGGCAAACCCACAACTTCTGGGATGATCTCCTTTACCCACTGAAATATTGGTATTCCCATTAATTGTTGGAATTTCTTTGCAAATTCCACAGTCCTGCAAGACTTACTGCAAATGAACAGCACTGACCCAAGACCTTTGCTGTTCTGGCCCTGTAAAATCCTTGGATATGAATTCTCTGGACCTTCCAATCCTGAGCATCAAAGTTTTGTGTTTGTTTTCTAACACCCACCTGCAGTGCCATGGAATGACCAGGGCTTTGTCATTTCCTCTGACTATCCTGCCTGCTTTTTCAACCCACAGAACAGAAATATTCATTCTGCATCTAACTTTTGTGTTCTCATTAACTACTCACTATTTCCTCTTGCTCTATCACTTATCCCTCGGGAGATGAGCCCAACCTCCCCTGGCTCCAACCTCCTTTCAGGCAGTTGTAGAGTGAGAAGGTCTCCTCTCAGCCTCCTTTTCTCCAGGCTGAACACCCCCAGTCTAGAATAAACAACCCCAGAAATGGCCTCAAGTTGCCAAGACAGGTTTAGATTGGATATTAGGAACAATTTCTTCATGAAAAGGGTTGTCACAGGCTGCCCAGGGCAGTGGTGGGGTCCCCATCCCTGGAGGGACTTCAAAGCTGTGTAGATGTGGTGCTGAGGGACATGGTTTAGTGGTGGCCTTGGCAGGGCTGAATGGTTGGACTGGATGATCTGAAAGGTCTTTTCCAATGAAACGATTTTACGATTCTATCGCTACAAGGCTTTGTGAAAATCCCAGGCTGCCCTGCCTGCTGCCCTGCCTGCTTCCCTGCCTTCCTGCCCTGCCTTCCTACCCTTCCTACCTGTCCTGCCTTCCTACCCTGCCTGCCCTGCCTTCCTACCCTGCCTGCCCTGCCTTCCTACCCTGCCTACCCTGCCTTCCTACCCTGCCTATCCTGCCTTCCTACCCTGCCTTCCCACCCTTTCTTCCTACCCTGTCTCCTGCCCTTCCTTCCTACTCTTCCTACCCTTTCTTCCTACTCTGCCTTCCTACCCTGCCTTTCTTCCCTTCCTTCCTACTCTTCCTGCCCTTCCTACCTGCCCTGCCTTCCTACCCTTCCTACCCTGACTTCCTACCCTTCCTGCCCTTCCCTGCCTTCCTACCCTTTCTTCCTACTCTGCCTTCCTGCCCTTCCTTCCTACTCTTCCTGCCCTTCCTACCTGTCCCGCCTTCCTACCTTTCCTGCCCTGCCTTCCTACCCTTCCTACCTTGCCTTCCTACCTTTTCTACCCTGCCTTCCTACCCTTCCTACTTTGCCTTCCTACC
>NW_009954555.1:2879257-2888715 GCF_000747805.2 Chaetura pelagica
CCCCGGGGCGGGGGCGGGGGCAGCGCTGCCCGGGCGGGCACAGCCCAGACGAGTCACCGCGGGCGGGGGAACGTCTGCCCGGCACCGGCACCGGCACACACCGGCTTCCCGGGATCCCCGACCTCCTCCCGGGATCCCAACCCTCCTCCCGGGACCCCCGGGACCCCCGCAGCCGCCGCCATGGGGAACACAACTTGTGTCCCTCAGGCCCCCGGGGGGTTCAGAAGCTCTTTCCGAAGGAAACCCTCGCTGAAAAAAGAGTGAGTACTTTTGCTTGGACTCCGGGCTGCTTTCCCAGGGCTGCTGCCCCCCCTGCTGCCCCCTCCCCGCCATGGAACCGGGCTGGGAATGCAGCCCCGGGCTGGGAAAGCCGGGAGCTCCTGATGGGCTGGGCAGGATCGGGGGTTCCCGGGGGTTCCCGGGGGTTCCCGGGGTGCCGGGAGGTGCCCGAGGCACTTCCACAAGTGGTTGGGAAGGGAACCCCGGGATCTGCCCCCGGGAGAAAGGAGGGTTATTTCAGTGGGTTTGGAAAAGAAGTCCCCAGGCAGGGCCGGGTGCTCATCCCCTGCTGCTCCTTGTTTCCACTTGTTCCTTATTTTTTTGTGTTTTCCTTTAAATTCCCAAGTCCCAGAGCTGTGGTGCTGTGTGCTGGGAAACCCCAGCATTCACACTCACCTGTCTTAGTTCAGAGAGAAAGCCCCACACCCCAGCACTGCCCCTGTCACTGAAGGAAGACACAAATGGCTCCAAACTCCTCTGGGGACTTGGGTGCAGGGCTGGCCAGGACAGTGTGCAGGTAGCCCAGAGAGGGATGGCTGTCCCAAAATAGAGCCCAGCAGGGAGTGCTGGGCAAACTGCCCCTTTCCCACTGCCTGTGCTGCTGTGCCAGGGCTGCTGGTGGTACCTGGGCACACCTGAAGCAGAGCTCTCCCCATCCTGAGCACTCTGGGCTGGAAAGCAGCTCTGTTGGGAACCTTGGTGGTCCGTCATGAACCCACCACACTCATCTATGTGGGGTTCAGCATCCTGGGCTTTCAGACAAACCCCCTGAACTCTGCAAGGCTGAGGGGTTTCTAATCCAGAGGAGATGCTGAAAGTGTCCCCTGGGTCTCCTGCACTGCCAAGCCAGGAGCAGAGCTGTAGGAGCCTGTGGAGCTACTGTGGGGCAAAAGAGAGGGGATCATTTGGGGAGCTGGGACCCTGGAGGGTTGATGTTGGGTATCTGCAGTGGAGTGGCCAAGCCCCAGAGCACCTCCCATCCCCACTGACTTCCAGCTTCCCACGCTCGTGGCTCTCTGTGGAGATAAGCCTGGTTTCTGCTGAACTACCTGCTGCAATCTGGTTGAGACAGCAACTGCTGGGAATTCCCAACAAACCAGTCCCAGTGCTTCTTAAATGGCATTGGAAGCTGCTGGTGGATGGTGGGGAAGCTGGGGGCCTTGCTGGGAATGGAAGGCAAGAGAGAGGAAAGCCACAAAGATAGAAACAAAACCTGTTTATGAATCCATGCTGGTGTGTGTGTACACATGCATCTCCAGGCTTTGGAATTGTCACCAAGGCTGGATTTGGTCTTTGTTGTGCAATGGAACAGCACTCCACTGATGAAGAGACCCAAACGAGCCTAGCTTATCATTTGGTTATGAAAAGACATGTAAAAGCACCAAAAAACTCCAACAAGAGCAGGACAAACTCCCTTACAACTCTCCCAGGCTGTTTATCAGCCCTTTGCTGGGCTGGGATGATTAGAAAGCCTGTGACAAATTGCTTACTTAGCTTTCATGGTTCCTTATTTCTGGTCAGGATTCACTATGCATCAGCCTAGATCTGTGTTTGCATGTGTGCTTTGGTTTTTTTTCTCCCTTCTGTAGACAAACTGACAAGAAAAAACTGCCCAGGTTTTTTGGTCTAGAAGGAGGGCAGGAGAGAGATACAACCACAGACAAAATCCTGCAATATATTCCAGGAAAGGCAAGTACAAACACATCCAACCCCCCTCCCCACTGCTCCCAGAGATCATTCCCACCCACCCCGAGGACAGCATGGTGCAAAAGAGGGATGGTGAGGCTGGATCAGGGAGTAGCAGCAGGGCCTGTCTGGAGGAGATGGAGATCAGGTCTGCAGCCCTGTGGCCTTGACAGCAGCAGAGCCAACTGCTCCAGGTTCCCCATGCAGGTGTCAGGGGACCCACCACCAGCCCAGAGGTGTGTGTTGGGGTGGGTTGTGCTGAGGGCAACACGGGTGGTGGGAATGTCTCTCACACCCCTTTGCTCTGGGTTCCTTTGTTTCTCAGCAGCCTGAGAGGGAAGGGGAAATTAGAGCAAGCATTCAAAGGTAGGGTGATTCATTCCCACGCTGGAATGAGACGGAGCAGGCAGGGTATTAGCAATGAGCCTGGGGAAGGTAATCAGGAAGGGCAGGTCTGTCCCAGGCACGTACCAGCCTTGTGGCCATATGGCCCATTTCCCAGCAGGGCTCAGGGAAAGCAGAGGTGAAACCATGAACCCCCCAAAAGGTTTGCTCAGTCCCTTTGGGTGGGACAGGGGTGTGGACTGAGCTTCGGGTACCCGTGGGGCTGTCCCGTGCATGTGTCACCCCCCTGCATGGCAAAGAGGCCATGTGGGGCTGGGGGAAGGGGAAACTGAGGCAGGGAGTCAGCAGCAGGGTGTTTTCTCTGGATGGTTTCAAGCTGCTGGTCAGGTGTGTGTCACTGGTGGTGAGGTGCTTGTCATGGGCTTGGTGTGCTGCAGGACCTGGTTCTGAGAGCCCTGCTGAGGTACTTTGGGATGCTGCAGCAATTCAAACATCTGCAGGGACCCTGCAGTCCCTTTCCAACCAGCTGCCCCCAGGTTGGCCCTTTTCATCTCCAAATTACCTTTGCTTTTCCTCCTGTGTGCCTGAAAAGGGAGCAGGACTGGGATCCTCCTCCTGGCATCCAGAGCAGTTGGGCAGCACCTGAAGGGATGAGGCCTCTGGTGGATGCTGGATACTTTCCCTGTGGAAGCAGGGAGACCCATCATGTTAAGTGGCTCCTGGAAACTGAATCCCGTGAGCTGACAGGACAAAGGTCACTGGGAGATTATTCCTTCAGGGCACAAGAGAGTGTGGGATCTCTTCAAGGAAGGAAGGAGGGTGGAGCAGTTGTTTAGATGTTACCCTCACCTGGGGAAGATGGGATTCAGACTCCCTTCTCAGCCACAAGCTCCTTGTGAGGCCTGGAGAAAGCCTCAGCTTAGCTCCTTTCCCACTCCCATCTTTTCAGGAGAAACACCTCCAGGGGCAGGAGGTGCCTGGGTGCTGCAGGGCCAGGTTGAAGAGGTGCTGTCAGCTCGGGACTCTTCCATGCAGTCTCAGAGGGGATGGGGTGACCAAACTGTTGGGCATGACAGGCAGTTTGAGCCTGAGACAAGTGACATCCCTGAAAACCAGCCCAGCCTGGGAGCCTGCTGCAGGCAGCTGGCACACACAGCCACCACCTTCTGCCCCCATCAGCCTTCTGCCCCGTTTCCCACACTTCCCAATCAGGGCTTCTGTGAAGCCTAAGCAATGAGGGGTGAAAAGGATGTGCCAGAGGAGCGGGTGCTTCTCATTTGCTTCTTTTATCTTTGAAGAGCAGCTTTCAGAGCCCCGGGGCACCAGCCTTGCAAGGCTGAGCTCTTCCTGCTGCCAGGGTTAGTGATTCAGCTGGGAGTCACTGGGGGCTGCAGGGGCTGTGCAGGTTAATTAGTAACTTGCTCTACTTGTAGGATGAGGCAGAGAGAGAGGAACATGTCAGGGCACTTGCACTGCCAGAGCCCTGCTGCTCCACCAAACCTGTGAGGAACCAGGTTCCCAGTGATCCCACTGCTTCAGGGCCAGCAGGATGAGCTAACGGGAACAGTGCTGGCTGGGCTGGGGCAGGAGGCTGCTGGTCACCAGCACAGCACAGCCCAGCCTGGGGACTCAACTGGCTGGGGAGGGCTTCAGAGGGGTGACACATACTCTTTCCTGTTCATTTTGACTGCAAACTGAGGCTTCCCCTTGATTTTGGGGATGTGTGGGCCAAGGATGTAACTGATGCTCGTGGAGGGGGCTGTGACAGCCCTTGTCCCCAGCCCTCACAGGACACCATCAGGCTCCCAGTGCTGCTTTTTGGGGGACAGCCAAATGCAGGTTGTGCTAGTGGCCTGGCAGAGACAACCACAGACTTGGAGGTGGCATCTGTGAGCACTTTGTCTGCCCGTGCTACCTGCCAGCCTGCTTGGCCATGCCACTGCCTGCATTGCCTGGGCACTGGGTCAGACCCCAGCTGGTGGGCAGGCCAAGGCTCAGCTTTTCCATTTCCCAGCAGGAAAAACAGGGATTGTGCTTGCTTTTGGGTTTAGTGCTGTCCAGCTTCCCACTGCTGCTCTCCTGAGATGTGGGCAGGAACCTGTGGAAAGCTGTGAGGGCAGTTCTTGTACATACCCAAAATTGTCTTCATTTTGGGAAGTCCCCAGTGAAAGACATAAAATTGCTAAAAAAACCCAACAAACCAAGAGAGATCTGCCTGACAAAAGAAAAGCAATACCCCAGATAGACCTGAACAGTCCCACTTCTTCCTCTGCTACCACAATACCTGCTCATGGGTGATAAGACTGCTATGGCTTGGAAGCCTGGTGTGGCACAGGTGGCCAGGGACAGGGGCTGCAGCTGAGAAGGTGGCAGGAGATTTCAGTGACAGGATCCTGTTTTGTCCATGGTCTTGGAGATGCTGCCATGCTTAGCCACTAAATCCAGTTGTCCTCTCAGTCTTGCTGCAAGATTGAGATACACCTGAGCTAGCTGCTTGGTTTGGAGCTGGAGGTGCTCTGTTTGTTTCTTGCCACATTTCCTGCTATGGAAGTTCTTCCCTCCTCACCCCAGGAGAATTCCTGGGGAAGCTGAACCCTTTGCCAAAACAACTGCTGGATTCCCAGGTTGCTTTTGATTCTTGGGACTTCACTTCTTGCTGGGGAATTGGGCTGCCAGGTTCCAGGCAGCAGCAGCAGCTGGACAGCTGGTCACCAGCCTTGCTACTTCTCACCGTGCCCATGACTTCCTTGCTTTCTCCTCTCCCTGCTCCCTCTGGCTGCCTTAGTTAGAGCTGTGTTTTGGTTGTGCTGCCACAGTTGTCAGGTGATCAGTTGCTCTTTGTTCTGACAGTGGCCTCTAGCACTAATGTGATCTTTCCCTGTGCTTAATTGCCTCTTGTGAGATGATGAATTGGCAGCCAGCATGTTCCCACCTCCAGGGCAGGACCTGGGTGCATGTTCCTGGGTGCTGTATGGAGCCAGATGGAAGATCATAGAATCCCAGACTGGTCTGGGTTGGAGGGGGCCTTAAAGATCCTCTAGTTCCAACCCCCCTGCCATAGCCAGGGACACCTTCCACTAGACCAGGACTTGTGCACCTTTAAGTTCTTTAGATGGTCTTGAATCTGCTCTTCTCCCACAGTGGGTTGATCGTCCTTCTCCCAGTTGCTGCCTTTGCCTTCTGCAACTTGGGTGGGAAGGAGGAAAGTAGGAGGGAGATTTTGAGGAGAGGAGGGGTTATCTTGTGTCCTAAAGAAAGTTACCTCAAGTCCATGGGGCCCTGGAAGGAACCCCAAGCTCTGCAGGTGGGAGGGTCCCAACAGCATGAGTTTCCTGTCTGATCCACCAGGTCCCCCCTGGCCTGAGCACTGCCACAGTTAGGAGGGGGGTTCAGCTCATGCCTGAGGGGTGAGTCAGGGAGGCCCCAGCAGGACAGCTCTGGTTGGCTCTGCTGGCTCCATGTTTGTCATGGGCTTCTGCAGCTGTTTCCTTGGCAAGGCAGGCTGGGAGGTGCTGGCTGCTGGAAGCCCCAGGCTGACACTCCATCCCTGTGAGCCCCAGCAGCCTGCTCCATGCTCATTCCTGGAAATGCTCTTTGGAGCCCTGGAGACCCACGTGCCACCACTCCATCCCTGTCTCCCAGCTCCAGCTCCATGCCTTGTTGGAAGCATCCCCAGTGCTCAGAGTGGGGTCCTCACAGAGCAGCAGCACAAACTTTGTGTTTGCCACTGAGGCTGACACTCCATCCCTGTGAGCCCCAGCAGCCTGCTCCATGCTCATTCCTGGAAATGCTCTTTGGAGCCCTGGAGACCCACGTGCCACCACTCCATCCCTGTCTCCCAGCTCCAGCTCCATGCCTTGTTGGAAGCATCCCCAGTGCTCAGAGTGGGGTCCTCACAGAGCAGCAGCACAAACTTTGTGTTTGCCACTGACCTTTCTCTTTCACTTGGGAATGGATATCCCAGAGCCTGTGCCCTGTCCAACAAAGCTGACACTTGAGATATACAAGTGGGGTGTAGATCTGGGGGGAATCAGTGGTATCCACTGGGATACAGCCCTTCCCAAGGAAATCAGCCGACCCCTAGAAATAAAAACCTTCTTAGAGAAACTGCAGGGAGAGCTTCTCACCCCTGGGATTTTTGCAGTACCCAGACAGTGCAACAGCAGCCCCAGGCCGTGGGGGTGTGGGTTTGGGCCACTGCATGGAAGGAAGAAGTTCCATATAACCAGAATGCAGGAAACAAGGGAGCCCCCAGCCCCAGGTACCAGCCCCTCTGGGGGTGCTTGCTGCCTGCCCTTAGCTTTTTGCACTGATGATGAGCAGCTCCACCACTTTTTTTCACTGCACCCCCTTTCTCCCCAATCCAGAAAACCTCCATTTAGGTCAGTCCCTTGCCTAGGGAGGACAACCTCCCAGCAGTACCTGAGCCTCAGCTCCACACTAGCACAGAGATCCAACAACAAACAGTCCAGCCTGGGCACCTGGCCAGGGTGCCTTTCTGGGGGAGCTCTTCTGGGATGATGTTCTGGGAATGTCTCTTCTAGACATGAGGCTCCCACCAGCTCTGATTTGCTTTTCCTGAATCCTTGGTACAGAATATTCAGAACCAGGAAAACCAGAAAGAAAACTTGGACCAGAGGTTCCCCAGCCTGTTCAAGAAGGGAAGAAGGAAAACGGTTGTCAGGAATCTGGGAAAAATGATCTATTACTCCAAGGTCAAGTTTAAATTTCAGCACTGCCAGGTAAGCTTCTCCACCTGTTTGTGGGTGTTTCTCTTCCCAGGCACAAGATGACCATGCAGGACTGGGAAGCAAGGTGTCATTCTGGGAAACATGACTCATAGAGACTTCTTCCTTGGGCTACTGCATGGCTCAGGGGCTTCTGCTGCCATATAGTCCATGGGTACCAGCTGGTGCCCATGGGCTCAAATCCCAGTGGGAACTTGGTCAGAGAGGCAGAGGTGGCCCTTGGATAAGTCACTGCTGGTTTTTCTATGCCCAGATCAGCCCAAGGTGCAGAGGGAAGCTGGGAGGAGGAAGGTGTCCTGAGATAAACCCCAAAATGTGTCTTTTCTGCAGGAGGTGAATGACTGCTTCTTGGAGCTGTTCCAGTCCTACCTGTACTTCCAGTCTGTGGGCTCCAACGGACTCACCTACCAGGTAGGGCATCCCAGGGGCATCCCAGTGCCAGCTGGGTCCTTGCAGTTGAACACTGTGAGCCACAGCAACCTGCTGCTGCTGAGTCTGGACTTCCACCTTCTGAAGTCAAAAGGGCAGGAATTGCAGAGCCTGCCTGTGGGCTGCCCCCCAGATAACAGTGTGTCCTCCTTCTGCAGGGGCTGCTGCCTTTGAAAGAGCTGAATGTGTGTGAAATAGAGGCTGGGCAGGGCCCTGGGCAGCAGGAGCACGCGCTCCACATCGCAGGTTGGTGTCTTCTTTGTTTGCTCTGAGCACAGCACAGAGGGTGGGTGAATCACGACTGTCTCTGCTCTTTGTCCTGCTCTGACCCAGCCCCAGAGAACAACCACACTGTGGGAAGAGGTTGCAGAGAGCTGAAGCTCTTCCTCCCAGCATCTGTATCTTTCCTTCCAAGGTTTCCCTGCTTCTAAATGCCTGGACAGTGATGGCCAGGGCTGCAGGAAGGGAAGGGCTGGATAGGGAGTGCAGAGGAAGGATGGTCCTTGCTCCCAGTGGTCAGGACACATGGTGATAGTCCCCACCTGTGCCCTATCAATTGCTCTTTGTGCACCACATTTGAATGAAGGGATGGAATGAAACTCCTCACAAGCCCCCAAGAGTAGCAGTTACAGCATGAAGTACATAGAAGTAAATAAGTAAGAGTAAGAAAGCTCGTTTGTGTCCTGTGCCCACAGTCTATGTCCTCTGGTGTCCTTTGTCAGAAAGTTGTACAAGGGCCACTCAAACAAAAAAAATTGCATAAATTATAGAAAGGAGCTGGTACAAATGACCCACCAGTTTGGAGCCTGCTGAGTTGTGGTCTTGTTGCACTGTGCTTGGCCGGGCCCTCCAACTCTTCTTTGGAGACTGTAAAGTGAAGGAAAACTTCTCCCAGGCATAACCTGCCAGGAGGGTGGGTGGACTTGTTCTGCTTGTATTAGAACATGCAGGAGTGTGGCTGGGTGGAAAATGGCCTGAGACTTTGTTGTTGGGCTTGTGTCCTGCTTAGGGAGAGAACAAACCAAGGCCCTTCTGGCTGAGAGTGCTTCAGGAAGCAGTGACATGAAGAAACCAGGGAGGCAGCAATATTTGGGATTGCCAGGAGATCAGTGCAGCAGTTTTGCTCTTCTGCTTGAGGAAGAGAAATCAAGACATGGAGGGAATAAGAGCCTTGTCCCTGGCCACACACAGGGTGGAAGTCTTTTGTCTCATGACTCTGAGGCACAACAGGCACGCATCCATACGCTTGTGAAATCTGGTGGCATCAGTGGTTCCCCATGAAGTGCCCTTTTAGGGTAGTTTGGTACCTCAGAAGATCACTGGAAGTGTGGAGGTGGAGCTGAGGACAAAGCCTGGCAGCGTGCAGAGCCATCCCTTGGTGTCCTGGCATAGAGAAGTGGATGGCAGCTGGCCACCGGCTTGGCTTTGTGGTCCATCTCTTGCCCACCCCCTGGTGCCAGTGAAGTTGTTGAGCACCTTGAGTTCATTCTGCCTCACCTGCAGATGTTGTAACTTTTTTGTGTCCCCTGACACAGAGATTTGGGTAGGAATAAACTGCTGCTCTTCCAGGAAAGGGCTTTCTTGTTTCCAACGTTCCTCTGGACAAGGAAAGAGGAAGGACAGGGCAGAACAGAAGAGCACGAGGGCTGGCACAGGTTGCTCAGCATGGCTGTGTCATGGCCCTGCCACAAACGTGCCCCTGGGGTTGAGGGAAATGGCAGCAACTGAATTAGCAGCAGCTTTTCAGGCTCTACTTCCCAGCCTCCCCAGCAGCTCCTTGCTCAAGCTCCAGGCACATCTCAGGCTCAGGCAGGAGTTTCTCTTCTCCTTTTCTCTTCCCCTGGGTCCCTGTTTAGATATGGCAACATGAGCAGCCCTCAGGACACATCTGAAAGGCTGGCCTTGCAGGAGGTGGCAGAGCAAGCAGGGCCACCTTAAGAGTCATGCCCTACCAGAAGGATTCCTGATGTT
>NW_009954555.1:2889022-2894272 GCF_000747805.2 Chaetura pelagica
TGTATAAGGGCACAGATGCCCAGGGAAGTATTTAGAGCTACCAAAACATCTAGATTAGCATCTTTGTGCCCTCCCAGCAGCTCCAGCAAGTAGGGAATCATTTTATCTCCATTGCAAAGGCAGGGAAACTAAGGCAAGAGGAGACAAGATGGTACCCAGACACTGGGATGCCCAGTCATGCTTAGCACCTCATTACTGTACTGGGCCTGAATGGAGTGACTTATGGCAAGTCACTCAGGGAGTCTCTGCCCCAGCTTCCCTACCTCTGCTTTGTCTGTATTGGTGCATTTCCTAACAGCCAGAGGTGTTTCAGTGTCTTAACTAACGATTGCTCATAAATAATGCACAAAATACAGGATGAAGGATTCCACAGAAGGGCAAAGTACCAGGCTTATCCCAGGTACTTCCTTATCTGAACACTTCTAAGTCCCGCAAAGCCAGAATCTTCCTGAGTGTGCACCAAGTGTAGTTTAACATGAGGTCACCAGTAAATTATTAATCATAACATACATTCTGCAGCCTGCCAGAAATTATTATTAACATCACGAGGTTATGTCTGTAGTGAGTAGCAGAGGGTGTGTGAGACTATTTTGCTCGTGCTACTAAGGGTAAGATAACTCAAAACAAAAATCAACAAGATATGGGGCTGTTCCTCCCTTCAAGAGTATGTCTGAGAGCTGCTGCAGCGTGGCTGGCACGGATTTTGGTGAAGCAATAAATAAACAGTGTCAGAAGGCTCCCCATGTTCTACATTTGGAGTGCCAAAGTGGAAGTAAGAACTAGCACGAAACTGGCATTGAGTTGGGCTGTCTGCAGCAGGGATAGTCTCAGAGATGCTTTTCACAAACAACAAAGAGGGACTTCAAAAAACTGCAATTTGTTGATTTCAAAGCTTGATGTTTGTGCTGTCTTTGATGTTTGTTCTCGGCCCGAAGAAGTGGCTGGTGGTCAGAGCTACCTGTGGCTGCCTGGGCAGGCAGTGGGAAGGTGCTGGCTGGAGCAGGCAACCTGGGGTGAGGCCACATGCTCCAGGCAGTGGCAGGGAGGAGGGAAGATGATGACAACAGAGCCGGCAGCCCAGGGTGTGATGTGCCCAGGAGAACAGCTCTGGCCAGCTGATTACTCCTTGGTGCTGCAATGGGTGGCCTTATCTGCTCGACTCATCTTGTGTCTTGCATATCCAGGTCCTCAACTGAATCCCCTTATTGTGTTCTGCCCTACTGAGTCAGAGCTGAAGCAGTGGCTTTATCACCTGGAGAAACAGATCCAGCTCAATAGAAGCCTTGGCTTGTCCTTCCTCTCTCAGGTTAGTGTCTTGGGACAGGGAAGGGGGATGTTTCTCATGCTGACCTCCTCTGCCCATGGAGGAACTGTGCATTTATGTTCAGATGCCCCTAAGGGCTCAGGTCTGTGCAGCTAGCCCCTGAGCAAATGTGGGATTTCAGTTTGAGTGTGGGATTTCAGTCTGAATGGGAACCCCAAAGGTGCTCTGTACTGCTGAGACCTGACAGCAGCTTGCTGTGTTTCTGCTCTGTGTGTGTCTGCCCCTGCAGCTTCTCATTTTGGAGCATGCCTTTTGTGCAGTTTCCTGCCAGGGAAAGGTGCAAACAGAAATGCTTTGCAAGGTTGTGTGTGCTTGAAAGGGACACCAACAACCCAGCCTCTGAGGGGGCAAGAGTTTTGTGTTTGCTTCAGAGCAATTGTCACACAGTTGGCTGCTTGTGCAATTATCCAGTTTACAAAACACTTGAAGGAGGAGACTGGGACTGGGGCCTGGAAAACAGGACCAGATTCAAGAGACCTGTCTTCTCTTGCAGACTCTGTGGGGTGTTTTAGTTTCTTCCCTGTCTCCATCTCCCCACTTGTAAAACAGAGAAATTCCACTTTGAAAGCCAATGTGCAGATGATACTAGGTACCAAGTGTGATTATTCAGTCCTGGATGGGAAACTGGCTCCTGCAGAGATTTATGAAGTGTTCTGAGATGGTCCAGCTAAACTCTTAGGGGAGGACATGCCTTGCCCTGCATCTTCATTCTGCTCCTGTCCCTAGAATGACTGGAAGCAGAGCTCCATGGGGAAGGAGGAGCTGCGTTGGTCTGTGCAGAACATGCCTGTCCAGGAGTGGAGAGGGACCCAGCGGGAATCCTTGGGTGATGTCCTCTGTGTTTCCAAAGTGAAGCTTCAGCATCTGCCTTTCCAGGTAGGACACATCTCCAGGGAGCAGCCTCCTGGCAGCATGGCTCAGAAAAGGCAATGAATGGAGTGCAGAATCCTTCCTATCTGCTACCACCAATCCAACAGGGCCCTGAAGAGCCCTTTTACCTACATCCCAGTACATGGAAGCAGCTCCTGTGGCCCAGCAGTGGTCCTGGGGGACGTTCATAAGTGCTTGCAGGACAGGGCTGGCAGCTGGAGCTGTTGGGAATGGCCAGTGGAACCTGGTTGCAGGGAAGCAGCTTGGCTGTTTGCAGAGCCCTTGCCTCAGGCTGCTGCCAGAGAGACCAAGCAAAGAGCTCTCCAGATCCCAGCCCTTCCACAAGGAACCCTCTTCTTCTTTCCTTCCCAAGGAGCAGCATGACCGGCTGTTGGTGCTTTACCCATCCACGCTGGTGATAGTCTCTGAGGAAGGCAACAGCCTCTGCTTTAAGGTGAGTGGATTTTGGGGCACCTTCCTGCTCTCTCCCACCCATCCACAGTGGCTACTTTGGCACCTCTTTGGCTCGTTGCTCCCCTCCACCTGCATCCCTTCATGCTCCTCATGTTGGCAAGGGCTTTCCCTCCGTGCTGCTCCCTTGCCAGCTGGCAGGTGAGTAGGCAGAGGGATGTTGCAAGCTATCTTCCCATGAGAAACACCTTGCCCTCCTACAAAAAAAAAACCCCGAGGTGGGGAAAGGAGCCAGCTGCCAAGGAATCTGAGTCTCTGGGAGGAGGGAGCCCGGCATGGCTCTGTGTGGTTGTGCTGGCAGGGAGCCTGGCTCGCTTGCTTGAGTCAGGAGCTGGAACAGCTCCAGAGAGTCCCTCTGCAGCTTCCCAGGCCCTGCCTGGTGGGACCACTTGAAATTTCAGCAGGTAGCATCCAGGCAGCACATCTGGTGCTGGTGGGTAAGGACAAAGGCAGTTTGTTGGCTGGGGGACAGAGAGGAGGGACCTTTGCCTGCTCGTTCCCTCTGCAGAACAAGGGCCCGGAGAAATGTCTGGGCACACTAGTGGAAAGGCCAACAAGGATGTGGAGGCCTGAGTGCCCCAGGGGCTGTGAGACCAGCTGCTCTAGCCCACTGGTGTGTCTTTGCTTGTAGGAACCACGCTGGGAGCCTCAGCACTGCCAGGCAGAGGCACTGTGGGCTCTGGGAGCTGTGTCTGCATTGCCTGCTGGCTGAACAGCCCTTAAGCCTGATTGCTGACATCGCTGCAGTGGCTGTTCAGCAGCCCTGGGCTTTCTGGCCCTGTTTTCTGTGCCAAAAAGTGCACTGAACTGTCTGTGAACCTGCAGGTGCAGCACGGCTGGCACATGAGGGAGCAGAGCTGAGCATCCTTAGTCACTGAGAGAGGGGCTGGAGACAAGGAAACCCTGCAGACACTGAGGGCTTGTGTGTCCTCATGGGGTCCTTCTGTCTTCACCTGATTTCACCATGTCCCCCACAGGCCCTCGGCCATGCAGGTCGCTTTTAATTCAAGGGCCACCCCTGGGAAGACCTCCACAGATCATGCCCCTGGCTGTGCCTCCAAGGAGCAGAGTGTGAGGAAGGCCACACGCCAGTCAGAGCTCTCCTCTGTGCAGAGGGTGTTTTCCAGCAGCTGGTGGCTTGTGTGACACACCTCAGTCAGAGCTTGTTTTCGGGAACATGTTGTTTGCAGCTCCTGGGAATGGGGCACCACGTAAGGGGGCCTTGGGCTGGGCTCTCAGATTAACTCATCTCTTTTGAAACCTTAAACCAGATTTGTCTGCCTTGTCCTTGCAATGTTCCCTTCCCACGGTGCAGGAGCGTGGGTCCCCAGGCGTCTCACACTGGGGTAATGGCAGGGCTCTCTGCAGCCGGGAGGTGATTCACCAGCCTGTGACACCGCAGTGGGAACCTGATTTTCCACAGGCATGTCAGGGCACAGGAGCCTTCTCCTGGGGCTTCTGCAAATTAACTTCCTTTCCTTCCCTGCCAGCAGATGCTGAGCCTTACAGTTTGTGTGTGAAGGAATAGCCTGCTCCTTTTTGTTCTTCTGTTTCATACAAACCACAGGAGAGGCCGTTGCCAAGTTTGTGTGTGGGACAGGGAAGGCAGGGGCTGAGCCTGCCCTGATGGGGCTCTCCCAAAACTGGTGGGAAACAGCCCTGGGCAGGGTGTAAATCAGCAAGGGGGAAGATGCTGGGGAGAGTGGGTTCACACCGTGCCTGGGGGGGGCTGGAGGGGCTCTCTGCAGCCAGCCTGTGTTATCTGTGGGATGCTGCTGTGCTTCCCTAGGTGGGCCTCCAGCCCCCGTGTGTTTCAGCCCCGTCCCATGGACTGGGAGCTGTTGCCTTAGGGAGGACTGGGAGCCTGGAGGAGCCCCGTGCAGTGGTCCTTGAGAGCACGAGGGATGTTTGAATGTGCCAGAGAGCTGAGAAGTGAGACGAGCAGGCGGCCCCAGCCTCCTCCATGTGCAGCTTTGCAGCAACTTCAGCACCAGCTGAAGTGTCAAAGTCCCTGCCTCACAGCACGAGCCTTGCATGAGCTTTCCCTCCCAAGGTCAGCCTCCCTGTACTGCTCATAAATCACTCTGGGTGCTGGAGAAACACCACAGCAGGCTGCGTGTGCCCACAGGCTATAGCAGAGAGGCAGCTGGCCAGCACAAACCACCGACACGCGGCCCAGCTCCACGCTTCCCTTGTGGAAAAGCTCTCACGTCAGCCACACTCCCCGGAGCCTGTGCAGCTGGGGCAGCTTTGCAGCGAGGGTGTGATGAGGACTTTCTGCTAGACACCTTATTTTGCAGCCCATAAACTTAGGCAAATGAGTTGCACTTAAAGAGAGGACCTTTGGCTAAATGCCAGGGCTTTGCTCCTGCTTTCTGTGCTTCCTCTGCTGTTGGGCTTGGGGGAGAGTGGCATGAAGTGGGAACTTCAATTCCTGAGCTCTTCCCAGACCCCGTGTTTGCCACCCCAGCCAGGAGCTGTTCCCAGGGCTAGCTGGTGCTCTATACCCACAGTTAGTGTGACATCCAGGAGAGGTGAACAGGATTAAGGAAGCAAGAAACAATGTGTCACTTGTTTTCCCCCTG
>NW_009954555.1:2894311-2897717 GCF_000747805.2 Chaetura pelagica
GTGAGATGGTTACAGTTCAAAATCTGCTTCAGCTGCTCTCCCAGGACTGTCCTTGTTCCATATATGTAAGGAAAAATTCAGCTTGGGGAGCCCCAAAGAACAAGCTGGGCTTGTGAGCTGTGCTGGGCTGTGAGCTGGGCTCAGCTGTACAGTCCTAAGCCTGCTTCTCTCTCGACAGGGCGAGCTGCCACTCAACGCCATCCAAGTGCTTTTTGAAGAAAATGAGAAAACCTCCTTTTTAATAGAAGGTGCGTGTCCGGCATGCCGAGGTGTGCTGGCTGCAGCCACGGAGGTCTCTGCGATGGGCTGTGCCCATCTTCTTGGCTGGGCTAGCTCACGTTGGCACCCAAGCTTGGAAATGTCATCCTGTCTGTGCCCTGGCTGTGCTGGCAGGGAGAGGCTGGGAGCAAGTGGCAGGGGATGAGCTTGTCACAGCTTGGCTGACCGGGTTCCCCCTCATTTGGATCCTGCCTGTGTCTGCTCTTCAGGTGCAAAGGGGTCAGCACAGAAGGCTGAGCATTCCCGTTGTCCCTGCACCAGTGTCAGCATCTCCAGACCCCAGGAGAGTGTGGGGAGGGATGGAGCAAGGGGACTCCTGTGGGTTTCTGAAGAAAGCAGCACATCGGTTAAAGCCAGTGACAGTGAAGGGTGTTTTTACAGGGCGACTAATCAATTCGATCCGGGTGATCTGCCGCAGCTATGACGATTACCAGGAGTGGCTCTACTGCCTCAAAACAGCCCAGTTTCGAAACGCCGACTCCTCCCTCTCTGGATCAGAGAGTTTCTCAGGATCAAAGCTGCCCCACCCCAGCCAGGTAACTTGATGCTGTGGGTTTGCACGGTCATCAATAGATGCTTCTCAGGACTCCTGTCTGCCCAACCTCTGGCCACGTGTCATACTCTTGTGACACAAGACTTTGCTGCAAGTCCCTTTCTCAAAGGCTCTCATGAAGTTGCTGATCCCTACGAATTATTTTGAATTCCTGTATCACATCACATAGGCATACATTATATGAAATCCCTTCAAAAGCAGGTCCCTGGCCCTAGGCTGGGACAGTGTTGTGCAGTGAGGCATTGGCACAAGGACATTAAGAGGGTCTTGCAAGGAGGGGATGCCCACTGCAGCTGGGATGGGGTCAGGGTGCCTGAGCACCCTTCACCTCCCTGTGAACCCTCGTCTTTTGCCCCTAAAAGCTGAAATCAGCCACCCACTCAGCTGTGAAGGGCTGCACACCCCACCACACCAGGCATGGCCACTCGGGCAGCTGCTCACCATGTGGGCACAGCGCAGACCCCAGGCTCATGTGGGCAGGGAGGGCTGGGCTGGCCCGACGAAGCTGAGGGGACAGGGCTGGGGAGGGACATGCTGGCAGCCACCCAGAGGGCTGTCCCTACGTGCTGTTCTTCTCCCCCATCCAGTTTGCTGGCAGCGGGAGGGGGTCGCTCACATCTGATGGCCGCACAAACTCCTGGGCCTCAGGAGGCAGAGTGCCCACCCTGACACACCTCTCCCAGAACAGCGGCTCTCTCCCTGACGGACACTCCTTCGTGCTGATGCCTGAGAGCAAGGGGCTCGAAGAACCCCTCTCCCCTGGCTATTCCCAGCCTTTCCATGTAAGTCCGAAAGCCTGGGATGCATGTGGGGAAAGTCCCTGCCCTGGAGCAGAGTGGTCTGTCCCAGTGCCCGATGGGCTGAGCTCACCTGGTCCCCGTTTGCCATGCAACACAGCACCCCCATGCCAGGAGCCTCTCTTTGTCCTGGCTCAGCTTTAGCATTGCTGATAAAGTCTGCCAAAGGGTCCTATCCCAATACTGCACTCTGTGTAAGGACTGTTTGTACAGATTGCAAAAGGGTAAATGGGACTGTTTCAAGGCCAGGAAATCCCAGAGTAAAGCTGTGGGTGTTGGGGGTGACAGGCCAGGCCTTTGCTCTGACCCTGTGCAGTATTTGTACATCCAGGGAGGAGCACGTGGGGCACAGGCTTGGCCACAGGACTGTGCTGATGCAGGAGTGCCCTGCACTGGCTACAGGATGGGTCTGTGTCTCCAGGGCTGGCCTGGGGACAGCCAGCTCCAGGCTCTGTCTTCTCCTTTCAGTGCCTGGCACAAACCATCTGGCCAAGCACAGGGCTGCCCACGCAGGACCTGCGAAGGGGAAGCAGCGCCAGAAAGTCCAAGGACAAGTGTGGGCCTTGTGGCCAGCAGCTGCCCAGCCAGGATGTGGAGAGGACCATCTGTAGGCTCATTCCTGAACCCTCCCCTGGAGAGCTGCTGTACCACGAGCCCTACGCAGCACCCGGCGCGCAGCACCGCCCGGCAGCTCCCCCGCCACACCTGGACCTCAGCAGTGTAAGGGTGCAGGGTTTGTGTGCTACTCACAGGGATAGCTGTCCTGGTGGGTGCTCCAGGGCAGGCAAGAAACCCATTGCTGTTTGAAAATGGCGTGTAGGAGATGAGGTTGAACGCAGCACATGGCCCTGAGGCCTGAGGCCATGGCCCTCTCACACACTGAGACCTGAGGTGCCGGGCACCGAGCACCAGAACTCTGCAAGTAGGAGTGTTAATGACTTCATAGGACACAAGCCCTTCCTCTGAGGGCTTTCCAGCATGTGTCCATCACTGGTTCAGTGTGTGATGCCACGTTTCCCTCCCCTTGATGAGCGTGCATCTGTGTCAGGCCCAGGGAAGGGCCCTTGTCAGCACAGACAGCCTAGTCGGGAATCTGCCATCCCTCACAGCCGGGACTGGAACTGGCTGGAAACTCCCCACTCTGACCCCCCCATCAAGGATGAGCAGCAAGTAGGAAACAACATGTCATGTTCCTGTCTCAATTCTGCCTTCTCTTTAGCTGAACAGATGGAGCTTGGTGGGAAGTCAGCCCTCGACAGCTTCCAGCTCCCTGGAGAAGCCGGCCGTGCCCCACTCCCCCTCCTACGCTGACCCCTACACTCCCAGCTCCCCTGGTGCTCGCAGCCTGGCCGGCTCCAGCTTCCTGGAAGAGGTATCCTGCCCTGACTCAGCACACAGGCTTTTGGCTCCAGAAATTGTGCCTTGGGCCATTTCTTTTTCTGCTGTCTGCCTGAGTGGGATGTGGGAACTGCCTTTCGGGGTGAGGCCCAGCACAGCATAGTTCTCTGTTTTTTCAAGCCAGGACAGAGTCAGGAACAGGTTTCCCCTGTCTTATCACTGCATGCCAGTGTCACAACAATCCCAGAAACCACAAAGTGAAGGCAGGAGACTGAGATGTGATCCAGTCTACAGAAATTAGAGATGAGTCAGACACAGAGACCACTTTATCCATTCCCCAAAAATTCCATCTGTGATAAACGAGTGCCTACTGAGGGCTACACTTCCAGTTTTGCTTCTCTCTTGGGAAAAGCCTGTTTCTGGGTCTGTGTTTGGCATC
>NW_009954555.1:2898028-2915280 GCF_000747805.2 Chaetura pelagica
CTTTCTGTCCTTCTGCATCCCTTGAGCTGCCAGTAGGTTTCATCCTACTGCCTTCATGTCTGGCCAGCTTCCATTACCTCTGTTGGGTCCTTCTGAGGGACCACAGCCATTCTTTCTTTCCTGCCTTAAGGCCTTTAGGCTTGGAATGTAGTGGAGTTTGCAAGGCAGGCTGAAAACCTTGCTTTGCCTAAGTCAGTTCAGTGCAGGGCTGGTGGGAAGCAGGCAGTCAGTGTTCTCAGCTCGCCACTGCTGATCTCAAACGTAGAGTATGTTTTGGTTCAGTTCCTGCAGTGTCATGGACAGACGGGCTCAGCACAGGGGAACAGGTGCCCATCCCTCCCGGGACCCTTGCAGAGGAGGAGCTGCCAGCCCAGCAGTCACTGCAGAGACCTGCCTGCACCTCCCAGTTACAGCACCTCCTGCCACCTCCAGCTGTTGCCTTCTGATGCTTCTTATCTTGAAGATGTGAGTTTGCAAATGCAGTCCTACTGCTCCACACTATGCAGGCTGCAGGGGAACACAGGGGGGTGTGAGGGTCCCAGCTTGCTTTCTCCAGGCTGGCAGAGTGGTCGGTCATTGCCAAGCTCTGAGCCCTTTGCTCTGTGACCCGGGATGACCCAGGGAAACCAACAGAGAGCTGATTCCTGGTGTGTGGTACTCAGGACTGCAGCTCCAGGTCATCCTCATCAGCATATCTCTTTCTTTTCAGGCCTCTTCTCTGCAAGAGGAACATCTGGGCCCTTCGTTGCAGCCGCCAGGTGAGACTCCTGGGAAGCTGCTTGGGTGCTGCAGCCCACCCCACCTCGCTGGTGTCTGTCTCCATAAGCATCACTCAAAGCAGGGCTGAGATGGATCGCAGGGATTCACACATGCCCTTCCTTCCTCCTGCTTCCCTGTGACAGACCCAGTCTGTCACCCTGCCCCTTGCCTGTGCCTGCTGGGGGCCACTGCCTTGGTTTCCACTCCCTGCCCACCCCTCACCCCTGGGGCCTCGAGGTCTGTTCTGTGGCGTGCTTGGCACCTTCCACTGCTTTGCCTAGATCTAGTTGCCTCTGGGCTGTGGTTTTGCTGACCCTTGTGCCTTCTTTCTGCTGGTGGAGCAGAAGGCAGCCATGGGGTTGCTCCTGAGCTCTCTCAGGAACACCTGGGTGTGTTTTTCTGCAGGTGGGAATTTCAGCCCTTACGACCTGCCAGGCTCCAGCTGCTCGCACCGCGACTCGGCCGCCTACCATGACTACGCTGAGCTCCAGAGCTTCCAGAGTGACTTCAGCTATGACAACCTGTGGGAAGCTGAGGGGAAGGAGCCAGACACCCCCCACACCTCCCCAGCTCCTGGCCAACAGTTTTACCAGGTCTGAGGGAAGGAACCCACAGCCAAGCACAAAAGAGCCCCCAGGGCTTTTTTCTCACTGGGCTCCCCTCCAGTGAGGAGCCTGGGACGTAGAAAGCAAAAGGAAGGGCCCTGCTCTGCCAAAGGCTGGTTCTCATGTCCTGGCAGGTCCAGAGTTCAAGCTTCTCCCCTAAATCTGAGGATGGGGGTAAAGCTCAAAAGCAAGAGCCTCTGTGGACCCAGAGGAGCAGCACGTGTGCCCTGCTAAGGAGCTTGCTCTGCCGCTGCCCTGGCGAGGGAACAGCATTGCCCCCTGAAAATAAAAGGAGGAACAAAAAGCTCAGGCTCCCTCAGAAAAAAGGGCCTGGTGTTCAGAGCAGTCTCTCAAAGGCCAAAGAAAAGGGCTGGGGTTTGGCTGGGTTAGTTTGATCATTTCCCTTTTTACCAGAACCCTCAGGCTGGTCACTTTGAGGATCCACTGATCCCTGGAAATAGCTGTTAAGCCAAACCTTCCCCCATTGAGCTCTGAAGTCCACAAAGATGTATGAGACATGCCCCATGGTGATCTGTAAAGTTGGCAGCAAGAGCTGAGCTCATGGGATTGTCTTCCTGAGAGGCCAGAGTTATCTGATGGAGATGGAGGGAAAATTCCAGATCTGGGCAGAATGGGATTTTCCTTCCACTTTATGCAAAAAAAAAATATCTTTCTTGCCAGTGCTGGCTCCAAACCATGGTGGTGACCTGCAATATTATGAGCCTGCCACCTTGGCAGATGGAACCAAGAACTGTGCTACCAGCAAATATGTCAAGTGGCTTGTGTTTACTAAGGTCTTCCCTGGCAAGGATGCCCTAGATTCCTCCTACAGGACTGTGTCCTTTCCTCCCACCCCTCTGCACCTTACTGAACTCCCACAAAATGCTGATTATGAGTATCTGGGCAAGGAGGGAAGGAAAAATATTCACTACAAGCCAAACTCTAGTACAGCCATAACACTCCAGTGATCAGAGCAGTGTCAGTGTGTGCTGCAACTTCTCTCTTCCCCTCTCCAGAGCAGCAAGACCAGGACACAAACAACAAGGGACAAGAGTCTCAGTTTTCCATTCTCTTAGGTCAGATCCTTTAGCACATATAAGGTCAGCAGCAAATCCAAATGTTTTTACCTGAGGCTCCAAATTCTTAACCTTTGTTCCCTGAAGAGGCAACAAACCAAACATAGTAACAAAATCTCTATTTTTGTTCTTTCACTGGTGCAAACAAAAGAATCCAGGAGCTCTTTGTACTTGAATATCTATGTATTACATTGTACTTGTATTTTCTTTTTTTCAGAAGGTATCCAACAAAGTTTACATGCAAGGTTTGAGTGGATTATATGTATTTAATGTGTAAATGTGGCTGAGTTGAAGATGTATTTAATTTTCTAGCTGCGGGTGATGTTTGGTACTGTAGAATGGGCAGCTGTCTGCACATTTGTGTGTGTGTGTGTTGGTTTGGGTCTTCTAGCTGATTTTGTTTACTGTCATTTTGGGAAGATTTGTATCTAAGAGCAACCCCAAAAGGATCTGTTTCTTCAGAACAAAGCTGCACTAGGGAACATTAGAAGCACATGGTAAGCTGGGGGGCAGCCACGCTCACAAGCTCCTCTGAACACGCTGACTTCAGAAACTGTCACCATGATCTTTTTAATTTGATTTCAGCAGTGATATCTGCAGTGTATCAAAAGGGAAAAGATCCTCCCTGTTGCTGTAAAAGTTCCCTGGTGGATTTCTGTCAGACTGGACAATTGCAATACACATTCTTCTGGAATACTTTTCTGCTTCTCTCTTTCTTTGCGGTCCCCTAGTTTAATGGAGGTGAATTTTTGTCGATCGCTGTTGTCCTTTCCAAAACTCCTCCTCCCTTGAGGGCTTTGGGGCCCTGGCTCCAGGAGGATTTCCAGAGTGCACTGTCCAGGTCACTCATAAACACCTAATCCTAAAGCAAAGTCTCCCCTGCATTTGTCAGGCAATGGGACCAGGCTGGAGGTTTAATGCCAAAGTGAATCAGACTTTGCTTCAGCCCTGTGTTCTGGGGGTGAAAATCAGCTGGTGACACTGGATGGCTCTGTGTCCAGCAGGGAATGCCCGTGCCATGCAAGAGGCAGAGGTGTTGGTGTATGTGTCCCTAGTGAGCAGCTCTCCCAAGCTCCCCCATGCCACCACAGTGATGGGTGACAGTGACACACGGGGCCACCAGTGGCAAGGCCTGAGACCCCCAAACACTGCAGAGACATGACACAGCTTCTCGAGCCATTTTAGTCCTGCTCCCAGAGTGGCAGCTTTCCTCCCTGGCTACATCTGGGCTAAATTTGTCACTCTTTCAACTGCTGCCCTTTCAGCAGGCAGGCTGCTCGTTTCTCACGCTTCCTGCACACCCCTGCGCGCAGCTGCTGTGGTCTGTTTGGCTCCTGTTTCAGGTCCTGAACTCCATCCCTGTGTTCGTGCCTCTGTGCCTGAGTTATTGCCTTGTTCCTGAGGTACTTCTGGGGCAGAGTGTAGCTCTTTCCAGCTGCTGCCCGGGTCAGAACATAGTGTTTCAGGATGAAATGTGAGCTTGCCCTTAGCAATCAGACACCGTCAGGGGCTGGCAGCAGGGGAGAGACGGGCTGTGGGTGTGCACAGGACCCGAGTATTGTGGTAACAAACTGCCACTCAAAGGGCTACACAGCCACAGAAGCAGCTCAAGGAGTTTTACTTACACCTTTTCCCAGCTAGGTTTAGCAGCCCTAGAAGTAGAAGCACTTCTTCCTGCTCTCCCTCCATCTGTCCCTACTTTAGAAAGATATGCAGCTTCACTAGGCTGGTATAATGAATGCAGAGCACTTCATGTGTGTGTGCAAGCTCTAAAATATTTCCAGACCAGGTCCCATAAGCATCAGCTTTGTCAAGACCCACACCATAGCTCCTCAGCACAGCCTGCTTTCCCAGTTGGATCATGGGCTTTACTGGCCTTTGGTTTCCCTGGATGGTTTCCTGTCCAGATGCTGACCTAGTGGCTCCAGAGCAGGTGAGAACAGGGCTGCTCTGTGAGCTCTGCTCATGGACACCCACCTTGTCACCATGAAGACCCTCCTGCTTTCCCTCCAACACATTTCTCAGCAGACACAGGATTTACAAACAGAAGGTTTACCTAAAGTGGCACTAGGTGTCTCTCAGCGCAGGCTGCATCAAATGGGAACTGCAGAACCTGTGAACACACAAAATACCTCTTATTTCCTGATAAATGTATCCATCCCTCACAGCCTGGCTGCAGCAGCAGCGCGGCCTGAACCAGGGCACCCACCAAGTGCCAGCCCAGCAAGCCTGTGCCCATCCCACTGCCAGCCCAGTCACAGGGTAGCTGTGTCTGTGTCCACAGAGGCAGATGAAAGGCATGAGATGACACTCCCTGCCAACAATTCACTCGCTGACAAACCATCTCTCCACCCCCCTTCTCCTTCCAAGTGCTAAAAGTCCTGGATCAGGCCCCCCCTGCTTCTGAAACTGTAGCTGGAAAACCAGAGCAGCTACTGGAGCAGCAGGGGCTGCTCCTTTCCTCTCAGCTTCCTGATTTCCAAGCCACGTTTTCACGCTTCTTTTGCTCAAAGAATCACGAGCAGAGAGAGATGGTTTTTTTATGAAAGGAAAGTGGAGCCTGTGGCCTAAGTTTGGGCCTAACATGACAACAAAGAACCAGCCCCGGGGCTCAACTCCCCCCACACACACTGGGATGGGGAGGACAAAGGCCAACTAGAAGCTCCTGGGTCGAGACAAAGGACAAGGTCACGGGCAAAACAGCCTCAACTTGGGGAAAAACCCGATAATTCGATTTCACACTAATCCAGTGCCCACAGGACACAGAGCAGGCCCTGCGCGCATTACCCCCTCACAGACACGCGCCGCTTCCCGCCCAAATCCCTTTGCTCCCCGTTTCTCTCCCTCCTTCCCCCCAGCAGTTCAGGCTGCTGGTTCCTGCTGCTCCCTCCTCCTCCAGAGGATTCCTGACAGCCCTGCCCTGCTCCCCAGGGGTCCCTCCACCAACCTCTCCTCCAGGAGCCTTTCCCACCCTCCATGAGTGCAGGGGCACAGCTGCCATCTCACCATGGGCTGCAGGGAAACTTCTGCTCCTTCTTCCCCTTCTTCCTCCTAAAACCACCTGGGATCTTCACCTTTCACCTCAGCCCAGCTGCTCTACCTTAACTGTTAATGGCAGAGGCACGTCTATTGTCTCTCTAATGGCTCCTTGGCTGGGTTTGGAGCAGGAGAAGCTTCTCAGCTACTTCTGATGCCCTTCCCCAAGACCAAAAAGCCCCCAAACCATCACAGACCTGCTCCTCTGGCTTCAGGAGTTTAAAAAAGAAGTGAGTGAGGACAGAGTGTGGCCGCAGCAGAGCAGCCCACCTGCCCAGCTCCCTCTCTTGCCCTCTGCGTGGACTCTCTGGCATCTCTTTTATTGTATTTACAAAAACACCCGAGGTTTGGGAACTCCTCAGGGAGCACTTGGTGTGAACGTGTCTCTCCCTGCCTGGGAGCTGCTGCCTGGAACCACACGGGAGGTCAGGAAAAGGACCTGCTGGGCAAACCTGCTCTCTCTAATCCTGCTCGGAAAAAGCCAGCACCTCCCTCGCAGAGCCCTCGGTTCCCTGAGGAGCTGGAGATGAGCAGGATTTGCTTCAGTCTGTGATGAGCAACTCCCTCACTGCCCTGTGGGTGGGGGAATCCACCAAAATATGTTCTCACGGCTGGGAGGGCTGAAGCAACCGGGTTTCTGTCCCTCCTGGGAGGTGATGTTCCTTCTTCTGTGCCTGCTGCCCCCCAGGGCTGGCACCCCCAGGGCTGGCCCCCCCTGCCAGCCCCCCAAAACCCCTCTGAAGTGTGGGGACAGTCCCGCTGAGCAGAAATGTCCACGGGAAGCTTTGCTCTGGTTTTGTGAAGAGAGATAAAGCTGCCCAAAAAAGGAGGGAAAGGAGAGAAGTGGTGGTGCAGGGAAGGGGGGGGTGAGCAGCCCCTCCTGCAGGCTGGGGCTCCAGCAGCCCCTGGTGATCAAGGAGACATGGAGACATGGAGATCAAGGCCAGAGGAAACATGGAGGCAGCTCCTGAGCGTGCACCTGCCTGACTTTTTCATCTGCCTGGCAAGAGGGGGTGTCAGATGTGGGAGCTACGTGCGAGGCAGGGTGGGATGGCACAGCTCCCACCTCCAGCACCTCCCTCCCTTTGGGGAAGGGAAAACAGGCTCATGGCAGCCAGGATGCACTGAAAAGGTCGTGCCTATTGTGGTGGCTGCTGAGGTGAGATGCAGGCAAGGTGACCTGGCCGTGGAGGGAGAGGAGAGAGCTTGAAAGGCTGGAGAATAAACCAAGCATTAAAATTGCAGGCAAGCCCAGGCTGGTCTCCTTCAAGGACACTGGAGACACTGCTGCTTGCCTGTGTGCAGCAGGCACTCCCAGAGCTGATCTCCTGATACCAACAAGATCTTTCAGTATCTCCTTTTGCTCCTGCAGAGGCCTGAAAACATCTGTCTTCTGAAATATTTATTCCATCCCCTTCTTCCAGTAGAGAACAAAAGAAGTGTGAAATGCACCTACAACCTGATGGAACATCTGGCACCTTCTGTAACTTTTAGCAGGGGGAGGTGCCAGATCATATTCATGTCTCCAAACCCAAGCTCTGAAGGATCAGAGACCAATTATCAGAGACAGGCAAGGGCAACAGCTGGTAGAGGTGACAGGCACCTCATGTTACCTACAGCTTCACAGAGTACTGAGCTCTCCTGGGAGGATCCAGGATGGCTTTTTGAACAGTAGGATGGAGGCAGTGAGGGAGTGAGATGGATCCTGCATCCCTCAGGGAGGGAGTCAGGCCAACTCTGTAATCCCTGAGAGAAACCAGAACATCTCTCCCAACCATTTCAGTTCAGTGACTTTTGGCACAATCATTTATGAACTGCCAGCACTGTACATGGCTGGGAGGGAAATGAACTGTTCCTGCACCTGCAAAGTGGATGGAAAACATTATTTCCTCTGGATTTGTGTGACAAGGCTAGAAAACACAAAATCTGAGCAATTCCAACTAAGCCAGAAGTCAGCAGTGACAGCTCAGGATGTGGGCATGTCCCTTACCCTGGGGACTTAACTCTGCATGACATGCCAGGGGAGGTTTAGGTTGGACATGAGAAGAAACTTCTTCACTGGAAGGGTAATTCAACACTGGAACAGTCTGTCCAGGGAAGTGGTTGGATCACCATCCTTGGAGCTGTTTGAAAGACATTCAGATGTGCTGCTTAGGAATCTGGTTTAAGCACTGGACTCTGTAGAGTTGGATCAATGGTTGGACTCGATGATCTTAAAGGTCTTTTCCAACCAGAACCATTCTGTGATTCTGGATCAGGCTGTTAGCAACATGTGACAGCCAGGATGGGTCTCAGAGGGGCTGGCATGGGGACTGAGCCAAAGAAGAGGAGAAACAGCCCATCTCCCTGCATACTCTGTCCCCCCCAGGGCTCCTCAACCAGCACATCAACTCCCTCATTTTTCTGTCAACAGACACATAATGGATTGATTTCTCATTCTTTAAAGCCCAGTGCTCACTCAACAGCTTCACACACAAACAATGCAGACACAGGAATGTACACAGAAGTATTACATGAGATAGATGTTTATTAGAAGCTTCCAGCATATGTTATCTGTTCTCCTCCTCCACAAAACTTCTCTTACTGGATATCCAGCTACTACAGTCCACACAGACCCTGAACATCCCTCTTTCTTGCTATTCACTGCCATGTATCTCACTGTACAATGGTAGTTTGTTCTCTTATCAGCAATAATAGATGGTCTTAAGTACAACCTCACACACATTAAAGTTGCATGGCACTCTGCAGCACAAGGAAAGAGCTAAACTTTTTCTCCCTCGTTTCCTAAGACAAACGTTGCCACAGACTGTTCCTGTAAAGCTCACAGACAGATCCACATAGGTCCTCTGGGCAGATTTCTCCCAGTACCCTTGTGGATCTGGTCCCTAAGTGCTTAACAAATCTGACATTCATGCTGTTATCACACTTGGGAGTGAAGAAAACCCCTCATGAATAATGCCTTTGAGTGATCAGGAAGGCACTAGAGACAGTGAAGAACCTGAACCACTTTTCATTTTTCACCCCACCTTCCATCCTGGGTCCCTCCACCCTCCCCAGCCCCACAAGGCTGCACACTCAGCCACAGCACCTCCTCACTCCCCATCTCCTCCCAGCCAGGTCTATCTTTCTAGACCCTTCATCTGGTGATTCTCAGAGCCAAACACGTACATCCTCCTCTCCAATACTCTCCTGTTCTCATCAGGGCTCTTTCCTGAGGCTTCCCAGAGCTCAGCCCCACTTCCTGCTGCCCCTGCAGCCCCTTTCCATCCCACAGCACCCTCCCCAGTTGCCCTTTCCCCTGGCTCTGGCTGCTTGACCCCTGCCCATGGGAGACGTGTCGTTGCGGTGGGTGCTCTTCACCCACTGGGACAAACACCACATCCACAGCTCCAGCTCAGCAGGGCTGAGGCCACCACATGCACCAGGAAACCCTATCTCAGCCTCCTGAACCGTGAGGCCAAGCTGTGACTTCTTGGGAGTGAAATCCAAGAGGATGAGTCCTCCTGCACTGAGCCAAACCAGTCACGGGAGACCTGGGCCTTGCCAAGTGAGTGGCCTCTCCATCCTGCTGCCCAGCCAGCACATGCTCAGCAAAGGACCATGTTTGGACAGAGACAGCTCTTCCCCAAAGCTTTCTCCTCTCGTCCTTCACAGGCACCCCAACCTTTTCACGGGAATGAAGCACTTTCCTGGTTTCTTTTTGCTCTCCCCTCCCTCCACGTCCTCCTTTGCCACCAGGTGGCTGCAGCAGGGAGGAAGGACAAGCAGCTCCCTAGAACAGACACTGTGACTACTCCTAGGAGATGGCACAAATATGCAAGAAGTTGTGCAAAGAAAGACCAGAGCCCAGGCTGGGCTCCTCTTCTGTCCAGCACGGGTACAAACCTCCTACCGTATTGCAAGTGACTGTCACTGGAAGGATCCTGCTCCCTGTGACATCTGTCCTCTTTAGGGATGGGTCCAGAGAAGTCTTGGTGCTGGGATCCAGGCTTCTCACACTGCCCAAGAACAAAGTCCCCAGTCTCCACCTCCACCATCCTGGCATGTCCTCGGGAAGCACCTCTGGTGTGCAGAGCCTAGACCCGGGGGTGTCCTTCTCTGACCTGCCTTCGGAAGTAGCGGATGGCAGAGAGGGTGCCAAAACTTGCCAGGAACACTGGAAAAGAGCCCAACACATTTCCAGAGTGAGTCTGGGTGCTTCTTCCAAACCTGAAGATCTCTTCCAACCCAAGATCACAAGCTTCTTGGCTCGCCCTGGTCCATGGGATGTGTGGGGGTCACTCCCCTCCCTTTTCAGTCCCCTCCTGCCTTTGCTCCTCATTCCCACCACACTGTGCTGGTTCCCAGTGTGTTCAGCCCTGACCTGTGCCCAACCTGACCAACCACAGCTAGTCCTATAGTTTGGGCACATGGATCACACCTCCATCTGACAGGAAATGTCTGTTTTTGAAGAGAAACACAACACATTTTATGCATGTGGAGGAGATGGGTGGTCGTTAGATATACAGGTTCATGTGGAGATCTAGGGGAATTAATCTGGGGTGAGAAGAAAAAGTCACCAGGGATTCGGGACAGTCCCTTCATTTTCTACTTCTGTTTGGACCAGGAAGATGCCAAGAAAAATAACCATTTTGTGGGTTGTCTGTGGATACCCTGATCCCAGCCAAAAGCAGAAAATGCCCCAAACCCAGAATCAGAAAATGTAAAGCTACAAAAAATAACTAATGCAGATTATACACAGAATCAAGCTCTTCTTTGTACTTTCTGCTACTGTTTTTAGCTTGGCTTTTAAGAGAGGTAAAATTCCCCTGATCCATGCCCAAGATAGACTGAGAGCCCACCCTGTGCCTTTGGACTTCCCAGTTTGAATTCAGACTTGACTTGGTTTTACATGTCAGAACCTGGGGATATAGACAGGGAAATCCAACTTGTTAGACCCTAAAGTGCCAGAAGAGAGCTGCTGGCCCAGGATGCCAGCCAGGCCTCTGGCCTCCCCTCCTGCTCACTGGGTTATGCAATCCCTGGGGCACGAGGCCCAGATCCTGCTTTTCACACCCTCTCTGAGGCCACATTGACCATCTCATACTAAGAAGGAAAGGCCAAAAGCTCCTTGTGATGACTGCTCCCAGCAACTTTAGCTAATGAGCTATTCTCAGGCAGGGGTGTCAGCTTCCTATGTGACCTTAGTGGGGGACATTCCTGCCAGGGACAAGCAGTGGGAAGCCCTGGCCCTGGTGTCTCACCCCATGGTGGGGGATCTGTGGTGCCCACGGGCTGGTCCCTTGTCCTGCTCATCCAGTGACCTGCAGCCCTTGGGCTGCTGCTCAGTTAATTCAGCTCCCTCTGTCCCCACCAGTTATTCAAGTGCTGTGGTTGGAGAGGAACTGGGAGAGCTCTGTTTGCTTGCAGGACTCTGCACCAGGATACCTCAGCTGAGCATTTCAGGACAGGGTTTAGTGGGCGTGGTGGTGTTGGGTTGATGGTTGGACTTGATGATCTTAGAGATCTTTTCCAACCTTAATGAATCTATGATTTAGAAAAAAGATTGTACCTTTAGAGCATGTTAGAAAAATACGTGCATTTGTTCCAGCTGAGATGGACCTTTACACTTTAGGTCCTGCTCCAGCTTCTAACCAGCATGGATCCTAAAGAAGCCTCTTGTCCCCTGGCTCTGGTGTTGGTCCCTGCCAGGCTGGATGGAGCAGGGCCAAAGCTAGAGATACCAACTTGTCCTGTGGCTCAGTTCAAGTCAGCAGTCACTTTGTCTGGGGAAAGGACAACCTAAGTGGGTAGGAACCAGGACAGCCATTTCTATAGGAGAGAGGTGTTAGGAAGTAACAGGACACTTTGGAAAACCAGGAAAACGACTGCATTTCCCCACAGGCAGTGTCAGGTGTGTCAGCAGCCCTGCCTTTCTCCCCACCATGTCTTCCACAAGGTCCTTCCCACCCATTTCCCACCAGGCTGGGCTCTGTACATACTGGTTTTCCAGGCATCTGGAGCCTGCAGGTCGGAGGTCTTCACTGCCCAGGAGGCAAAGGCACAGAAGACCAGGCACATGTCTTTGTGGGTCAGCGCCAGCGGAACCTCGGGCGTCCCTGCGAGGAGAAGAGAAGGAGGTTTGGGCTTTTACACCATCTCCTCTGCCTCCCATCCCTCTGGGCAGTGAATCCCTTTGCCCTCCCAGAGAAATACACCTTGGTCACACATCTGCCCTCCCAGAAGACCTGTTTTCACTGCTGGTCTAGTCCTGTTTAGGACTTGGGTGTGTTTCCTGAGGAGCCGGGAACACTTTTCACCCCTCTCAGCTTTACCCTTTGCTCAGACCCCGAGGGAAGCCCTGTGCCCTGGGGCTGCAGGCAGGTCCCCCTGGGCAGGGTCCTGCCAGGCAGTGCCCTGAGATCCATGCAGCTCTAGGACAGCACAAACCCCCCTGAGAAGCACCAGTGCTCAGCATCCTTCTGCAGACCCCTCCTCACTGCCCCACCTGCCACTGCCAGGGAGAAAAACAACCCTCAGTGCCCTGCATTTCTCTGTTGGAGTTCCAGTCTAGCACCACTTGAAGATACATTGCAAGAGCAGGTTATTTTTACTCCTATGTTTATTTGATCAGGCTTTTAATTAAAGCTGGCTTATTAATTAGCTACGACCCTGGCAAAGGGGCTTTTCCTCTGTGCAAACAGACTGGAAGCTCTATTTTCAGGCACCTTCTGGGATGACTCATTCATTATTTGGTTTTAATATTAACTGTGAGGCACTGGGGCTGTGAGCATCATATAAGCTTTAAGATAAACACACTGGCTGTCCTAGTGGGTCAGACTTGCTCTCCCTTCATTCTGTTTCCCCTCCCTTCCAGTACCAGTTAATACTCAGGCAACCTCTGAGGTCTCAGGAGGGTGTTTTTCAAATGAGTTTGTGCTATAAAGTCCCCCTCACCTCTTTCAGTGGGCAGCCCTGGGCATGTTCCACTCCATGCACACCTTTTCCCCTACCAATATCAGATGGATTAGCAGCCCAGACTTGACAAGCCAGTAGCTCAGCAGCCACTGCCTCATCTCAGGGGCATGAGATCTTTGGGATGCAAGGATTTTGCTGCTTTGCCTCCCATTCCCTCAACCAGAACTACAGGTATGTGGTTCTGTAGGCAGATGGATGGCAATGGGAGGGGATTCCTATCCCCCCAGACCTTGCAATGACACCAGACATGTCATGTTTAATGCTACCAGCCACTCCAGGAAGCTTTTCTTGGCCAGAGTGCAAAAGAACAGATCAGATCCACAGTAAGTTATATCATTATATCCATCAGGGGGATAACTGAGTCAGCTGGGAGAGGAACTTTGGGCCAAACTGATTTCAGCTGGTGGCATGCACACTGCCATGAGCCTCAGCATTGGAGTTTGTGGGGAGCAAAGCCAGTTGTGTACAGAATACAGCCAGATTCCCTCTCCATGCCTCCTGCAGGGCTGGGCCAGCAGCATTATCTTGGCATAGGGACATGGTGAGCATCAGGAGACAGAGCCAGTGCCACACAGCACGTCATGGTGGTGGCCTCAGCCACCCATCCAAAGATCCCTGCGAGAGCCCAGGGCTGCTGTGGGGCAAGGAAACGTGCCAGGGCTTCCTGGCAGGGGGTAACAATGCTTTACCTGTCAGTGCAAGGGCCATGTCCAACCCTTCTGGTTGCTCCTGGCCTCTTCCCAGTGGAGCCAGAGGGACGAGGGCGAGTTTCTCTCCAGATCTCCTCCGAACCAGAGCCTGGGCAGCTGGGGCTTGGCCTCTCACCAGCCTCATTGGCCGCTGCAGGAGGGACTTCAAAGCCCCCACAGCTTTCTTCACCTCAGAGGCTGGGGCGATTGGGAAGATCCCTCTCCAGCCTGCCCTGTTCCCAGGCCCACCCCGAAAGAAGTGTTTGGACACCTCAGGGACTGAGATAACCAGGGAGTCTTTGATGGGAGACCCGTCAGGATCCTCGTTTTGCAGCAGAGTCTGGTCCAAGCTGCTGAACTTCTTTCGCTTCCTGTCTTTACCCTTGGCTTTTTTCCTGTTTCCTTCTGGTTCATTGAAAAAATACTCATACAGTTCAGGCAAGGATATTTCCCTTTCCAAGGGTGTTTTCTTCCCCTCCAGAGAGTCCTCCGTTCCTTCTTCTTCCCCTTGGGAGTCACAGAACAAATACTCATACATCTCGGGCCAAGTCACATCCAGGGTGTCTGCCCTTGCAGAGGCCTCAGCTGCACAGCACGGGGCCCCCAGCTCCACGGGGGTCTTGGCTGCAGGCTCCCAGTGAGCTCCCCCAGCACTATCCCCTCCAGAAGCCACCACACTCTTGGGATGGAGAGGCTTCTCCAGCACCTCCTGGCATGCCTTGCCTGGGGGGTCCAGCTCCAGGGGGGTCTTGGCTGCAGGTTCCCAGTGAGCTCTCCCAGCACTATCCCCTCCAGAAGCCACCACACTCTTGGGATGGAGAGGCTTCTCCAGCATCTCCTGGCATGCCTTGCCTGGAGGGTCTAGCTCCATGGGGGTCTTGGCTGCAGGTTCCCCATGAGCTCCCCCAGCACCATCCCTTGCAGAAGCCACCACACTCTTGGGATGGAGAGGCTTCTCCAGCACCTCCTGGCATGCCTTGCCTGGAGGGTCTAGCTCCATGGGGGTCTTGGCTGCAGGTTCCCCATGAGCTCCCCCAGCACCATCCCTTGCAGAAGCCACCACACTCTTGGGATGGAGAGGCTTCTCCAGCACCTCCTGGCATGCCTTGCCTGGAGGGTCTAGCTCCATGGGGGTCTTGGCTGCAGGTTCCCCATGAGCTCCCCCAGCACCATCCCTTGCAGAAGCCACCACACTCTTGGGATGGAGAGGCTTCTCCAGCACCTCCTGGCATGCCTTGCCTGGAGGGTCTAGCTCCATGGGGGTCTTGGCTGCAGGTTCCCCATGAGCTCCCCCAGCACCATCCCTTGCAGAAGCCACCACACTCTTGGGATGGAGAGGCTTCTCCAGCACCTCCTGGCATGCCTTGCCTGGAGGGTCTAGCTCCATGGGGGTCTTGGCTGCAGGTTCCCCATGAGCTCCCCCAGCACCATCCCTTGCAGAAGCCACCACACTCTTGGGATGGAGAGGCTTCTCCAGCACCTCCTGGCATGCCTTGCCTGGAGGGTCTAGCTCCATGGGGGTCTTGGCTGCAGGTTCCCCATGAGCTCCCCCAGCACCATCCCTTGCAGAAGCCACCACACTCTTGGGATGGAGAGGCTTCTCCAGCACCTCCTGGCATGCCTTGCCTGGAGGGTCTAGCTCCATGGGGGTCTTGGCTGCAGGTTCCCCATGAGCTCCCCCAGCACCATCCCTTGCAGAAGCCACCACACTCTTGGGATGGAGAGGCTTCTCCAGCACCTCCTGGCATGCCTTGCCTGGAGGGTCTAGCTCCATGGGGGTCTTGGCTGCAGGTTCCCCATGAGCTCCCCCAGCACCATCCCTTGCAGAAGCCACCACACTCTTGGGATGGAGAGGCTTCTCCAGCACCTCCTGGCATGCCTTGCCTGGAGGGTCTAGCTCCATGGCGGGGAGGTGTCTGTGGCCACCCCACGTGGGGCAGAGTGTCCCCAGCCTGGCCCTGGCTTGTTGCCCACCCTGTCGGCGAGCTGCCCGGCGCTGCAGTCCCTCCCCGGGACGCCGTCCCCTTGCTCAATGTCACTGAGACACTGCTCCTCGGCCGTGGCCAGGGCGGCGGGCGCTAGGGCACATTCTTCCGACGCCGAGAGGAACTCAGCCCACTCCCTGTCGTTCAGCTGGATGCTGTACTCGAAGTTATCCATGCCTGCAGCAGCGAAGCAAGGGGAAGGGGGGGCAGAGAGATCAGGGCGTGAGGAAGGGGGCACCGGCATCCGCAGACATAGCCGAGGTGTGTGCCCCAAACCCTTTCCCTCCCCAGGTCCCTGCGCTGCTTCCCAGCCATCTGCGTTCCCATATCCTCACTCATTTCCAGCTGAAATCCATGGGAGGCGAGGGCAGCTCCTGGCAGACCCAGCAGGACAAGTATGGCTGTGCTGGAGCACAACCCAGCCAGCAGTGAGACAGACCACTACTACCCCCCTCAGGCCCCTCCTGCACCTGCTGCCCCAGGCTGGTTTGGGATGCCCTCCGCAGCAGCATCACACCTCACACACCCCTCTCCCACTCCCTACAGCCCGTGGAAAAAATTGGGAGGTTCATGCTGTGTGAAGAGTCCCATGGCATCAGGCATGAAGGCAGCCTGGAGCTCAAACAAGGGCATTTCAGCTGCCCCCTCTGTACCCGTGGCTCTGGGAAGGGAGATGCAGCAGAGCCCCGTGGCAGCAGGTGGGGGATCCAGCAGGAGGAGGAGAAGCAGAGGGATGACAGAGCTGCATCCTACCTGTGCCACAACCTCAGCGGGTGATGGAGCCATTCAAAGAGCCACGCAGGAAAGTCCTCCCAGCACAACATGATGCTCTGTACCCTTGACGGGGGCAGAGAGCTCAGCTCCAGCACAGATCCATTCAGGGGCTAAAATTAGACACCCCCCCCGTCCCTCCCCGGTGTGACACTTGAGATCCCAGTGTGATGGGTTCAGAGAGGGCAGGCCCATATATAGAAGCTGGTGGGGAAGATGTGAGGGTGCCAGTCAATGAGTTTCTGTGCCACGGCCTCTGGGGTCCCTGGGCCCACTCCTGATGCCCACTGTTCCCTTCTGCCTGGGGCTGGTCCATGGGATGGAGAAGAGGACCCCAGGCCACAGAGCTCACAGCCTTTGGCACAAGCTGGAGCATGACATCTGGATGGCAATGACTGCTCTGTTTTGCAACATACCCACCTCTTTGCCTCAGTCTGTAGGCCACCCATTTCTAGGCTGATAAAAACATGCCCCAGGGGCATTGTCTGCCTCTCAATAGCAATCCTAGGGCACGTCTTGCCAGCCCACTGCAGATTCACATCAAAAGATCACAGCCAGCGTCATGGTCTTGTGACAAACCTTGCCTGGCACATGGCAGCTGTCCCGTGCCACCCAGGAGCATCTGGTGGGGGTGGCAGTGGGAGGCTTGGGTTGGAGATTAAGGGTGAACCTGGCGCAAGGGAGTTACATGGGAAGAGACTGACCAAGGGTGGCCTGGAGTGTCAGCAACCAGAGCCAGAGCCAGAAATAGCCCTCAGCTCCTGTGGGTCCCGTAGGCTGCTCCACCGCACGCCCTCCCTGTCCCAGGGGCCAGAAATAGATGCCCTGAAGCAGCTGCCCAGAGCACAGCCCCTGCTGCCCCGAGGGGGCACAGCCCTGCCCTGACCCTGCAGACATGCCTTTTGGTCACCAGGACACTCCAAACTAGAGGCGGCCACCTGTGTGGGACCTACGTGCTCTGCGTCCACCTGGGGCTCCCCAATGGGGATGGAATGTTGGCCGTGCCCCGAGGAGCCAGGGCCAGCACCCAGCTCCTGCTTCCACACCCCCGAGGGCAGCCAGGCCTCCTGCCTTGCCCTGCCAGCCCTGGCCATCCCGTGGGAAGGAAGCTCCTCGCCGTGGCTGCCTCCCCGCACTGCACCAGGAGCAGCTGGAGCTGCAGCGCCGGGTCAGCAGCCACCAGGACACGCTTCCTTCATCCCTGCTCCGGGCTGACGCACGCAGGGAGCTTGTCGAGCCGAGAAAATATGGAAGGAAAGAGGTCTGGTGTCTTCCCATCCTATCTCGTTTCTGATCTGGCTACACCCTTCTCCCTCTCCCCCTCACGAGCGCTTGCAGACGCAGAAGGGAAACCAACTGGCTTTCTTTTTTTGG
>NW_009954555.1:2915396-2915656 GCF_000747805.2 Chaetura pelagica
GTGAGCCAGCAGCGGGTGGGCAGCCCGACCCACCCGTGTCACACTGAAAGCCAGGGCTGGAGCAGCCACACACCAAACCCAACAGGAACTGCACACACCCCACCACACCACCCACCCCGGCCTCAGAGACACAAACAAGCCTCGGCGCAGGAGGCATCCAAGTATTTATTTAGCTGTCCAGGGTAAAGCCCACACATGGTCCTTGGGGAAATCACACATCTGCTAACACTTCCCTGCCTTCCTCTGGGGGGGGGGGGGAG
>NW_009954555.1:2915912-2941409 GCF_000747805.2 Chaetura pelagica
GGGGGGGGTAGCTGAAAAGCCCAGCATGGACTTGAAGGGTGAGGCACCCCGAGCCCCAGAGCTGCAGAAGGGGCACTATGCCACCTGCAAAGGACATTCCAGCCCAGATAGACCATCTCTGATTACCTTCTGGCGTGTGGTGTGTGACCCTGTGCCTCTCTGGGCTCCAGCTCTCCAGAGCTCTTGTCTCCAGAGGTGTTGCCAGATGCTGGGATGCTGCAGGGCTGCATCTGGATCAAGGTGACCAGTGGACACCACGGGCAGGCAGGCACAGGCCTCCCCACCACTTCCCAGCACCTCCAGCATTGATGCTTTGGTATTAAGGACATTATATAAATAACTAATGTCAATGTGTAATTAGAGAAGGGCCTGAAATAAAGCAGCAGATGAGGCCCCTCTCTGCCTGATGACATAGGACATAGCGTGGGAGAAAGAGACAGAATCAAGGGCATGGAAAAGGGAGCTAGGCAAGAAAACCTGGAGGGCCATGGAGAGGGCACTTCCTTTGGCATGAAGTCCCCTTCTCTGGATGCAGGCTGCAGTTTATTACTCCAAGACTTCAACAGACTGGCAAAGGAAGAAGGAGCTAGCAGAGCTGAATAGAATAATACTCTAAGATAAGCAATTTCCTATCCAAGAAACTCCATTTGGGAAAATTTTACCTTCACAGAGCTTTTAAAATCAGCACTAAAACATCAGGAGTATGGGGGTTTTGGCTGAATTCACTGCCAGAAAACACAGTTGATGCAGAGAAATGTGGGTCTGATCACAAACACGTCCTCCCTGCCCTGATCTACACCCATCCCATGCTGTGTGCTGGGAAGGGAGTGATGAGATTGCAGGAAAAGCAATGGAAAACAAAGCAAAACAACCAAAAACATAATGGGAAGAGAAATATGTCCACAGGTTCAGGAGCAAGACTACATTGGCTTTGCTGCTTCCCACTGCCTGGAACAGCCAGCTCTATTTGTGTCCCTTTTCTCATGCCTCCTTCCACTTTGGCTTTTCAGCCTTGGTCACTGATAGTGAGGCCTTGTCTGTCTGTCTCTGGCTGATCCCTGGGCTCTGGTCTTCTGCTTTCACAGTGCCAGCCTTGTGATCTGCCCCTCATCTGATTCATTTTTCCCCTTCCATAAATCCTGTGGGGTACAAACTGCTGCACAGATAGCTCAGCCCTTTGTGTCCAGGAGCAGGGAATGCTGAGCTGCTCGGGTTCAGCTTCACCCTTGCACTGCTACCAGCCACAAGACCTCCCTGGTGACAGGGAGAGAACAAACAGGGAATTTCCATCTACCCCAGAGAAAGCCTGGAAGTAGCAGTTACTCCATGATGAGGAAGGGGTTAAGTCTGCATTGAAACTCAGAGTGCAATGGAGCTGTAACCACCAGTCTGGTTTTGCTGGTTTGGGGGCAGGTGAGTGGCTAAGAATTATCACCCCCAAACCATAAGAGGGCTGCATTGTTTTTGCCTAAACCCTTTAACTGTTTTGGTGGGTTTTGGGGTGGGTTTTTTTGCCTGAAACTCACTCCCCAGGCTCTCCTAAAATTCAGGCCCATGCTTCCTGAGCAGCCAGCAGCAGGCTCACTCAAAGGTCAGCCTTAGCTGACTTGAAACTCAGCCCGCACTTGCCTGAAACTCTGCCAAGCTCTTCCAAAAGCCTTGTATCCTGGCCTGAGTTTCGAGTCGCTGATCCAAGTCTCACTGGGTTTCAGGTTTCCCCACAAGCTCTGGCTTTGCTCTGCACAAGAACAGCCCCAGGCCACATCTCCTCTGCTGGTGGGACCCTTCCTGTTGGGGCAGGGGTGGCAGCAGGCAGCCTTCCCATGCCAAGGAAGAGGTGGCAGGGCAAACAGGGCACACAGCTGCCTCAGAGGCACAGGCCACAGGTGGGCCTGATTTCCGTGGGCCTGATTTCCATGACCCTGGATTCACCATCCTTGAGGGACAGGTTCTCCAACTCCAGAAGAGCCAAGAGGCTGTGGGGCCACCACCCTCTGCCCCAGCGTGGCCCCAGCAGGACGAGCTGTAGTTGTTGGAGGACAGGCAAGACTTAAAGTTCCACAAATCTTAGCAGTGCCAAGTTACCCCACTGCATTGTTTTATTCTGAACTGTAGCACAGGAACACCAGACCAGTGCATGGTCTGCTGTGGCTGTTGTGCTTCTGGCTGGGGCTCAGCAGCTGTAAGGCCAGGTGCCTGCTGTCATGCCCCTGCCACCTTGCTCTTCACCTTGCTCACTGCTAGGAGACAAACCAAGCTCTCCAAGCCCTCTGCAAGTCATACCCAGACAGATGGAGTTATCACAGTCTTTTTTTACAAGTCCTGAAAAGAAGCTGAAGTTCCAGCTCCTGAGAATCAGTTTCATCACTGAATTAATCCAGTTTTTTACCGGTTGAGCTAATTCTTCCTGCCATTTCCACTAGATGTCACTTATAGCCAGAAAGTTAGCAGTTTCTCTAGATTTTTAACCTCCTGATGCACGGGTCTATGCTAAGCTAAAAAACGGGTCTTAGATGTCCAGGACATGGGGAGTGTCATGGTATGAGAGCAGTCAGGATTGCAGGCTGCAAGGGAGGGGTGTAGGGGAAGCGAACATCTCCTGAGGATCCCGTCCAGCTGGTGTGGTGCCTCCAGGGGAGAGGAAAAAGCCACATTCCAGAAGGCTGGAAAAGCAGGGGCTTTGCTAACACCAGCCTGTGTATGTTGGGAGTCTCTACAGCAAGTCTGTCCTGCTTTCTACTGCAACATTAAACCCTCAGAGATCGGTGTAGGTAGGTCACCAGCTGCCACGTGTGGGTGTCCAAAGCTTGGAGCCAGTGGGCAGCCCTATCTCTGCAGCCACCAACCCGTCCCAAGCTCTTTGGGGTAAGCCCTTACTCTGCCTTTGCACATCATTTGCATGCAAACCTTCTAGGTTTAACCAGCTACTGTATCTGCCTAGCAAAACAAATGGTATTTTGGGCAATCCCAGCTGGGGATGAAAATCAAACCCATGTGGTAAAAGCAGAAAGCAAAATTCACAGGAGCATGAGCTGGTGTCTTGGGCCACCTCTTTGGTGTTCTTTTTCTCTGGCACCCAACAAAGTGCTGGGGCTGGAATGGTGGAGGGGGAGGCACACTGACCCTGGCCCTTGGGAGTGAGATCGAGCTCTGGGAGGAGATGCAGAAAGAGAGAAGGGCCTGAGACCATCTTGCAGTGTCAAAGCTCTCCCCTCCCTGTTCTGGCTGTGGGCCTGGAAAGGGCAACGGTAGCTGGACCTACAGCCACAGCTCCATTTGCTGTCCAAGTCTCTGATTAATTGTGTTTTGGGTTGAAAGGGCCTCCCCTCCCACCTCAGCCCCAGATGCAAGCTGTTCCACATCTGCAGGACCCTATCAGTCCTCAGGGTCCCCAGTTCCCCACCCCTGCACTGCCCACCCCCATCCAAACAGATCCTGCTCCAGCTGAACGGGGCATCCCGGGTGTGTTATTCTAACTCCCAGCACATCGGCCACTCCACTGATCTCAGCCCACCCACTGTCAGCAGCTTCAAAGAGCACGGGAGAGGTCAGGTTGCAAGCACAACAGACATGGTAGCTCCTGGTGCTCCTGCTCTGCTCACCCTCCCCAGGGCAGCAGGACCCTGGAGCAAAGGCTCCAGCTCCTTGTGCACCACTCTGGTCTGGCTTCAATTAAATCAGCCCTGGGGAGCTGGTGACATGAACCCTCTGAAAGCTGGGGCTGTAAAATGGGGATCCCAAAAATCCTGCTGTGTTAGCAGAGAGCCACCTTCCCCTCTGCCCACGGGAAGTGCTTTCAAAGCACCATGGGCACGGTCACTGCAACCCGGGACGGAGGAGCTGGGCCAGCACAGAGCCTGGCACTCTGCAGCCTGATCCCCACAGCCCCAGGAGCCCAAATGCCACTGTCACAAAAGCTCAAGCTCTCTGCAAGCTGGAGGCTCCCAAGGACTAGAGTTCCTCCTCCACCTGCTTTTGAAATATGTTGCCTTTGGTCACCTGTGAATTAAAAGCCCAAATCCTCTGATTAGCTCTTTCCAGGGAGTTAATTTGTTTCCACATTTTTGAATACAAAAACCCCACAGAGAATCATGGCCAGGAGAGTAACAACCAGTGGTCCTTATCTCCTCAGGCTGAAGATTATTATTACAGAGGTTTCTGAGACAAAATTAGGATTAGAGCTAGGCCAGTACCACAACAATTCTTAATTATCTATTCCAGTGCCTAAGGCAATGTGTGTGCTGGGAGGCCTCCCAGCAGCCAGGGTAGAGCAGCAAGTGTAAAGCCTGAGTCAGGATAAAGAAAAGAGATTTATTTACCTCCCAGTAACACCTAGAGCTCCTGCCTGTCTGAGAGGGGGGTGGATTCTGCTGGGGGAGCCCAGCACAAGGGAGAAAAGCTGTGCAGGTCATGGAGAAAGCAGCCAAACACCAGATGCAGAAACACAAGGCTGCTGCACATGATGTTCCAGCCATCACTGGTGCCCCAGAGCTGGTGGTAAAATGAGAAATCAGAGCCTGGTTGGCTCTGGGGGCCCATGTGCTGCTCTTGTCCACTACACTGGGATGGTTCAACTGGCCTTCCCAAGTCCTGATCTGAGCTGTGGAATGTCTTTGTAGCCCTGTTGCCAGGGAAGAGAAATATCTGGGCATGAATCCTCTGCCCTGTCTGCAAAACAGAAACAGTGATTAGGGCCAGAGTTATTTGAGACCATTTAACTGTTCTGTGAACATACAAGCAATCAGATCCAGACACAGGACCACATGACAGAGAGGAGAGGTCTTCCCACAGCTCTCACCTTCACTTACTCCCTATTTCTGACTGTTCAAACTCAAGTCAGGTCAGTGCTGGCCACCCTTGTGTGTTCTTCCTGCCCTTAACCAGCTCTGGGGGCTCCCAGACACGTGCAGCTTGAGCTGGAAGAGCATCCTGCCTTCACAAACACAGAGCAGCTTCCTGACAAGAGGCTTCCCTGCCTGTGCTCCTGCTCTCATGACACCCCACATCAGAGCTCTGGATTTTCCAGCACAAAGAGCCCTCCCACTAAGCACACACACACTGTCCATAGTTTGCTGACCATGGATCCATCTGCCTCCCAGCACAACCAAACCAACCCACCTCCCTCTCTCAGGCTATTGTCTTTTGAGGAAATGTTATTGTTCCAGTCTTTGCAATAATGCTTCAGCAAAACTCTTCCACAGCAGTGATTTCTTCCCACCTTCCTGTCTGGGACTCCTGTTTTAAGTTCTTCCTCCCCTTCTTACTGAAAAGAAGCTATTTCTTCCCCCCATTCCTAGTGAGTGGGGTGGATGGGTACCTTGCATTTGTATTTGCATACAAGTTATTTGGGTTCTGACTGGGGACTGGGTGTTTCTGAGCTACTGAACTCCTTTGCATGCTGCAAATTTTTTTGTTGCTGCTTTAAAAAGAACTTAAGGCAGCAAATCCTATTGTGATAAAGACTATGTTTTTCAGCTCCAGTCAGGCTTGTTACTGGGAAGTGCCCAGGGAAGGCAATCCATGACCCATGAGATGGGTAGATGAGGAGGGCTGGAGAGTATTTTAGGTGACCCCAGCCCTTTTTGTATGACCTTGCTTGGGACTCCCTCTCTCTACTTGTGTTTCAGCACCCTGGCTGTAAAGCAGAGATGGAATAGCTCCTCTGCCTGTTCAGCACATCAGCACTGGCACCCTTTCCCCTTCTGCACTCTGCCAAGCACAACAAAGTGCCACTCTGGACCGGAGCCTCCAGACGCTGCTCTAATAACACAGCTAATAATAATAATGACAGCCCAGATGCACAGCACTAATGGAAATCTCTGTGCTACCTGGGGCTGCCAATGACTAATCTCTGGCCATTGATTTAGCAGCTGAGACCAAGCTGAAGAGACAATAACAACTGTGAAGACAGAAGCAGGCACCAGAATTAGGGCTGGAGGGAGATGAAAGGCTCGGGAGGAGCACGGTTATCCCTGCTCTCTTGGAGCAGGGGGTAGGACTGCTCTTTGCTTTGATAACCAAGATGATAATAGAAATACAACATTTCTACCCTCCATCTACCCCATCCTGTCCTCAGCTGAGACCATAACCCAGCCTGAGAGCAGCATCCCCAGCCTCAAGCCTTCTCCAAGCCTTTTCCCTGTGGATACCCAAAGAGCTGCTCTTCCTGTTCCCTTTGCAAGTGGAAGGACCTGGGCTGCGCTGTCGGTGCCACGCGGCCCCATCTCCCCCATCCCCACCCCCATGGGCACTGAGGGAACCTCTGCTGAGATAATCAGCTCTGCTAGGAGGTAATTGCCCAGGCAGAGGCCTGCAGTTGGGTGTGAGCAAGGGGCTGCTGAAGACAGGGGCTGAAACAAGTCAGGCAGCAGCTGACTGTGCACGCACCTTTTTATTTCTCCCCTGGGGGACAGAGGCTTAGAAACTGCCGGCATGGGACCAGGGCTCCCCTGCTCTGGCATCTTAACAAGAAGCAGCTGCTTGAGGCAGAGGGAGGAATGGCACAAGGACAAGGCCCCATTGCATTAATTAAAGGTCACGGGGCCATTCCAGAGGCTTCCCAATTACCTCGGCAAGAGTGTCGCTAATGTGAGATAATGATGTCACACGGCCACTAATGAGGCAGGTTATCCAAACCCCTGGCCCCCCAGGGCCCCCTCCCCACCAAGCTGTGCTATCCCTGGCAGACAAGCCAGAGGGAAAATGGCCACTCTTCCCCCTCTGGCTCCCCTCCACCTCTTCCCTGCCAGAGAATGGAGCTGGGGGAGGCGGGAGGAGAGGCCAGAGCCCTCTTTGAGGTTTCTGTGTCGAGGAGCATCTCAGCAAGGCCCCTTCTGAATTGCTCCTCAGAAGGGATGTCAACAGGATATTGTTCAGCACTGACCCTACTCCATTATTGCTCAGGCCAAATCCAGCCCCATTAGCACTCCTTAATTGAAGATAATTCGGAGCTGAAAATCTGCCTCCTCCTCTGGAGGGCTCCAGCCCCTTGGCTCCTTGCTCCTCCGAGCAGGGGGGATCTCCAGCAAGCAGGGTGGGTTGGCCCTGGGTGGGGAGACAGGCTGCTTTGTCTGGTAAAACTTTGACTAAAGCAGCCACCCAGGGGTCTTGGGTCAATATTGGTTTTGAGGATGGACGGAAAAAAATGCTGCAATATTCAATTCTATCCACCCTCTGCTGTGCTGCTTGTCTCCGGCCTCAATGCCTGGGCAGTCAAGGAGTGTAAACACCTCTTTGTCTTACAGCTCAGGCACCAGGCAGGAGGTAAGGAGACAAAATGCTGCAACAGAGATTAAAGTAAGCCCACAAATGGAGAAAAGCCACAGGGCCCCAAGTTCTTTGAATGGGAAGAGGAAAGGGGACAGGGAGCAAGAGGAGCGCCCAAAATAAAACAAACAGTGTGCACATCTGGAGGTGAGAGAGTTGTCCATCCTGAGCCCCAAAACTGATAGACAAGGGGGCAGCCTGTGAGGGACTGCAAGACCTACTGGTTTTCTGCCCTTATTCTCCTGCCACCACTGAGGGCAGCAGGCGGGGAAACCTTCCCCAGCATCCCCAATCCCACAGGAATGTCAGAGGCTCCTTTGCTATCCATGCAACATTCGCCTTCAGAACATCAAACCTCTGCACTGTGGTCAGATTGGTCTACACAGGAGGAGCGTGGAGGGGAAGCTGCACAGCGGCTTGAAAGCCATGGCCACAGCCCCAGCTGCAGAAGGCAGTGGCAACCACACCATGGAAGAGCACTGACCACATCCCCATGTGTGTTTTCCAGAGTTCTGCAAAACAGGCAAGGTTTCTGGTGACCAGAGTTCTGCAAAATTGATGCTTAGGAGAAATCCTGCTTCAAGAGCAGAGCACAATTCAGCACCTGCCTGGCTGCTCCCTCTTGAACACAAAGAGATCCAGCACTGAAGTTACCATGCAGCTCCTGGGAGGTGATTAGAGGTTATCAGCAGCTTCTCCTTGGCCTCTCCCTGTTGTGTTTCCTCCTGTTTGCTCAGGTAGTTTCTGCAGCAGCACTCATTTGTTCCCCCTGTGAGGCACTGTCACAAGCCTCCTCTTTCTTGAGGTCCTGCCTTCTGCCTTTCCAGATAATCTCTCTTTCAATGCAAAGTACTTATTTCCAACCGACTCAACAGTAGGAAAGCACAGGAGGGATGAAGAAAGAAAGAACAGGAGCTGGAAAATAAGGATAGCTCTTGCCCTAAGCCTGAAGGACCTGCAAGAAACTAACTGAAAGAGGCAGAACAGGAGGCAGGTGGGAGAAGAAATCCCTGCCAGCCTTGGAGGTAGGGAGATGGGAAGGCTCTACTACCTCAAGGTGGCTTTACCCAAGATCTTGGCAAAGCCCTCACAGACCCACATCAAGAAGTTGCTTCTGCCAGTGGGTAAACTGTAGTGGCACCCATCTCCAGAAGAGCTGCTAAGCCACCCTGTGTCCCTAGCTCAGACTGAATCCTGACCCAGGAGCACACACACATAAAATAGGGAAAGTCTTTTGGAGCAAGATCTGCCACCTGCCATTTATCAGGCAATGGGAACAGACAGCACACGATTGGAAATGAGAGAGTGTTTGCAGGGGGAGGCAGAGGTGGAGGGAGCAGGAATCTGAGAGTTCTCCCAGGAAGGTAGAGCTGAGAAGTGCCAGGGTTATTAATTATCTGCAGCTTTCATCCCTCCCACATTTTGCAAGGGAAGAAAAAAAAAGGAGAAAAAAAAAAGTTGTCAGGGCAAAACGAAAATGGGTGGGAGAGAGAAAAGAGATGAAAAGACTAAAGGCAGAAAAAAGGAGGAGCAGAGGGTGTACTGGGATCAGGCTTTGCTGCAGAGGGGGTGCCAGGACCAGGAGAACACAGTGTTTGCTGATAAGGAGCTTTCTTGCCTATAGGGATCCTGTGAAGTCCTCCAACAGGCTGAAGTGCCAAGGGGTGGGGTATTTTCCATTTGCCAGCACAATTACATCTGCTCTAGGAATTCTGCTCCCGTGGTTCCCCCAGACTGGGTGGGATTTTTCCATGCACTTACAGATCAGGCTAAACCAACAACATTTTCAAGTGTAGCCCTAACCTGCAGTAAAGGAAGAGACTGGGAAGGGCTGGAGCACTAAACCCTGACCTTTGCTAATCCACGGGCAATAACTCCAGGTGAGCAGTATGCTGCAGGCAATGTCAGACTTTGCTCTCCCTATGGGCAGCATTTTTAACCTTAATAGCAGCCAGGCTTTCCTGTCAACTTGCAGGCAGCAGCTGTGGGTCAGGGAGTTGCTGTGGAGCTGTGAAGCTGTCAGCTGCCCTGGGAATGACGGGACAGGACGATTCCTGCAGTGTCTGGTGGGAAGGCCACAGGACTTGGACCTTCAGGAGAGCTGTGATGTGCTGCTGGCCTCCCAGGAGACCTTATTCAAAACAGCACCTCCCTTTGCATGCTTCTTCATTTCTAAAATTGGGATTAATGAGGCTGAGACCTTGGAGATGTTACTATAAAAAACAACCACTGTGTAGCAACCAAAGTTCTTACAGCAGATTGGGAAGATGCTCTTGGTTCCAACCAAAATATGGATGCTCTGAGCAAATTCCTTCAGTCATCTGTTAGCATCAGGACTCTTAGTGGTGGGCTTGGTTCAAGTTTTCTGGCCCACAGTGTCCCTCCTCACTCACAATGCAAATATAAGCTGTCACCAAGCAGCAGTTTTATGCAAAAACATGCCTGTTGCAGCATACAAAATATCTCCTAGCTAAAAAAATTAACTAGATAGCTGCAAAGAGGAGTAACAGCTGCATGCAAATCCATCCTCAGCCCTCCTCCCTTCTTGTCCAGTCCTTATCATGGTGTAGCCACTGGTCGATGGCAGAGGCAGAAGCTGCTTCCCACTGGGGACACTGCTGTCCAGGGAGTCGTTGATCTGGCTGTGTTGGTGCATTCTCTTGTGGCAGGGAAGGGGTGCAGAGAAGTTGAGGTTATAAACAAGAGGCAGATGGAATGATCTGAGGGTGTCCCAGGGCTCTCTCCTGCAGGACACATGCAGTTCCCAGCTCTGTGCTGTCTAATGACCAAATCAAAGGCCTTCTCCCAGCTGGGAGCATGGATGCAGGATTCCTACTGGATGCATTGCAAGAAATGGTCTCTGTCCCCAGATACTTACAAGGTAAGAAGTGAGTCTGTGACAGGTGAGCAGATGTGCCTTGCTCATGGGGCTGCAGGACACAGCAAGACCCAGCCTGGTTTTAACTGTACCCTGAGACTGCCAAGTTATAATTGGCACTGCTGCCCTTCACATGCAGCTCCTGCTCCACCCAGGCAGGGACAAAGCTGGTGACTCAAGAAGGAGCATGACCTGTACAAGGCCTGGATCAGCTCTGTGCTGACAGAATTGCTTCCTTGATGCCAGTTTCTGCAGACAAGGACCTGGCCTTCAGCTTTTAAAATTGTCTAGTTCCTTTGTCCTACTATCTGTCTGGAAGCCTGACTATAAATCTGAGGAAGGGCTGTTTTCCTTTGGAACCTGCAACTGACTTCTCTAAGCAGAAAATAAACACTGAGTCTGTCACCTCTGAGTTATGGGGGAGTTCAGAGGCTACAAGTGTGAAGAAGTTAATTGCCTAACACTCCAGTTAATCACTCTGAGCCTGCAGTGGCAAAATGCTCTGGTTCCTTTACTGGGCTCAGGGTGCCACAGAGCACCTCTGTGAGCTGTGCCAAGGGGGTGGCCTTTGTTGGACCTGGCAGGGTCACTATATCAAGGGCTGGCTGAAGTGGTACCACTGGTGGATGCCACCCTGTGCCTGCCTCTGATCACCACGGCAAACTCTAGCCAGACTGTGCAACCATTCAGATTTTGCAATCCCACCCATTGCAGGTCTCAGCCTTGGCCACAGAGGCTTGGAGGCTTTTGTGCTCATGTGGATCTGCATGAGTGGGTGTGTGGTGGGGAGAAAAAAACACTTGGTGGCTTTCTTTCAACTCCCTCAGATATCAGCAGAGCCATCAGAGAGTGCTGCCTGCCAGGCATCCTGGGGCTAGCACTGTGCTGCCCATCCTGACATATGGAGCACAAGTAGTTCCCATCCATAAAGTGAAAAGCAAGCACTTGACCAGAGCAAGTTGCCCCAGGTGGATTCCCTCTTCCCAAGCAACATTTTTCCTGTGGCCCCTGCCCTCCCCAGGCTCTGGGGACAGACACAGCAATGCTTTGGCCTGATTTCCTAAGGCAATTTTGACCGTGCAGCATCTTGGATGGAGCCAGGGATGGGGCTGGCGCTGGTGGTCGTTTCTGGTTCTGCTTCATGTTAAGCAAAGAGCTAATGGGATCCATGTGACTCTGCTATTTCCCTGGAGGAAGAGCTCCTCTGCCCACAGGAGCACAGCTGTCAGGGAGTCTGCCTGCACTTTGTACCTCCTGGGGAGGCTGTGGCTGCCAGTGCCAGACACGCAGAGCCGGCGGGGATGCCCTCGGGGGGTGGAGCCAGGGATGGGGCTGGCGCTGGTGGTCGTTTCTGGTTCTGCTTCATGTTAAGCAAAGAGCTAATGGGATCCATGTGACTCTGCTATTTCCCTGGAGGAAGAGCTCCTCTGCCCACAGGAGCACAGCTGTCAGGGAGTCTGCCTGCACTTTGTACCTCCGGGGGCGGTTGGGCCTGCCAGTGCCAGACACGCAGAGCCGGCGGTGATGCCTCCGGAGGCTGCCGCTCATTAACGGCCCCCGGAGAAGGAGCGTCACCGGGAGCTGTCGTGCTCTCTGCTTGCCCCGGCTGGGATTAGCAGCTCTCCAAGGAGCTGCTGCAGTTCAGAGCCAGGAACTCATCCTTCTTTTTCTCTTTTTCTTTTTTTTTTTCCCTGAAGCTCCCCTTTGCAAGCGCGTGTGTGCACACGTGAGGAGCAGCTCTGCGGCTCTGGGCTGGCGAGGCGGGTGGGAGCCGGGGAGGAGGGCGCCCAGAGGAGGCCAAGCAGGGCTTGCTGCTGCCAGGCTCCAGGAGGAGAACATCTGCCTTTTAATCACGTCAAAAAGCACCTTTGCAGGGAGCCAGACGCTGCCCCGAGCAGCTCAAGGCTGGGGTGAGGAGGGGCAATCCTTCCACTGGCCTCGGGAGCCTCCACAGGGGTGGTTTTCAGGAGAGATGTTCACCTGAGCTGGTGTCAGCCAAGCACAGCCCCATCCCAGCAGCTACGGTGCCTACAGCCTCCCCCTGCCCAGCACTGACATCCTCTGCCTGGCCCAGGAGCAGGAGATGAGCTGCTCCCAGACAGAGCCACTCAGCCTCTGCCTCTCATGAAAAGGAAAACAGTCTGGTCCAGTCTCTCCCAGTGACTCCAGGAGCTACCGAGGCTGGACGGGGCATGGAGTCAGTCAGAGCCTCTTCTGTGAGAGCTGCCCACTTCTCCACTGACACTCCTAACTTCAGCTTAATTGTCCCTGTACCTCTGCCTTTTTGTACCTCTTTTTTTGGTACCTGATGCAAGGCACCATGCCAGAGGGGCCCAGCTCAGTTCTGCTCTACATGAGCCCTGCTCAGGGGCAGCCTGGGCAGTGTGACTGGGAGGACGTTCCCACAGCCTTTGGCACTGGTTTGGCTGAGCTCACACAACATCAGCTTCCCTCTCAAGTGCTGCAGCCTTGCTAAGCACTAATGCCCAGGGCCTCCCCACTTGATAACTGCAATACAACAAGTCGGGGACAGGAAAGTGTGTGGGATGGAGCATCTTTCCCACCAAGCTGCAAACTTCTCTTAACAAAGACATGGCACTGGAAGGCATTGTTCTGCTTCCCCCCCTCCTCCCTGTCTGGCACCCCAGGCAGCCCCACACTACTGTGGTTACTTGTGAATGTTTATCCCCTCCTCAGGCTGAGTGTGAAACACTAATTGCTGTTGACACTTGCCAGGCTGGGATATTTAGCTCCCCCAGCCCCAAGACACACATATTGGGTGCTGAAAACTCCCCTGGAAGTGGCAATAGGGAGTGCAAAGCCTGACCCTGCCCTCATCTCTTGGGCACTGGCCTCCTCTGCCCCTCTCCACAGCATGTGGCAGTTTTAGCTGGAATTTTTCCCCACCTAAACCCCTTCCCAGGGAGCTTTCCCTGGAGAGCAGCATGGTGCTCCCCACCACGTCCTTTGGGCACAGAAACCCAGCAGCACTAGGGCCTGGTTGCTGCACCTGGAGGTTTATGAAAGGCTGGAGCTTCCCTTGGCCTTCAGAGCCTGGTGTGGGGCCTGGGGATGTGCCCACACTTCTCCTTGGCTCCTATTCAGTCCTTGTCACAACTTTGAGGTAGAACTTCCGCTTGTGCCTACCCAGGTCTGTCCACACCTGAGGTCACACATGGCAAGACACAGCTTTTCCCCTCCACCCTGTAGGCCCAGGCACAGGTTCTGCTTTGGATATGAGAATGATTTCAAACATCTCCACCCATCCTGCTCCCACAGAGCAACCTGTGTCTGGGGTTTGTGGGCACAGCTCAGCCATTGTTTGGTCTGCATGTTTCTCCTACAGCCAGAAACATGATCTGGGGACTGAGACATCATGATGGAAGGGACAGTAGTGACAGAGTGGATGGGAGAGGGCTGCAGTAGGACTGGGATGCAATGGGCTGATGCCAGGGGAAGGAAACAGGCACAGCTGAGGGAAAGGGGCAGAAGAGTTAAGCCCCCTCTCAGAGGATCAAGTGTGGAAGGAGCCAGCCCCATCATTTCACAGCCCTGCACTCAATCCATGAACAAAAAGTCTTTCAGAGCCCTTTAAAGAGGAGCCAAGGGCAGCAGTTGGTGTCTGGAGGCAACACCCACAGCATGAGGGTGGCCAAGCTGCTTGGGCTGGACTAATTGTCTCCTTCAGAGACATTGTCCCCCGTTAATGGAGAGGCCAGTCCCAAGAGGGGACATGAGGCCTCCAGAAGAAGGCCCCAAGGGATGTGCTTCACTGGGAAAGGTCTGTTTCTCAGCCACGTCCTCACGACTGCCAGTCTTGTGGGACACAGGAGATGCACTTGAAGCTGTGCCAGATGTCCTCTGGTTCAGCTCTCTGGGGAACAGCCAAGGGCAAGGAGCCTGCTCCTGCAGTGGAGAGGAGAAAGGTGGCAGGTCTGGGGAAGCTGAGTGACCTCCAGGACCAGCCACATTGCCCAGGTCCATCCTGCCTGAAACAAAGGGGTGACAGCCCTGCCCTGCCTCCCTGAGCTGCTGCCCTCCCTCCTGTCAGTGAAACGGTTAAGTGCTCGCAGATGAAAGCCATCCTGGGGATAGGCAAAGTGTTATAAACAAATAAATAAAATCTCTGTGTGTGAGAGAGAGAAAAGGGAGGGGAAGGGGGCTCCCGGGGAACGATGCAGCCTCATAAAATGATGACGCATGGACTGAGAGGGGTGGAAGGATGCCAGGGCATCTGGAAAACAGGTTCTCTGGAGATACACCCGATTCCTTCTGACGTAGGCAGGAGCTGGAGGTGGAAGGGCCCTGGCTGATGGGCTCCCCCCAGCTCCTTCAGCTACCCCATCTGTGGTGTGGAACCTCTCACTCTCCCCTGCCCAGAGCCTGAAGCTGCTGGTGTCCCTCCCTCCACAGGACCCAACAAGCCTGGGGGTGGGAGAGTGCAAAACAGCAGCTCAGCAGTGAGCAAAACAGCCTTTCTCCACTGTGGTGGACAAAGCCAAGCCCTCTCCCACCCAGCTGTGCCCTCAGTGCTGAGGTGCTAATCCCCAAGTGCCTGATTAAACCTTGAAACAATGACGATAATTGCTCCGACTTCCTTCCCACCATTGTCTGCCTGCCCAGGGATGGGGAAATCTTCACTGAAATGCCTCTATAGGAGGTTTTGCTTTACGAGGCTGCTGCTTTGTTTTTCAGGGGTATCTCCCAGGCCACTGAACATCCCATAGTCTGGGAGGGAGCAAGAACCAGAGCAGGGAGGATGTCAGGCCATGGGCCCAGCATTGCTGATCCTGGCTGGGACTCAGCTACCCATCTGGGTGATAAAAAGGTGATCTGGATGCAGGGTGCACGTGCTGAACTCTGGGTGTAGACAAACCTGGTGTGTCCATCACTTCTACTCCAAAAATAACAGAGAAAATCTCTAGAAGCTAGAAATTGCTTCCTTTGGGGGCAGGGGAAGAAGACAGGTCAGGAAATTGCCATGGCATGTTCTAACCCTTGTCCTGTCAGTTTGGTGTGGCTGTTTTTCTTAGGGAGATCAGACCTGTGGTTCAGCTGGTGCAGGATCCAACAACCACGAATGGGCAGGATCAGGCTGCAAAAAAAGCACATGTGAACTGCTGCCAGCAGTTCCCTGGGAGGAGAGGTTTCTTCCTGAGCCTTGTGAATCACCTCTTGTCTATTCATCTGTTAAGACCAGCTACAGGGAAATTGTCAGAAGGGCTCAGAGACCTGAGCAAGTCCTGAAGCTTCCTGTGTTACCATGCACCAGCTGAGCCTTGGCAACTGTCTGCCCATCAGCTCTGCCCCTGCAGCAGACACTGCGTAACACAACCCAGCTTAGGTTGCTGGTGCTGCCAGCCAAGCTAAACTGAATTAACCTGCATTTGCAGCTGAATAAGAGCATGCAGACGTCAGTTACCTCGGCTCAGCAGAGCAGGGGATTTATCTGACCGTGGTAATTTGAGCGTGGATCCCAGCCCTCTCCTGTCTGTGAGACATTAAGCAGCAGGGAAAGCAGATTTAAGATGCTGACAGCATGCGCAAGGTTTTCCTCTTCCAGGATCCCAAAGTGCCCAGAGAATTGCTGTGTGCACAGGGTAAGCACCTGGGCTCTGCGCCAGCCCCTGCAGAAATGCAGCTCTGGAGCTGAAACGCACCAGTTGAGTCTTTTTGGAAGCAGAAGAGGAACTGGAGAGCCAGAGCCAGAGCTGCTCCCAGTCTCACAGGTGCCTCCCTGGTGCAAATGCCACGGGAAGGCCTGCAGATCTGGGATTTACATTTTATGGAGGGAGAACTGGTTTTGCCATTTAGTCCCTGGAGATTTGGGTTTAATCCCTAGCTCTGATGCTGACTCACTGCACCCCCTGGGTAAGCCCCTGAGCAAGCCCCTGAGCACCTTACAGGGCAGTAAAATGAGAAGAACCATCATTTATGCATTGTCCAAGCTCTTTGGGTCAGGGACTTTTCCTTCTTCTGTATGTGCAATGCCAGGCACAACAGGAGCCCGCTTTTGGATGAGTGCCTGTAATCCAAATAAATGCTGGAACCAATTCCCAGCACTCTTCCCATGTGGCTCTGAGATTCCAAGCCCAGGAGGCTTCATACCCTGAAACCAGAATGACATTGATGGGGGGTGGGGTGGTTATTCATCGTTATTTAATGAGGACATTAAACTGTAGTGTTCAGCCGTGGCCTGTGCACTTGATGAGTCTTTGGGGAGTAACTGTGCTGAGAAATGCTTGCTCCTAGGGATGGACATTTGATATATTAACTTTGGCAATACTTGCAAACCAGTGTCATGCCAATAAGGCTATTGAGATTGAAAAAGAGCTGAACTGGAAAGGTGGGCGAGAGCGGGAAGTCCTGGAGACAATTGACAGAGACAGGGCAGGGGGAAGGTATGGGTGGTTCCTCACTCCATCCAGATGACACTGCTTTAGGACTTAAGGAAAACTGACAACCAAAAAAAAAGCCTTCCCTGTCTTCCAGCACTAGTTCCCTGAGAAGTCCTCAAGAGAACCACAAGTAGCTGTAAAAAGCCTTAAAGCCTTTGTGTTAGAAGGGGTGGGAGCAGCATCTCAGAGCTCTGCCTCACTGCCCTGTTCCCAGGGATGCAGGCTGTGGAGAGCACCCCATGTCATGGGGCCCAGGGGGAACACTCCCATCTTCCAAAGGCTTTTATCTGCTCACACCGAGGGAGAACAGAAACCAGTTGCTGTTTAACCCCTTCAGAAGCACTGCCAATGTTTCTGAAGTAGTCCAGTTCACTGCAAGGAGTCCAGCTCCCCTGTACCCTCCCCTCTCCCAGCACCAGAGTGAGCCACCCTGATGGGCAGGCACTGACCTGCCGTCCTTCTGTGATTATTTCCATCACAAATTAGAAGTGGGTTAGCAAAACCCATCCATATCCCCCTTAGAGAGTAGTAGCCTGTCCTTGCTGTTGATCTTGGCTGCCGTGGGAGCTTACAGTATTTTTTCAGCTGCAGAGTTTGGGATTTGCTCTTTCTGCCTTTCTTTCCTCGTGTTGTTGTTTGGTTTTTTTTCCCTTTTTTTTTCTTTCTTTCTTTTTTCCCCAAGCCAGATTCATATCAAGTCGTGTTATTCTGTATGCAAAGTGTAAACATCACCCCGGGTGCCAAAGGCAACACCACACACAGGAGGAAATAAGGCAGAGGCAGCGTGTGGCAGGGCAGGCAGCATGAGCCAAAGGCTGGAATGAGCAGGCACCCTGGCTTCCCTCTTCTCTGGACGTGAACTCCCTCACACGGAAACTGCCACAGAGCCTTGTCTCCTGCCTCTCCCTGCTTCCCCTGCCCACTTCCCCATCCATCCCCTGCAGATCACCACAGGGGAGTGAGGATCTGGTCGGAGCTCAGAGGAGTGCACTGGGGTTGTTGACTCTGAGGCATAAGGAGGAACAACTTGTGATTAACCATTGCATTCCCAGACATTTCTGCTGAGACATTAGCCTGTGTGGTCACAGTGGCAATCTGGGCTTCCCCAAGGCACAGGCCAAGGGCCCAGTCCCATCCTGACCTCTACACAATCACCCTGTGCTCACATTTCCTCCTACAAAAAATTGCAGAAAATACCATGATACTTCACCTCTTACAGGCTGGCCTAGGTGAGTCCCCCATGCTCTCTAGCAGAGCCCTGGTCCAGTGTTGGCCACCACAGCAGCAAAGCAGAGCAGATCTTTGTGCCCACCAAGAGCAGGCTGTGGGGAGAGTATAAATGCCTGATCCAAATGATCTCTGTGAACACCCAGGGTGCTGGCAGGGTGCAGGTCTGCCTGGGGGGCTGTGGGGAGCTGCAGCAGCTTGCAACACCCCCCAGCCTGCCCCACGGCTGCAGGCACAGCTCTGAACCCCACAGCCACCTCTGCTTGCCTTCCTCCAGCCAAGCCTCAGAGGACCTGTCTCGTGGCACACTGATTACAATAAATTAGCAACGCCTGCTGCTGTGCTTGGGGTGGAGCACCCAGCCCATGGGTGGATGTCTTGGAGACAAGCACACCTCTTATTATCCCATCCTCCTATTTTTGGCTTGGGATGCAGGGGCAGGCCCTGATGAGCCACACGCAGTTTCAAGCAATCTCCCTGGTCAGCTGGAGGTGTCCAGAGTCTGAACTTTACCCTTGGAGCACAAGGCAGAAATCTCAGGCTGTCTACCAGGTCTCTGTTGGCTTACACCACGGGTGAGGGTGTGGGTCTGCAGGCAGGGTGATCCTCTCCTTTTATGGCTGACTTCAGATTGGGGCCATAAATGAGGCTGAATGGAAAAGCTGCACCTTAACAACTCTAAGTGCAAGGAAAACTCAGAGAACCTTGTTGCATAGGATGGATGTCTCTGCAGCAAGACACTCCTCACTTTGGTTTGCAAGGACATCCAAGGAGAAGCAGGAGGGGAAAAGGAAGGTGAAGGGAGAAGTGTGGCTGCAGGATCTTCCTGGCTCAGGATTCTCTGTGGGCCACTTACGGCTTCAGGTAGAACTGTGTGTGCTCTGAAGGCTGAACCTTGAAGAAATCAGAGGTCTCAGCTGAGTTTGTTTCAAGTGGATTTTATGTAGGGTTTTAAAACATTGATCCTCACAGCTCTGGTTACAATTTCTCTGTTGCTCTTTGAGATCACAGCACTCTCAGCCTGGGACAGACAGTTCCCATTAGCATCTTCTGCTCTGGCCGGGGCAGCACAAGGGTATCTTTGTCATGGGAAAAATACACGGCCACCCACCCGCCTCTCATCAGTGGTGACAGTCGTGTTCCCCCACCCATGGCTGCTGCTGTCCCTTCTCCCAGCCTGCCTGTCACCCTGCCTACGTGCCCCTGCCTCACTCCAGACTGATGGAGGCCAAAAAAACACCCTGGAGCTGGCGGATTTCTCTCCCTTTGCACAGGCTTAAGCAACTTCTGCTAGGAGACAGGGCTGCTGATAAGAGCTGGGGCATAAAATGTGTTTAAGGGCCTGAGATTCCCTGGAGCAGGCCCTTTCTTCCCTCCCCGCCCTCGCTGGCGGGTGCAATTCATTAACCTGTGTGTCCAGCCCCAGCCCCGGGACTGAGGGAGCAGAGGGGTGGAGAGTTCCCACGGCTCCTGGCAGGTGAGGGTTGGGGTTGAAAAAAAGGCTGGGAGAGCCCGGGGGCTGCGGCCACAGGTGCAGCCCAGCAAGGACCCCGGCCATTTCCGCCCTCCGCCCGCCCACGGCCTTTGAGCCGGGGAGGACAATTCCCCTTGTGTTAGGTTCAGCCAGGCTGCTGGGAAGAAAGGAGCTTTGTTCAACAGATACTTGCCTAAAAAAAAAAACCCCACAAAACCAGAAAAAAACAACAAGAGAAAGCCCAGCATCGCGTTTCCTCTCTCTGAAGCAGCAGGAGGAGGGTGCCCCGCCAGCCGGCGGCAGCGGATTAGCCGCGGTGCCTGGGCTTGGTTGCAGAGGAAGGGTTGTCTCCAGCAGGAGAGGACAGGGCAGCAGTCTCAGCTCTTTGCTAGAGGCATGAAAATGGTCAGAGGGATGGAGCACCCCTGCTCTGGAGACAGGCTGAGAGTTGGAGTTGTTCAGCCTGGAGAAGAGAAGGCTCTGGGGAGACCTCACTGTACTTGGAGGAGACCTGTAAGAAGGATGGGGCAGAGTTTTTAGCAGGGCCTTTAGTGACAGGACAAGGGGTAATGGTTTTAAACAGAAAGAGAGGAGATACAGACTAGATATTAGGAAGGAATTTTTTACAATGAGGGTGGTGAAACAGTGGCTCAGATCACCCAGACAACTGGTAGTAGCCCCATTCCTGGAGTGTTCAAGGCCAGGTTGGACGGGCTCTGAGCAACCTGGTCGAGTGGGAGGTACTTTTGCCCGTGGCAGGGGGGTGGGACTGGATGACCTTAAAAGGCCCCTTCCAACCCAAACCATTCTGTGATTCTATGATTCCTGCAGCAGGCAGGGCTGGGAAAGCCAGCCTGGCTCTCAGGCCATAATGCCCCGGGCTGAGGGAGCTGCAGATCCTGTCACACACCAGGGACTGGCAGCAGGTCCTAGCCTAGGGCCACAGTTCCACTGGGACTGGAAGTCACCAGCTGCTTCAGGTTTCCTACCCATTAGTAATATTGTTAATTACTCAGTGACCTGCTCCCAAGAGCTGTAGGCTGCTACAGGAGCCAGACTGCCAATACTCTGAATATCAACAACTTTTGTGGTTTTGGCAGCTCAGGAGACTGAGGAGATAGCAGCACGTGGGCAACCAGGCCCCAGTCACCTAACATCAAACACTGCAGGGCCTTCCAGCACCCAGGATGTTGACAGTAATTATCAGCTTTATTCGGAAAGAGGGCATTTAGACTTGATGCCTTTTATTTGGGTTAATAGCCAGATAAACATCCAGATGAAGGCAGGGAAACATGCAGGCAGCTGGATGGACACACACACACAACATACACAGGTTTGAGAGGCCGTCCTGGTGAGACACAACCCTAACTGGCTGGGGGGTTGGACTAGATGATCTTTCGAGGTCCCTTCCCACTCCTAAGATTCTGTGATTCTGTGATGTTCACACATGCACACACGTTGGAAGTCACACAAATTCTTATCAGAGAGGCAGGAATGTAAGAAGGCCCCAGTTCAAGAAAGAGCTTAAACAGGCACTTTGCTTTCTTGAATCTAAAAGCACTTAAGGAAATACTTAAATGCCATCTCAAAGGAGGCTGCTTTCCAGAATTGCAGGCAAATGGCAGAGCTGATAGAGAGGAAACTGTTGTGTTAATGTAGAAACTGAATTATTTATTTTGTCTGGCTTCAAATGCTTCTCTCTGCTCTGAGATACTAAAAGCAAAGGTACTCTGACTTCCTGAGGATGCCAAACCCCTTACTATTTCTATTTGAAAAATCTAAGCTCCCATCCTCACCCCAGTCAAGGTGCCTCTCACTGTAAATAGCATTTACAGAAAGATTCGTTGTTTTGGTGCTGAACCTGAAGTAATGGGGGGAAATGAAGACTTCAGCAGTTTCTGATAATCTCAGAGCTCTCTCTGAGGTCCCGTGCTCTGGGAAGGAAGGTTCTTGCACACCCCATTGTTTCCAAGGTGCTGCAAAAGTTTCCCCAGTTGTTTTGCTGCCTTTGGTTCATATTGTCCCTAATTTGGTTTGGTTTGTTTTTTTCCAGCCCTCAACAAATGCATGCTCATTATTTTCCAACTGTAAAATAAAGCCAATGTAGAAGGAGCTTCCGTGAGAAGGGACAGAGGACTCAAGGTAATTACTAAGACTGTCAGAAAGGTCATGCAAAAGTGACAGCATAAAACCCCTGATTACTTGAAAATCTGAAGCAGCACAGTAGTCTTCCTTTGCCACTTGCTCTGTGGTGAGTAGAGTTTTGCAGGGAGAGAGCTCTAAAACATGAGGGGCAGCTCTTCCAGGGGTATAAACTCAAGTGTTGTGGCATTGGTTCCTACTAGCAACAACATCCAGCCCTCAGAAGTACCCTGGGATCACACTGGTGGAAATGCACTCTGGAGCTGCAAACAGGGATGAGAGCTCAGAGAAACCAGCCCATGCACAGGGCTCTTCTGCCTTTCTAGTTTCAGATCCTTAGGTGGCATTGATGCCCATTCACACCACACAAGACCCTGGTGCTGACTGGTTTTTGTTCTACTTCTTAAAGTATTTAGCAAGAGATGTTCTACCACTTCCTCAAAAGAAAGATTCTCACAGACAAGGAGATCTCAATGAGAGGAGATTCTTCTGCCCTTCACTAGAGATGTTTCCATTTTTAATTTGAAACTCTCAGTAAAACTGTAAGCATGAGGAATTTGAGGAGGACTTTTCCCAGCTCAAGTGAGCAGCATCCAGAGAGGTGATGGAAAGCACACAGCACACTGGGGGAGGCTGAGGTGCTTAGCAAGGAGTTAAATTGCATAATAATCAGCAAACAAGTGGATAATGGTGGGTTTGGTTGGTGTGTCTCCCCTCCTTCCTCTCCACTGCATAGTATTCCACCTGCTAGCTCCAGCCATAAAGTCATTCCCGGGGTTGCAAGGAGCACTTGTAAAATCAACAGGCCTTATCGGACCTAAACTTTGGTAAATACTCGGACAATCACTCCCCTTGTGCTTTCATCCCAGGAGCCAACAGACTCGATAATGTACCAGTAAAGATGAAGTCTCTCCACAGCATGAACCTTATCCCTGAGCTCTGTGCTCCTGGTGCCCCTCCCTGCCCTCAGCCTGGTGCTTATGCTGCTGTGTGGGTCTGACCCATAGCAGAGGTGCCCTGTGCAGGCTGCTGCACCCCACTGAGCAGCTGAGCCTCTGCAGGTCCTCACCCCACAGAGGAAAAAAGCTGGTTGGGGAAGGAGAGTGGTGCTGGTGGGTGTCTCTGAGGAGAGGGGGCTTACAGTGCAGAAAAGCTGCTCCTTTGAGAGGCTGCTGCTTTTCACCACAGCTCCCACACTCAATCCCCACATGCAGCCCCTGTGTTTGGCTGCACAGCCTTGCACACATCCTGTGCCAGAGCTCACTCCAGAACCAAAACATCTGCACTCACTCATCAGTGCTATTAGGAGTAGTCATGCCACGAGGGGATGTTGAGGATGAAAACCTCTGGGAGAGGATGGAGTCCACAGAGCCTGGAGAACAAGAAAGGTGATGTGGAACAGATGCTGAAAAGGCTGAGGATCCAGCAGAGCCTTTGGGAGGGCCAGGTGAGGGGTGCATGCCTGCACACATATGTGCAAGATCTTGGTGGCTCCTCACGGAGCAGCCCTGAGAGAACCAGATTTGGTGGATACCTGCTGCCCAGGGAGGAAGCTGCCCTCCTGCAGGCAGCTGTGCCAGGCAGTGATTCAGGAACTGAGGCTGTTTTGCCAAGAGCACACGTTTCTCAGAACAACTCATGCGACTGCTGGAGAAGAAAGACAGCTTTGTGGCTGAGCAGATGCTGCACGTGCTGTGCTCAGCCAGCCCCTGGAAAGCTCCAGGAAGACAGCTGGGTGCTCTCCTCACTCAAACTAGGCTTGCTAAAAGAGAAGAGCTCCATCTCAGCTGCAGCTAGCTCTGCCTGAGGATACACTGAGCAGCTGGACAGAGCACCCTGCTTCTGGGCAGCAGTCATCTGATCTATGACTTGGCTGGACTGGCGTCAGCAGGAGAGCTGCATGTTCCAGAGCAACCAGCTGGTTTGTTTGCAGGGCTCCAGACTGGGTTGTGTAACATGGCGAGGCCCAGCTTGGGCTCTGGGGAGGAAGGGATGAGGCCAAAGGAGAGGACTCTGCACCTCCCACTGCCTCCCATGCCAGGATTGGGATGCTTATGGAGTGGGGACACACATTAAATAATGTAGACCCCTCTTGCAGATTCAGTGCCCCATCCTTTTCATAACCCAGTCTGTGCTAGTCACTCTTTGAGCTGTATTATTCTGCAGACCTAAGACTGCATTCCTCATTCTAACCAAATAATTTTCCTCCTCCAATCAATCCTGATGCGTCCCCTTAAACTTGCAAAGCTGCATCTTGCCAGTGTCTCTCCTGTGGTGCCTGGATGGTTTTCTCATCAGTTGGCATCCCTGGCTCCCTGTTCCCCTGCAATGACTGGAGCTGCAATGCGGGTTCATGTAGGACAGCTAGAATCCTGGCTCCATTGCCCTTTTCTTTGGGTGCTGCCTGATTCAGAGGCACCTCACTGAGATAATGCCAAAGATCTGAGTCTGACACAGGCCACTCCATCAGAGAGAGGGAGAGAGCACATGTCACTGAAAGGCAGCAGCGTCATTGAGACTGTGGAGAGGCAGCATCCCTGGAACAAGTGGTAATGGAGGGCCCTTTCGGGCCAAGCAGGATCAGGTCAGGACAAAATGTGCTTCTTTAATTGCAGGTGAAACCACAGAGGCTGCCAGGGATCAGTATCAGGGGTCAGAGAAGGTTAAGGCTATGACTTTTTCAGTCTAACAGCAAAGAGCCAACTTTCCTTGCCGAGCTGAGACATCACCTGTCATTGCAATCCTGAAGACACCAAACAGCAAGACCAGGGAAGCTCTACTGTAGCAGGGCTTATACTGCCAGAGGAATGGTTTCCTTCACATCCACCAAACCCAGGCTCAAATGTTAAACCAAGTGCAAGCCAGAAAGAGGCAGCAATCCAGACACTTGAGTTTTGCTCTCTGTTACAAATTACACACACCCAAGCGAGGCAGGGCCTCTGCTCTTTGAAAATCTATCCCCAAGTGTTTATTATAGAAACCAGTTGCCCTCTTTGTTGACAGCCAAATTGCAAAGGCCTGTTGGAACTGTAAAGTCCATGCAGAGCCGCGGCCTCAGCCCAAACACCCGCAAAACTCCCTCTCTGCATCTAGCAACACGAAGCTCTCATTAGGTCCTGCTGGGATTTGAACCTAACGCTTGACAGAGTCTAGCTGTTTCAGGCATGAGGCTAAAACCACCCCCTCCAGCACCACAGAATACTCTCACTATGGAGAAAACACTTTGTATTAATATGGGCAGTAAGCTGCCAAGTTCCCAAACGTTTGCAATGCCAGAAAGAACACAGACGGTAATAATTAAATAAGAGAGGCGACGCAAGTTCCCTTTTACCCCAGCAATGCTAGCTGGCCACATTTTTCTATTCCTCCATTGCCTTCAGCTACCTGACTGCCAAGGCTAAGTGTCTCCCTGGCCCCTGAGCACAGCAGTGAAGGTTATCTTGGGAGTGATTTTCCCTGAAGCACTTTTTGTTAAAACAGCAACAAGGGCCCCCCTGAGGTGAGCTGCACGGAAGCCCCTGGGCTCTGCCTTTAGATGACTTTGCACCCCTGTAAAATGGGATCAGAGACTCTCAGGGGGCTCTGCAGGCAGGGGTCTCAGAAGGGGGGACCTGGTGCCCTGGTCCTTACCTGCACATGTCACAGAGCTGCTTGCTGGGCACACACAGCCCGTGGGTTATCAAAGCAGAGTCAGAAGGTTGGTTCCTGGCCGTGCTGCCTCCTGGTGTGAGTCACTTCCCTTCTATCTCGTGCATTTCCCACTGGGAAAACCGAGTTGATAACCACAGGTGTGTTTGCAGGATTTAACTCCAGAGTCACCACAAAGTTGTGCGGGTCTGCAGGGGAGCGCAGGGTGCCTCCCTGGAGCCGGGGCCTGTCTCGGGAAATACCACTTAGCAAAACAGCAATGCTAGTGGCACAGAGCTCCCTCACAGGACATTTTCTTCACCCCTCAGGCACCACCAGCTGGGCTGTGTGACCTAGGCCTTCACACCAGCCCTCGCAGCCATCGAGCGCCTCTTCCACAGCAGAACAAACCCTGCAGAGGGCCCAGCATAGCCCTGCTGGAAACACCCCAAAACCTGGAAACACCCCAGGGCGGCAGGGCTGCC
>NW_009954555.1:2941599-2953328 GCF_000747805.2 Chaetura pelagica
CCCCCCAGAGCCTGGAAACCCCCCAGGCCGGCAGGGCTGCCTGCAGCTTCACACTCCTGGGCCGGGAGCGATCCAGAGCTGAGCAGCCAAAGGGCAGCGGGCAGGAGGTGAAGCAACCGCCCAGGGGCCAAGGGCAGCGCGGCCCCCAACCCAGCCCGGGAGCTGCAGCCCCGACAGGCCCCATCCCCAGGCTGAGGAACACGGCTTGGAGAACCTGCAAGGCCTGGGAAACCTGCAGGGCCTGGCCGGGCTGTGTGCTCAGGGACAAAGGGGCCTAAAAAGCTGGCTCTAAAGCCTTGTTAACCGAGGAGGAGACCCCAGGGACGCGCAGAGCTCCGGCCCTGTCCGGGCGAGGCGCTGGGATCTCTCTTCCCTCCTCTGCGACTTGGGAGTCTCTCTCCCCCTCTCTGCCGGCTTTGCTGGTGTCTGCCTGCTGACTGAAGCTGTCATTATCAGCTCAATAAATCTCTGGCGCGGGTTTTATTGAATCACTGCCTGAGGGGGAACAAGCCTGTAAAGGTTGAGGAGAGCAGAGCTTTCCCACGCCTAAGACACGCTGCCGGAGCTCTTGCACACATTCCGGGCCTGCCAGCGCTCCGCAAATGTTTGGACAGCCTTGAACAAATAACACACCTTTAAAGAGGCCAGCATGAAATTTTTCCTCACCACCCAGCCACCCTCCCACCGCCGCTTCCCCCTCCGTCTCCTCCCGCGCATCGCGGCGTGCTGCGTGTGTGTCTGTGTGTGCATGCGTGTGTGTGTGCGTGCGTGTTTATTTTAGGCCTGTCTTCCCCTTTTGTGTTTAGGTTGAGCAGTTCGTGGCCGCGTTCCAGCCGTGTTTTGTGGGAGGAATTCTGGCCTCGGCTGGGGTGCTGGCGAGCGCCTGACTCCAGGCGGGTGGGGGAGGCGGGGGCCGGGATGGGAGAGAGTGTGGAAAAGGGTGGAGGTTTTGGCTCCTCTCCTGCCCAGATTTCCTTCGCAGGTAGAAAGCAGCCAGCAGGGATTTTCTGCTGACAGCCTGCCAGGCTGCAGTGGTAACCTCTGGATGCCAAGATTTTTCCACTGAGGCCTGTCTGCCCTGCGTGCTGGCGTAAGGTTCCAGTGACAGTCTGCTGGGCCTGGCACGCTCCGCTTACCCACACAGCTCCTCTAATTAATGCAGTGGCTTCCTTCACACAGCCCTGCTGATGTGTCTTGACCCTGACCTGAAAGGAACTTCCTCAGGGCAGGAGGGTCTGCGGGTGGAGGCAGTTTCTTTACAAACACGTTGCTGCTCAGGCTGTCCAAATGGCCTCCAGAGGGATGCTGTGCTCCAAAACTTTCTTGGAGACAGCCCCCGGGATGAAGGCAGCTTGCTTTCACATGGGGCAAGGAGACAGTCCTCTGAAGTATCCAAGTTTTGCTCGGGGGGTCTGGAAAGCAGCTTCAGCAGCTGAGCCAAGGAGGAAGAAAAACACAGATGTAACATCAACATCCAGCTGAGAAAAGCACAGCGCAGCTCACGCTGACTCAGTCGGGGAGCCTTTCTTGTGCCCTCCTGAGGAAAAATGGCATCTCCCTCCCAGCTTTTCCCTTCAGCTCTGCACAGCCTGCTGCCACGGGAAATCCAGCTGGGAGCGGGGAACGCTGAAACCACTCAGGCTTAATCCAAGTCTGTGGTAGGCCAGCACAACAGGCGAGCAGGTCCCGTTTTGCCTTTCAGCGAGATGGAACGCAGCTGCTGGTGTTTCCCCATCGCCCTGCGCGAGGGGATAACGCCGGGACGGGGCCAGGCCCTGCGTGTTGGTTGGGCAGAACAGGAATGCATTTGTGGGGCAAAAGAGAAACTTGGAAAGGATTAACAGGCCAGACAGCTGCCTGCCTGCTGAGTTCTGGGAATGTAAAACACTGTCAGCCATCTCAACAGCTCCTAAAATTCCCCCTGACTCGTTTCCTGTTGCTGCTTTCCCAATGCTGAAAGGCTTGGGCTCCTGTGGATAAAAAATTGGAGAGAATCCAGAATTTAGATTTCTGCCTACTCGATCTTTCCTGTCAACGGATCGTTAAATAAGAAGCAGAAACGTTGTATTCACCATAGGCTCATCACCAAAGAGCTAAGTGAAAATCCTGCTTTAGGAAACAAGTGACAATTAGTTTGATGGTTCCATGCTCCATGCCAGCTTAACCAACCGAGGGAGCAAGGCACCGAGGTCGTGCCTGCTTTGAAGGGAATAGTATGAGCAGAGGGTAGAAGGAGCTGCAAAGATAAAGGTTTAGCTCTCTTGGAAGAAATAAAGTCACAGAATTCATCCACACATGAAGCACAGATGCTGCAAGTCACAGTGGCAAAAAGCAAGCATGTACCAGTTGACAACCCCACCTTGGACTTGCTGGTGAAGGAGCTAAAAAGGCAACAGGATAAACAGTGAAGTGCAGGAGTACATCAGCTGACACATGGACAGAGCCAGGGCTAGACAGCAGGGGCAGAGCAGATGAGGAAATCTGGGCTATCTGCTTGGCAGAGGCACACGGAGCAGAGGGCTGGCTGGGAGCTGCAGAGCCAGGGCATGGAGGCTGAGGTAGGTCAGCACTGCTCAGCACAGAGCTCAGGACAAAGTTCACTGCCACCACGCTCATAAACCACCGATAAGGAAGCTCAGAAAAATCTCTGACATGGATTTAGGTTCCACTGAAATGTCCCCGATCTGGACACCCATGGAAGGGAGGGTACAGATTGTGGAGGAGCTGCCTGAGCCCTGGCCTGGGCTGCCTGCCCTGTGTGTGTCACCCCCGTGGCACAGACGAGCTGTGTGTGCCTTGCACTGCTCCACGTCTCATGCGTGCACGTGTGGACACACACGTGTGGGAACTGCCATGTGTGTGTGTCCCTGTGTCACGCTGTGCTCGCAGCTCCTGCACTGCACCCTGAGGAACTGCACCCTTGTTCCCTGCCCCACATTGGAGGGACCCCGGGTAAAACAGGAGGCACAGGAAAGCCCTGGTTGTGTGTCCTGTGAGCTACTGAGCTCGTGCCAGGGCAGGCAGGCTGCATGGACAGAGCTTGAGGCCTGCAGGCTCATCTCCAGGATGGCTTGTAAGAGATTTGTGCCACTGGCAATGCCCACACTGAACCAGTGGCTCCCCCAGCCAAGGAGCAGGAGTGATGTGCTGCCAGGCAAGGGCTTCCAGAGGTGTTGGGCTTCTCTTGCCCCTCCCTTGGTGAGCCAGGGTACCTGGCTGTGCTCTGCTTTGCTCTGTTTTGAACCTTGCACCCTGGTCTGGCTCCCAGGCTGCTTTTTTGTGGAGCAGGGAACAGGCTGCCCTGTTCCTCCTCATCTCCATATCAAGTCTGGTGCACAGTGGCCATCGCTCACCAGTGCTGAGATTCTGCCATAGGTTCAATTTAACCTTTTAAGCCTCTGGAGAGGACAAGGCACGTGTCTTAGGGAGGATGAGGAGGTTAATACTTCCTTCCTCTGCCAGCATACAGAGGGAACAGCACATGCAGCTTTTAAGTTGCTTTTGAGTCATGATGCGGAGTGGAGGTTGGGTTGCTTCCTTCTGAGCCTGGGGTTCGGAGCATCCCAGAAACCACCCTGGGCTGAGACTTGCAAGGTTCAGACAAGGTCTTAGTCTGGTTAACTGGTGCAGCAGCCCCCAAAAAAGCACAGGAACCAGTAATTTACAACAGGAGGCAGACAAAACCGTCTGTTTACTTTCAAGCCTTAAATTGTCTGTTAGCAAACTGCAGACCACAAAATGGGTGGCCCCTTTCCTGGAGAAACTGTGAAAACCTGCTTAGTTCCTTCACTAGTAAAGCAAACAAACAAACATGACCTGGAGCTGGGTTTCAGCGTGCCTTGCTGCTCACCAGGACATGGGAGCATCTGAAAACAAACCCAGAAAACCCTGCCCTGCTGATAAGGACCAGCCATGGCGACTACTGATGGGAGAACCGAGAGATGCAATTAGGAATTTGAAATGTTTTAAACAAAGGGCAAAAGCAATCAGCAAAAGGTAATTAAAACGGATTAAATGAAGCAAAATCATCTGAGCAAAATGCTGGGAACCAGTCCAGCCAGGCAGGGTAGATAACTATGTGAAATGCATGCTCTGAGTTGGTGCATTAATATTACTTTGTGCTTCTGCAAATCTTTGAGGACCTCAGAGCAGTCTGCAAGCAATTAAACCTCACAACACCCTGGGGAAGCAGAGGTTATTGTACACACTTACAAGGTGGCTGTACAGAGAGGGTAGAAGTGATTTATGCTGGGCCCACATGGCAAGTTAGAGACAGAGTGGGAAATAAACCTTGAAGTCCCAGGTCCTGGCAGTTTGTTTTACCAGTGGGGTGGGGAGGTGGTGCCATCTAAAGCGACTATTTTGGCTTCCACAGCAGCCATGGTGCGAGTTCATTCCTCTAAGCAGCATTGTTTATTTTTAGCACCTCAGTTTATATCAGGAATGACAAATTTGGCATTCATGCTCGGATGTGGCTAGGACAGGAGCAGCTTGCAACAATAAAATCTTAAACACACCGGGGCTGCCTCTTCCTCTCCCCTTCAGTGAGCTCTGTGTGTTTTGTGCACTTCTGGAACAGCCCTGGTGTGGCCATGGGGAGCCAGGCACTGCTTCCCTGTGCTTGACAGAAGTGGGAAAACCACTGGAGATGTTTGTGTGGAAGTCTTTGACATTCAACAGCAACAAAGAGATATAAATGAAGAGAGGGACCTTTTGCTTGTCCTTGGGCAAAAAAGAAAAAAAAAAATAAAATCTATCTAGTGTCTGTGTTTAAAAAGCAAACTCATGTTGTTGGAAGATGGATGGGGTTTCTGGGCTACTGGCTGATGTGTTCACTCCAAGGGTTTAACTTCAGAAAATAAAAGAAGAGGCAGAAGAAGAAGAAAGAAAAAAACCCAACAAACAAACCCGAGGCTTCCCTTTTCCCATGGGACAGCATGGAAGCAAAGCATAAAGGGCTCTGCTTGCCAAGTTCTTAATAAGCTTTGGGTTTAACTTCTCCAGGGGCTCCTGGAATGGAGGGCAAAGAGGCATCACTGCAGAGCCCCCCCTGGCCTTCAGACCAGCTCCCTGCCTTCTTCTTCAAAGTCATTTGTTTAATTGGTTGTCATTTTTATTTCAACACACCTGCTGAAATGGAGGGCTGGGTAGTGTCCTGTCTGTTGGGAAGGGGAGATTAGACAGCAATTAACGGGGGGCTCCTGCTTTGGCCTCTCCAGGTGCAGCCGACCAGGAGATCCATCAGTCGCCGGCGGCTGCGGCCGCTCGCCCGTGGCTGGCACTGCCTGAACTGATCCCTCTGCTGTGTCAGGCCAGGGCTGAAGAGTTTCAGTTCTCCATTCCTGGAGTACCTCAAGGGACAGAGAGATCTGAATCTCTGCTCCCTTTGAAGATAGCTACGGCTATTTGCATCCAGCTCTTTTAAGAATTAGCCTCCCCTGCCTAGACCTATTACACCTCAGGTTCTCAGTGTGAGACCTGTGCATTTGGTCTCCCTTTCTTGCTCTCCAGGCTGCAGCATGTGCAGCCCAGCGTGTCCTGGGTTGCACAATGTGCTGAAAGTCCCACAGCTGGAGGGGCACGATGGCTGCCGTCACAGCATTGCAGCAAAGCAGACTGACCAGTCAGCATCCTCATCGTGCATCCCATGGGTACCTGATGCCTCCAGGAATCATAAGACTGCAGGGTCTGGGTTGCATATGTCCGTACAGTGGACACCTCCAGGCAGGTGCCCAAAATGAATAGACCCTTGGGAATGCATTTCACTTACACCTAGGGGCTTCTCTGGCTTTGATTTCCATGTCAGATGGTCCATGTGGGATTGCTAAACACAAGGCAGGCAGTGAGCAGTTGGGATTAGACAGGAGCAAGGATTAGGACTCATACGAAATGGTCAGGATTAGGCATTTGCTTGAATAACAAGGCAACATCCAGTTACTGTAAGCAGTAGGAAGCACCGTGTTTGGGGCATGAACTAATCCAGCCCCTCCTGTGTGTGTAGGAAGATGTTTTGCTGGAGGGCAGTAGGTTATCCAGGAGAAGGCTGCTGTTGTGAGAGGGTATTTCAGGGGCACTCCATCCTCAGTAGCGACTTGGGATGCTCACTGTCAGAGATAGGAGCCTGCACTGAGCAGACCATTAGTCTTATCCAGCCTCCCAGTGTTTTGGCTAGGGCATGCAGATAGGGATTAGCGACTGTGCAGTGTTTGTTCTCACGAAGCGGGAGGGGAGGCTGACAGAGAAAGAAATGCAGAGAAAGAGGGAAAAAAAATAGCAAGGGAGAGAAGGAAGGAAGGGGAGGGGATGTGCGCGGACACAGAAATACACATCGCGCTTTCGGGATGAGCTGGGCACGATGGAGAAGTTCCCCCGGCTCCATCCCACGCTGAAATGTCAGCACCAACAGTTGTGGGGAGGGGGATGTGCCCGGCCCTGCGGCCCTTGGCAGGTCCAAGCGCCGAGGAGGTGCCGCGGCCCCGGCGCGTGCTGCGGGAGGGACAGGGACGGAGGAGGAGGAGGAAGAGGAGGAGGAGGGGTGAGCGGGGGTGGTGACGAGGTGCTGCTCTGACACACGACAGCAGCTCCAGCCCCGGGCTGCGTGGGTGGCAGCACGGGCTGCGTGCCTGGCTTGCCTTTCCCAGGCAGGGAGCAGCCAGCCTCCCGCACAAAGAAAGTGGTCATTATGTGACGGGTGCTCCCACCTCGCCCTCCCCGCTCAGCTCCCCTCCCCACCGGAGCAGTCACAGTTCCTCTTTCAGTGCCTTTTCAAAGCGCTCGAGCCACCTGATTCATTAGTGCATTTGCACCAGGGTGGGACAGGATGGGACAGGACGGGATGGGACAGGGCAGGATGGGACAGGACAGAGGAGATGGGATGGGATGGTGGCTGGGCAGCCAGACAAGGAACATGACATCATTAGCTCCTAACACACAGAGAGCAATTAATGCTCCTTCCTGCTCAGGAAGAGGTACTGGGACAGAGCACACTTTGCTTGAAGTATCAGTGATCAGGACAAAAGTTTTGCTGAGGGATACTTCTTTCCAGTCTATGCACAAACTGGTCTAACCAGGGGTAAACAGTGTGTCTGGCTTGCAGGATACTGGATGCAAATGTTTTCTGGATGGCAGGGTGAGGTTAGAGCCTCCACGGTTAGTTCAGTGTGTGGGTTTTAAGTAAACTTCACCCTCCAGATTACAGCCTATCTGTAACTGCCAAGTGTGGGTTCACTTTGGGTAACGCATTTGTCGTGTTCATCCTCAAGTTCCCTGCTTGCCAGATGCACCTCATGGAAAGTGGGGTGTGGGGTTGTCAGAGCATGGTGGCTCTGAAAGCTTTGGCTGTCTTTGCCAGCCTTGGGAGAGAGCCTGTTCAAGGTATTGATTTGATAATATAGGTCAGCTTTAGTCATTATGCAGAGGGATCAATCACACCAGCCAAGCTCAGTGCAACTTAAATCAGTGTGACAAAATCAGAGGTGAGGGGGAGTTTGAAATTGGTTTTGCCCTAGATTTTTTTTCGTTTTATCTCCAACTCTGCTCTCATCAGTTAGTGAAAACAGGATATAAACTGAAGCAGCAAAATGCTTTGGGTTTCTTAATGCAATAGCACTGGATGGGCAGGAAAGGCCCAGTGATTCCTCCACAGCCTCTGAAACAAATCCTAGTTGCTGCATGAGGTGACTGACTCTTGAGATAATAATTCAAATTCTCTTCCTTGTGCTGCTAGAGTATGGTAATGCACCTCTTTGTCCTCTGAAGGATCAGATCTGAGAATGTGGGGTTTTGGGAGGGTGCAGTAAAAGCTGGGTGTTTCACCACCCCATTCCCTTTGGCAGCCCTGGAGGGGCTTTTTCAAACCAGGGTTCCTGGAAGCCTGTAGGGTCTTCCCCTCCTGCTCAGCTGCACCAGCCAGCAGCATTTGTTCTGTAGGGCCTGTGGGAATGAGCTCTGGGCCAGGCAGACACGAGCTAGCTCCAAACCACAAGCTCTGTGCCTCAGTTAGCACAGTGCCAAGCAAAAGACCTCACAGATGTGATCTCAGAGGGACGTGTGCTGCTCTCATGTAGTTCACACTCTGCCCCGAGTGCTCCTGGAGCAAACAATAACTCTTACAGTTGCACAAGGAGCAACTGGATCCCCCTTCCATCTCCCCTTCATGCTTTTCTGTAATTTGCTCCAGGTGGATGAAGAGCAGGAAAAAACTTGCTCCTGCACATAGACCAGCTCTGGATACACATAATTTCCAGATTCTTGGGGAGAAAGGTCCCGTATCCACGTAGACCCTGTGCAGAAGATAACCAGTGGGAGACAGCACGTTTCCTTTGCATGGAGCTTATCATTCCCATTGCCTTTCTGCCCCTCCCTGTCTGTCTGGCAGGCTACCTGGCCTGCAAGCAGAGATAGTATCACAGAGGAGACAGATAAGGGCCATGGGGATGTGGCAATCACTGGTCAGAACCTCCCTTTTAATCGGATCTGGTAGGACTGCCCATCAACAGCTTGATGCGTTCCACAGGCTTCCCCCGCACCCTGCCTGCAGTGCTTGCTGCACTGAAATGTGGTGTTGGAGCCACTCATTTCCTTTGGAAAGCTCCAAAGCAGGTGACTCACGCCATGTACCTTGACTTCACTTTTTGCACTGCCAACCCTGATGCTCTCTCTCCCTTTTTATTTATTTATTTATTTTTATGGCTGGAATTTGTCCCCTTCGCTTTGCCCCTGACACAGACAAACATCAGCCCTGTGACCCTGGCTTGCCAGGGATTTTATGGGAGGTCAACTCTTTTCTGTGTGCTTGGTCCATGGATAAGGAGCACGGCTGTGTGGGGAGTCCACCTTGTACGACTTCAAGGAGGCACTGGCTGTCTCTGAGGAGCAGCCCTGCAGCACAGCAGCTCATCCCACTCTCCTCCTCCTGGGCCAGAGCTTGACCAGAGGAAAAGGGCAGAGACCTGCCATCCATTTCCCAGTGGCTGCATGTCTTTCTAATGCAGAAGGGTGATTTCAGGGGCTGCTAATGGGCTCCATGATGGACAGTCCCAGCAGAGGAGCCAAAGGCTGAGAGGGATAGAGAGCCTGAGACCCTGCTCCAATCACTGGAGGTGGCCTCTTTCACAACAGGGCTTCAGCTGGAAAAGCTTCTCCTCTGCCTTGGTTACTTGCTCTGTGCACAAAGGGACAGCTGTCAACCCAACACCTCTCCCCAGTCTTTAGACAACATTTTGCACAAGTCTTTTCCTTTTTTGTACAGTTTTTACAGTGCTTTTGGAAAGAAGTACTTCTTCCTCTTTGACATCTGCAGCCTGGCAAACAGTTGGCAGCCTGGAGGAAGCTCTGCTGATGCCTCTGCTCTTGGGCTCATTTCACTGCACTTTATGTGACTTAATAGAGGGGCCCCAGAAGACAGAGGGGAAAAATATGGCTGGGATGGGCAAATAACCATTTTTGAGGCATCTCACCTTCAACCACAACTTGGTGATGACTGTAGTTGTCATGAGGCACATTTACTAACTCTGAGAAATTTAATTGGAAGAACTAAAAACCGCTGCAGTGGAAGTCTCAGATTTATGGCCCCTCTTACATTAGCTAGTTAAAAAAGTAGTACAAACATTTAAACACCAGTGGCAGTAAAGATAAAAATGTAAGTTTGATTAGATAAAGAATAAAGATACGTGTTTTATATTTACACCTGGACCATAACCTTTGTTTGCTTCAAGTTAAAGGTACTCAGGTGCACATGTATTAAGCAGAGATTTCCTGGAGGCCCGAACACCTCCTAGTGTAAATGCACTTCTAGGGTGTGGGTGCACAATCACTTTGAGAGCAACCTAAGGGCTTGTGACTTCTCTCCTGCAGGAGAAGAGAGGCAAACAGGAAGATGTGAGCTCTCTTGGGGCAGAGCCAGAGGCGTTAGAGTCATTCCCTCTCAGCAAGGACTTCAACCACCCTGTGGGGATCGTGTCCTCAGCAGAGAGGCAGCTTGGGGATGGGGACACTTTCAGCAGGTGCAGCTAGCCCTGAGAGACTGTCTACTGCAAAGTGATGGGGTCCTTCATGATGTCCACGGACTCTTTTGGCTGAGAATTGTTCAGGAAGAAGCAAGTGCTGCTGTGTCTCTGCTGGTGGGTCTTTGCCACTGGGGTGGCAGTGATCTGGTGTCACCACTCCCCATGGGCCTGGGAGGCTGGTAGGAAGCAGAGAATCTCCCAGGGGGAAGGTGTGGGTTATCACATGCCTGGAGCCATGGGAAGGTGGGTGTGAAGAGCACTTCTCAGATCCATATCACTGCCTGGTGCCAAGCTGAGGTCACATCAGGCTCCTCACCCACGTAGCCATCTCCAGAGTGTGCTGGTGTGCAATTAGCAGTGCCCTTCCCACTCTCATCACCACGGCTACTAGTATAATGAGCCAAGCCCAGCTGAGACCCACGCTCTGACAGGTCTGGTGTCCCCCCGCTCTGCCAGGACCAGGTGTTACAGGAGGGCCAGACCCTCGCAGCCACTTTCACAACGGACACCATTGCCACCTGGCACTGCAGACCTCCTGCTTTTTTGGCTCTGCCCTCTATTGACATCGAGGTTAAATCAGTGCAGCTCCACGGGCTTGGTAGCACTGCCCGCCTCTACGACACGTGTCAAGGGCATAGAGGAGCAGCCCTTGGGGACACGGTGGCACATGCCTCCCCGATTTTTTTTTCCCCTCTTTGCACACGTCAAGGGAGCAGATTCCATTTTAATGTCACGCCTGTGCGGCGGTGGTGCATTCCTCCCAGCGTTGCCATGCGAGGCCAGGACGGTGTTTGGCTGTGGTTTAAAGTGCTTTATCAGTTTCTGAAGTCACTTGGTAAATAGCGGCGGCCAAGAAGCCGGAGGGGGAGGGAGGCGACGGGGGAAGAAGGGAGAAAAAGAAAAGCAGGAAGAAAAAGGGCTTTGTTAATTTTAATAGGGTGTGTTATGTTCCTCCTTCATCTCCCAGATATGCCACACTGGGCGATGACAACCCTGCTTTATGGAGACCTCGGGCTCCCCTTGTCCCCCACCCCCCCAAAGCCTAGTTAAAAAATCCCACACTGCACAGCAGAGAATAACTTGCCTTGCACTTCTGGCAGGCGAAGGGGGGAAAAGGCGGCTCTGTTTTCATCACGGAAAAGCCTCCAGGCGCATATTTTTGTAATTAGGCTTTTCTGCTTGGCAGTTGTGTGTTGGTTGGGTTGTGTTGGTTTTTTTTTTTTGCAGCTGTGATGACACTTGGGTGTCGCCCCCCGGTTTCTCACGCTCTGCCTGCCAAGGAGCCGGGCCTTGGGTGGCCGCCAGCCCCGAGGTCGGCCGGGCCGGCCGCCCGCACGCGCCGAGGAGGAGCTGCTTCCCTCTGCAGCCCCTGGAAACGGGACACGGTTCCTCCTTCAAGGTCACTGCTCGTGACTTCTCAACTCACCAGGGTGGCAAGATGAGGGTTTTGCTCCCTCCTTTGCCCGGGGGTTACCCCGTCGTTTCTCCCTTCCAGCGACAAAGATGTTTCCTCTTCCTCTTCCACTGACTTCCCTGGCTTTTAAGCAGGCTTTTCTTAGCCCGGGGAGCCCCTGGGGAGCCTTCCCTGCCTGGGGATGAGGAAGGAGGAGGAGATGGGAGGGACTGGAGCGTGTCCCAGACTGGGGGCTGTGAGGCTCCTTCCTCCCACCAGCCCAGCTCTGGGCGATGGCGGGGTTGATGGACACCGGGGGGCGCCGCCGC
>NW_009954555.1:2957983-2976586 GCF_000747805.2 Chaetura pelagica
CACTCCCCATGGGCCTGGGAGGCTGGTAGGAAGCAGAGAATCTCCCAGGGGGAAGGTGTGGGTTATCACATGCCTGGAGCCATGGGAAGGTGGGTGTGAAGAGCACTTCTCAGATCCATATCACTGCCTGGTGCCAAGCTGAGGTCACATCAGGCTCCTCACCCACGTAGCCATCTCCAGAGTGTGCTGGTGTGCAATTAGCAGTGCCCTTCCCACTCTCATCACCACGGCTACTAGTATAATGAGCCAAGCCCAGCTGAGACCCACGCTCTGACAGGTCTGGTGTCCCCCCGCTCTGCCAGGACCAGGTGTTACAGGAGGGCCAGACCCTCGCAGCCACTTTCACAACGGACACCATTGCCACCTGGCACTGCAGACCTCCTGCTTTTTTGGCTCTGCCCTCTATTGACATCGAGGTTAAATCAGTGCAGCTCCACGGGCTTGGTAGCACTGCCCGCCTCTACGACACGTGTCAAGGGCATAGAGGAGCAGCCCTTGGGGACACGGTGGCACATGCCTCCCCGATTTTTTTTTCCCCTCTTTGCACACGTCAAGGGAGCAGATTCCATTTTAATGTCACGCCTGTGCGGCGGTGGTGCATTCCTCCCAGCGTTGCCATGCGAGGCCAGGACGGTGTTTGGCTGTGGTTTAAAGTGCTTTATCAGTTTCTGAAGTCACTTGGTAAATAGCGGCGGCCAAGAAGCCGGAGGGGGAGGGAGGCGACGGGGGAAGAAGGGAGAAAAAGAAAAGCAGGAAGAAAAAGGGCTTTGTTAATTTTAATAGGGTGTGTTATGTTCCTCCTTCATCTCCCAGATATGCCACACTGGGCGATGACAACCCTGCTTTATGGAGACCTCGGGCTCCCCTTGTCCCCCACCCCCCCAAAGCCTAGTTAAAAAATCCCACACTGCACAGCAGAGAATAACTTGCCTTGCACTTCTGGCAGGCGAAGGGGGGAAAAGGCGGCTCTGTTTTCATCACGGAAAAGCCTCCAGGCGCATATTTTTGTAATTAGGCTTTTCTGCTTGGCAGTTGTGTGTTGGTTGGGTTGTGTTGGTTTTTTTTTTTTGCAGCTGTGATGACACTTGGGTGTCGCCCCCCGGTTTCTCACGCTCTGCCTGCCAAGGAGCCGGGCCTTGGGTGGCCGCCAGCCCCGAGGTCGGCCGGGCCGGCCGCCCGCACGCGCCGAGGAGGAGCTGCTTCCCTCTGCAGCCCCTGGAAACGGGACACGGTTCCTCCTTCAAGGTCACTGCTCGTGACTTCTCAACTCACCAGGGTGGCAAGATGAGGGTTTTGCTCCCTCCTTTGCCCGGGGGTTACCCTGTCGTTTCTCCCTTCCAGCGACAAAGATGTTTCCTCTTCCTCTTCCACTGACTTCCCTGGCTTTTAAGCAGGCTTTTCTTAGCCCGGGGAGCCCCTGGGGAGCCTTCCCTGCCTGGGGATGAGGAAGGAGGAGGAGATGGGAGGGACTGGAGCGTGTCCCAGACTGGGGGCTGTGAGGCTCCTTCCTCCCACCAGCCCAGCTCTGGGCGATGGCGGGTTTGATGGACACCGGCGGCCGCCCCTGCTTCCCTCTCCCCCTCAGCTGCCGGCCCGGAAACCTCACTCCAGCTGTGGCTTATTAAGGCCGGAATGTCTCTGCGGGACCGGGGAGAGCCAGAAGGATCATTAATAACAACTAACGATGCTGCTTTGCGTGCCAGGCTGGGCCTGAAGCAGCAGCTCCCACACAAGCAGCAAGGTCCGCTCCCCCAGCAGCAGCACAGCTTCATGGCCCAGGCTGTGTCTCCTTCCCATCCTGGGGCAAGATGTGCTCCTTCCTGCCAGGGGATCCCTTCCCTGGGATTATTAAACGTGTGCAGCTCTAGGGAGAGATGAAAGCTGGTAGGAGCCTGACCTCTCTCCTCTCGCCCTCCCCTGACCCCAGCAACGCTCTGTGATGTGTCTGGAGCGGCGAAGCCTCTGACAGGAGGCATTTTCTGTCCTAAGAAGTGCTGTAGCCCCAGAGCTGGGGCTCTGCACTCGGATGTTGACCTACCAGGTGCTGACAGGCAAGGAAATTAATCACAGGCCTCAGTTTCTCCTCTGCTTTTCTCACTTAATAGGGTGTTGTTTGGAGGAGGGATGGCTTCCCCCTGCTCGCAGAGGCCCTGATGTGTTCCTAGGCTCTACCAGGGTTAACATTTAATAGTGGTCATAAAGCATTCAGCAAATTTGTGCTTTTTTTTTTTTCCCTCTTCATGAGTCCATCGGAACTCGATCCTCAGTTCTGTGATTGCAGCTGCTGGCCCAGAGCCAGTTCTCATGTGAGTAGCTGGATGTCACCTCATTGAGGCCACTCAGCTCTGCGTTTCAGCATCCATTGCAGCAACTGACTGCCTGGGCTTTGGTGAGCTGCTGGGCTTCCTCCTCTCAAAAAACCTGGATTATAGAGAGCAACGTGGCAAGTCTGCCTTGTCCGAGTACCATATGCTGCTAAACAAATGGAGGCTCTGGCCATGCTTCTCAAGAAACAGGGACAAACTCATTTTCAGTAGCTCCTCAATGCGCTCCATGAAGCAGAGCTGAGGTTTACAGCCCAGTTCTTGGCAGGTTGTTTTTTGTGTCCCTCATTTTGCAGTCGCCCCATCTCACACTGATGGCACCAACAAAGAATCAGATCACAGAATGGGCTGTGGGGACCAGTGTGGCTTCACCTCCTCTAGCAGAACTTTAATCCCCAGGAAGTTTCCTGGTCTGCTATATCTAAGCATCTATTATTTAGAAAAATATAGATTTTTGTTTTACACCAGACTTTCCTTCAGGTGTTGCTTGCAGATTGGTGGATTGAGCAGCCAGACACACCAAAAAAACACCTTAAAAGCACAGCATTTAAAAAGCAGATTGCCTTTTGGCACCAGGCAATATAACAGTGGTATAACAATGAAGGCTCTAGACATCCCTTTGCCTTTTTTTTCCCCCTTAATTTCAAACAAAACCTGATTTTTCTGCTGAGATCACTCGGCTCCAGGAGCTGCAACCCAGAGTAAGACAACTTCATGCTGTAAAATTCTTTACTGAAAGAAGACTTAGCAGCAGTGTGCTTTCCCTGAAACTCAGTCTTCTGATAATCAGGAGGAGGAGAGAAGCCAGCAGCTCTGAAAGAGCTTACTAAAGTGCTTTCATTTATTCTTACTACTAAGTCTTGCATGCCAGCTTCCCTGTAAAACTCTTCTGTAAAAAAATATCTAGAAGGAAATTAGATTAAATAATAAAGAAAAATAAATAATAAAAATCCCCCTTTTTATACCAATGCACGAATCAACTTGCTCAGAACCAAAGCAATAAGATGGGTTTCAGGCCTTGCTTTTATTAAGTGGCTGGGTGGCTTTATTCAGAGCAGAACAAAACAGCAGTTTCTGTTCAGGAGCCACATATTCTGTCCCCTGGGTGAGATTTTGCTGGATCCAGAGCTTGTGCTGTCCTTTGGCACGAGGGATTTCACCCTCTGAACTGCATCTCCATGTGTTTTGGCATATTGCTCAATGAAGCATTCTCCTCCTTCTCATGTTATACCAGCAGCTCAGGCCAGCTCCATCCTTGCTCAGCCAGCCCCAGGGCACTCCCAGCAGAAGTTAATTTGCCCCCTCTGGCTTTTCCATTACTATTTTAGTTAACTGGCTTCAGCTGTTGATGTTTCCTGCTCTGCCCCTGAGTGTGGAGACTCTGTTTGCAGACCATGCTGGCCAAACGTTGGAACCAGGCTTGTGTTCCAAACACTGTTGGATAAACCATGCTAGGACCACCAGGGACTGCTATGATTCCTGTAAAATCCGACTGGCATCTGGCTCAAGATGTCCACCCCTGAGGTGTTAGAGGTAAGCTTAAACTGGGAAGGGAGGGGTTGAGGGTTTTCTTTGGCTGCAAGATGTTTGGTTTGGTTTGTGATGGGTCTCCATGCTGTTGTAGGCCTAGATGGTTGGGGGCAGATGGTGCTGTGTGCACTGTGCCTTGTTGGGACGGTGCTGGCTGTGTTGTAAGTGGAGAAACTGAGGCAGGAAGTAGTTGTTGGTGCTTGCTGAGCAGGTTTGGGAGGACAAGGTGGTGTGAGAAGGTTGCCTAGAGCAAGGCAGAGCTGTGGACCTGCAGCCCTTCCACCAGGCTCTTTGTGTGGACCCGAGTCAAATGCTGCTGTTTGGTGGAGCGTGGCTCCCAGACATGTTGTGGTGTCATCCTCCAGAACAGGTTCTCTCTTTGGCACCCCTGTCCCTCAGGGTCACAGCTGGGTGTCATGGGGACATCCTATTCCTGCGTGGAGTCCCCCTGGCTCTCCTGTGTGCTGTGGCAGTGGTGCAGTGTCTGGGTGCCTCAGCTCCTGGTTTACCCTGTGGCACTGCTGGGTGGAGAACACCTGAGTGCCAAAAATGCATCTGCTGGGACACTAGGATTGGGCAAAATAAGCAGTTTGCTTAGAGAGGGGGATAGTTGGGGATGGGATGGGGACAGTGCCAAGGTAATGGCAGCACACTTGATTGGGCTGTGGGGCTCAGAGGGCCTGGTGGTTTTGGCACAGCTCATGCACATCAGGCTTTTGGAAAATCGCTGCATCCCTTCTGCAGGTCCCAGTCAGGGAAGGTCTTCTCTGACCACTTGAATGTCTTCCAGATCCTTGATGCAGCAAGGGAAGGTCAGAGAGAGCTGCTGAGGACGGGCACTGTGGCTCAGCCTGCAGTTGGTGGGACAGGTTCTCTTCTGTTTCTTGCCTTGGTTTGTGGAAATTCATGGATGTCTTTAAACCCCAAAGCTCTAGAAATCAATACACCACTCAAACCTGGCAGCTCCCACCCCTGACACAATTACATAAAATTAAATTCCAAAAAAATGATGAAGGGAGAGGAGAGAGGGGGATCAAGGAAGAGAAGATTTTGGGAAAGCCTGTATAATTGGCCTAGGCCTTTTGACCCTGTCTATTATAGAGGATCTGAGGCTCCTTCATTACCCAGCTCCACGTGCATTGTAAGTGTCAGCTCTCTCCCTGAGCAAGCTTTTGGAGGCATTTAGAATCAGACAAGTGTAGAAAATCCTCCGAGCTCTCCCAGATCAAGTCCTTGGAGGATTCAGGTCTCCAGGCCACTCTTGGGCCTTGTGTTTGGCCTTTTCAGTTTTGGTGCCCAAGCCTGCCATTAGTCACTGACCCTTCAATAAAGCTTGGGCAGAGTTCAGCGGAGGCGAAGGAAATCACACAGCCTGCTCACCGCTGCTGTGGCCCTGGGGAGGAGGGGGCAAAGGGTGCCAGCACCCTGGGACACCATGAATTGTCCTCCTACAAAAGGAATATTTAGCTGATGCCGTTTCTATGAAATTCCTTTATCTCTTTTTTTTTTTTAGGGGGGGGGGTCAGCTTTTGGGGGAGGGTGGTGGGAGCAGCACAGGTTCTTGTGCGTCCTGCGTCTCAGGACTGGCTGCAGGAGGGGTGAGGAGAGCATGGAGAAGGGTCTGGATCCTTCCTCTACAAACTGGCTGGGAAGTTCACAGCACAGGAAGGAGTCCAGGTCTTCCTCTTCCACCATCTTATTAAAGGACTTGGATCCCAGACAGCATCCTTACTGCTGAGCCCCTTCAAACCTCTTGCTTTGAATGGACTCCAGCACTGGGAGGAAGAGCAGGTGGTCTCCCTTCCTAGGCCCTCTTAGCTCTTCAAGATACCTTGTAAAACACTAGCATGCCTTGCTCATGAGTCTGTTGGTGGCAAAGAGCCTGTGGAAGGAACCCACCCTCTCCCTATTTTCAACCATGCCCTGCTCATATATTAACGGGAATGATGGAGATTCGGAGCAGCCTCAAGGATAACGTGGTTCAAAAGGAGCAGTGTCCCAGGATTCATGGTGGAAAAAGAACTAGAAGGTGAATTTTTCTTTTTTCTGATCTTGAAATATTCTCAGGGTACATTAATTTTCCCTGTGCAGTGCAGCTGAGTGCCTGGGACAGCCTGTCACATCCAGCAGGTAGGACAGGTAATTGCACAGATCAGGTGTCCTGTGTTTTACTCGGAGCCAGGAGCTGAGGGTTTAATGAGGCTGATTCTTTGCTGCTTAAATGGCAGACAGGGGCACACGTGCCTTTTCCAGACTGATCCACAGCTGTTAGCAGGTGCAGGCTGGGGTTTGTGAGCAATGTTTGGTTTCCTCCAAGACTTCCTCCTCTCTCTTGTGATTGCTAAATATTTCCAAGCTACTTTTACAACTGGCTGGTGGCATTTTTAAAAATAGCTTTTTCATGCATTTAATATTAACCTGCTTTTGAGGCAGTATGTGACACAGACCTGCCTGTTCCCAACTCAGTGTTTCTCCAAATTTCTAATAAATCAGCAATCCTGCTCTAGCTGACACAGTTTTAGCTCATTGCCAAATAGGGGATGAATTATGATATACCCACATTTAGAAAGAACTTTGAGAACTTCCAGTTACAAATAGCTCCCAGAGAAGGAAAAAGATTCAGAGAACCTGACAGGGACTATTTATGAAGGTTACAGAAAAGTACTATAGACTGTTCTGGACCATTTTTATGATGATTTATGTTTCTGGGGTGCCTCTGCTTTGTTCTTGCCAGCAGTAGTTTGGGGGTTCCTTCCTTTGGTTTATTTTTATTTTCTTCAGCCTTTGCACTTTCCCCTTCTTTGCTAACTATTGCACTTTATTACTTGTGGTTGGATTCTGTGTTTCAAACTGTGAACAAGGTGACCAGAATGTAGCAGAAAGTATCTTTGGATATTTGTAGTGGGAAAGCATCTGTTGCCAACACAGTTGTGGGAAATCCTGGTGCTTGATTCACTTGAAACCAGGGTGGAAACAGGACAGGAGCAAATTCAGGAAAGGCTGAGCCCCTGTGTTTTGCAGTGATCTCACAGGAACTCTCCTGCCATTCTTTGTATTGGCCCTTGAGACACTTGAGGAATGACACTGGTGTCCCCAGACATCCAGAAAATCACGAGTCAGCCATTTGTGCATGAGGATGGGGAAATGAAATTTCAAGTCGTGAGGCACAGAAGAAAGAAATGTGGGGTTTGATTGTCCTTGCAGGTTTTTAGCTTCTGGTGTTTTCTCAAATTGCATTTTCAAGCTTTCCTCTGTAGCCACAAGGGCCAGATTTTGATCACTTTTTAAACAAAAACTGATATTCTTCCTGTGTCTTTACACAAAATAGAGCACGAATTGTAGCAAAATGTGCATTTTTCTGCTCAGGAGACCTCAGGATTTTCAACAAATGAGCAGTAATGACTGACATAAATGTGTTGGAGATCTAGTAGTGAGCAGGCTGAATATATCCTAGGAAACTTCAAACCCATTTCTTTCAAAACTGAGTGTGTGCTTGAAGCTGTTCCTGCTGCAAAGCCCAGACAGTGTTTGCCACAACCTGCTGGAAGCCATGGAGTGATCTGTCCATGTAGGGTTTGAGACCTCATGTCTGGTGGTTGTCAAAAAGGAGGAAAGTAGCCAGCCCTTCCCTTTGGTGAGCAGCTGAGCTGGGAAGGTTGGCAGGTTTGCAGAGCCCAGCTGTTGCTGCTGGGTACTTTTGAATATTCTGAGCTGTAGCTGAGAGAGACACATCTTGGGCTGTGTCTGGGTGAGGGTTTTGCTTAGATGTTTGGCCACCAAGTGAATCCAGACGTTTTCATCTTGCTCCCAAAGTCAGGCCTGAACAGGGAGCTTTGGCATGATGCAGTGAAAGGACCCTCTGTGCCTCAGTGTCCCCACCTCAGCAATGATCCCATCCCGAGAAGTTCCAACGCAGAGAAGAGCCAGGAGCAGGATGAGAAAGGGGCCAGATTCTCTCTTCTTTAATTGTAGGCTCTTGGATGCCCTTGGCCAGGAGCTGCTGCTCAGCTTATATCCAGTGATGCTTTGGAAGCACGTGAGGGTTCATGGCTGTCAGGCTGACTTGTTCAATAACCCTTTAGTTTATTTTCCAAGGTGAAATGTGACAGAGAATAAAGGGGTCAAGGCAGCAGGGGACCCTGTGAGAGAGGAGGGTGGGAAAACAGACCAGAAGCTCTGGCCATCCATTTGTTAGAAGAAAAAAGAGAAAAGAGAGCAGGATTTGGGAAGTGCCCCCTCCTCAGCTGCACCATCCTCCCCTAGAAACAGGTCTCCCCATTCTGATGGAGGGAGACCCAGATTTTGGCTCTGCTCTGCCACTGCTGGTCCTGGTGGCCTTGGAGGAGCCACTTTCCCCCCTGGTGGCTCAGCCCTAGTGCCCCTGAGGGCTGAGCTGCAGCAGGGACTGGAACACATGGATATCCTTAATGGAAAGGGCAGGTGAGGCTGGGGAGCAGCAGTGGGGATGCTGTATGTCCTCCTCACCCCAGGAGAGATGCTTAAGGTCCCTGCCTGCCTTGCCTGGCATCCAGGAGACTGCAGCAGGAGAAGGGAGGGGAAACCTCTCCAGGAGCTGCTTCTGCAGCTCCATTTCAAGGAAAATTTGCCCTTTCACAGTTGCTTAAGCGAAATGTCAGCGAATGCCAAATGCCCGGAGCCACATATGCTCTACACAAGAGAAGCTCCATAAATCAGGGAGCAGTTAGTGGGAAAAAATCAGGTTCCAAGGAGGAAACCAGTGGGATACGATTCCCACCCCCCACATCCCCTTAAAGCCAGGGCAGCAGCGTTTCAGTTTATTATGCAGCCCAGCAGTGAAGGAATTCATCACATTGTCACTCCCTCCTTTTTTTTTTTCATCCCAGAAGAGAGTGAGGGTATGTGTGGAGGGTTGGGGGGGGGTTACGTGTGTGAGGAGGGGGAGGCACAAAGCAGCCCTGCAATCAACTTTGTATAAAATTGGCGCCGTGTCCCGCTCACAATGCGGGACAAAGGCTGGGGGGCTGGTGGCTCAGCTGGGAGTCAAGGCAGCACAGCTGTGACCAATGCCAACACAGTTCCCCTCAATATGGAGTGACCCTGGCTCTTTTTTTTTTTTTGGCAACCTGCTTCCAGGCTCATCTCCAATCATTCTCACAAAAGGCGGGAACAAACAAAACCTTTGTCAGAGCTCCCAAGGTTTTTTCCCCCCAGAAAAAAAAAAATAATAATCTTAAATATTTCATTAGACTCTTCTTGTCTTTCTCTCTTTTCTCTTTTTACCTGATCTGGGCTTAAAGAAAATAAAAGCCAATGTGGACACTGAAATGCTGGGTCAACAAATGATGAAAGGAAAGGCTCGAAAGAAGAAGGGATGGGTTTAGTAGTGGGGGAAGCTACTCGTGCTGCTGTCCAGTGTGGCCAAGGCAAGGAGGAAAGAAAAGAAACTCTCCCAATTGTTAGTTAGCACTCCAGGCAGGTACTGTATTTATTTATTTTTAAACCTGTTTACTTAGTGAGGCCCCACTGAAATACAGTAGCCAGCAGGGCTGGGGATGTGTGGTGGTACAGAGCAGGCCATGCTGCTGGGGCTCAGGTTCTTGTGAGCAGCAGCAGTTCAAACCCTGCAGAGCCCAGGATGAGCTAAGAAGTTCTGGCCACACATCTGTGGGTTTGGTGCCAGCCCCCCTACTTTCCCTCTGCCACACAACAGCTCTGGGGACACCACCACTCCACTGCTTGGCAACTCAAATAAGCTCGAGCCTAGTTAGGACAGGAAAAAGAATAAATAATCCAAGTGTTATCCCTCATTAGGGAAGAGTAATTTGGGAAATCAGCATTTGGCCTGTCAACATCAGGTGTCCTCTTTGATGTGAAGAGATTGCTTGGAGTGAAACCAGGGACACTGTCCATCCAGAAATGATCCTTTGTGCCAACATGTAGGACAAACTCCTTCTGAGGCAGACTTGGCCAAAGAATGTAAAGGCTTCAGCAAGAGGAGGTGGAGAAGGGAAAGGAAGAAGTCAAATCCTTCCTCCCCTAACCTTGACCAAGTCTGTAAAATTACCCTTTTCCTGGGTTCTGAGGGCCTTGATTTGCTCCACGGGCTCTCCCAGGCATCCCTGAGCTAACAAAAGGATCTGGTTACAAATATTAAACACTTCTTAATAACTCTGCCAGGCCATGAAACAGAGTCCATTCTGGTTCCCTAAATGATTCTGAAAGGACTTTTTTCCTCCCTTGCTTCCCTCCTCTTGCCTGGTTTTAAATAGGCCCCAAGTGGTAGGAGCCAGGACAATGGCATCACTCTGGCTTTGTTTCAGCCTTGATTTAGCCACCCTTTTAAGGACCCTACTGAATAATTCAGTGTTATCATTCAGGATGATGCTGGATTATTACAAGGGTTTCTTCCCTCCCTTCCCCCTCCTCTTTGCCTCCCCCCATAACCTTTAAATTCTTTTCACACGTGAATGGGTTCAAAGGAAGTCATGTAAGGAAAACACACAACGAGGAGGTTGCTGCTCTCCCCCTCTGCTGTCAGTTTGATAAATATAATGTGTCACCAATTAAAAACTCATTGCCATTCTCCTGCTGCAGCCATTGCCTCGTTAAGGTCCTCCTCCCGGGGTGGCTCCCAGGATCTGCTGCTATCATTGTTGATAACAGAGGGCCTGTTTTTTTCCCATCCTGGGCCATTTCAGTGCTACACATTGGCATGTAAATAAGTTATTCACTCGACATCACTTTCTGATAGAAAAATGACCATGAAACTCTTTGATTTTGGGTTTGCTCTTGTCACAAGCTCACAATGAAATCAAGAGTTTCAGTTTTGTGTCTGTGGCTTGTGGAGGGCTTTTTTTTCTTCTTCCTTTTCTTTTCTTTTTTCCCTTCTTTTTTTTTTTTTGCCTTTTCTCTTTTGCAACTGCCCCTTTTCAGCATTTGTATGGAAATTGTCCCATCACACAATTTAATGCAGGCATAGTTTGACCTGGTAGGTGTCCCAGCTTCAATATAGCAGAGTGTTGTTTATTTTTGCCCTCCCCAGGAACATTAAAAAACAATCTGGGTCATCAATAAAAGTTGTTTTCTTTTTTTCTTTCCTCTTTGCACCATTAATGCCTTTGAAGAAGAGAGGTGTGGCTGGCACCAGAGACCCCCTGACTCCTTCCCATCAAGGATACATGGAAGAGACCAGACTGGGACAGTCCCACAGCTCTGCTTTGCTGCAGGGTGTAGCAAGGGGGAGGAAATTCCAGAGGAGGCCAGTGGGGATGGAGGGAAACCTCTCCCTGGAATATTAATGCCTGCCTTCAGTCTCTAGCTACTTATGCCCTGGGTATTTGCATTTCTTGCATTCTGGTTTGCTTCTTGGAGCTGTTCACAAACCAAACACATTTTTGCACTGTTTGCACGTTTGCACCTCAGTTCCTGGCTCCCAGCAGCCAGCTCCAGTGACCAGAGCCAGCTTTTTATGGAAGTTGAATCCCTGGCCATCAAAATCAGTGGGAAGCTTCCCAGAGACCCAGGCACAGCAGTGAAACTGGATGTGCTGCCCCATCCTTGCTTCTGGATCCCAACACTTGCTTATGAAGGAAAATAGGACCTAGAGAGGCATTAAAAACACTCCTTCAAGTGCCTCAGCCTGGCTGAAAAGTTTCTCTCTGAAGTTCTTTGTGCCAGGAGCAGGTGTTGTCACCAACACCTGTTTCTGTGGGGCTGTGTTTGTGTTTCTCTCTTGCAGTGACTGAAATCTTTGCTCTTCCCTCCCTGGAGAAGCTCCAGTCTGTGGTTTTCATCACAAGGCCACCAACTGCCTTTGCATTTTCCTGCTAATTCTTATATTTTTAAATTTGTTTTTGGTGGCAAAAAGCTATTGTGTGATCACTGGAAAACTGTGGAGGTAAAAGGAGGAAGGTGTGGGTCCTCAGCTGCTGTGTGCTGAGGTTTCAGGCTGAACACTGGGATCAGATTTTGGGAGTGCAGTTGGACTGAAATGTGGGCATCTACTTGGCTCCACTGTTGTCAAAGTTCCTCATTTCATCACCTTGAGAGCTTCAATGCTTTGCTTTTGAGTCACAGGAACCAGGCATGGAACATTTCCAGGCAGGGAACACCATGACTAAGCTTTAGGGCTTCCTTATTTGTCTTTTTTTTTAAAATGTATTTATTTTTAACTTCAATGGAGCTTTTGGATTGAGTTGGGAGAAGCTTTCATATTGAAGAGCTGGGACACTGGTTTTAGCAGTAAAGATGATTCTGTGCAGTGTTTGAAGTGGAAATGCATGCAGATTGCAAGCTTGTCTGCTCCCAGCAATGCTCTGGAAAGCTTGATTGTTGGAATCATTTAATAAAGGGATGAGTTTCTCCCACACACCCCCTGCTTTCCTGTCCCCTCTCCCAGGCTCAGCCTGAAATCTCAGCTGTGAAGGTCCCCCTCATCTGCCAAGCACTGCCTTCAAGGTGGGGAGTTCCCTGGAGCTGAGAGACAAAAGGATTTGCAATCAAAACCTTGGAATAGGGGGGGTAGGGAAATTATATATATGTGTATATATATATATATACACACACAAAAGGCTTCAAAAATTTTTTGTCTGGGCAGCTTGGAAGTGGAGGGATGGGGGTGGGGGACTGTGGATTTTCTTGCCCCATTTACAGTGAGGGTACATGGACTTGGCCATGGTGGTCTCCCATGACTCTGGATCCTCCAGCCAATGGATCTGCTTCTCTCCTTTTGTGGCCTTGTGATGGAAAGAGGATGATGGAGTTTAATCATGTAGGAAATGAACTTGCCTGCTTGACTTTCAAGAGAACATGGTCTCTGCTTTGGTGTAAGGAAAAGCTCAGGGGGTAAAGCAGAAGGAAGGGGAACAAGGTGTGTGGCCAAGGTAAAACTCTGACTCTATATGCCCAGTCTCATCCTCCTTTCTAAACTAAATGCATTTAGAGAGTGGAGAAGTGAAGAAACATTACAGGGTTTGCAACTAAAATCAACTAGTTTTGAACTAGGGGAGGGGGGCAATACCCAGGGCCTGGTTGGGAAATGAGAGGGAAGAGGTGGTGGAAGCAAAGCAATCTAGAGATGAGTGGCAAGAGAGCAGGACCATCTTGTTTCATTCTTGCTGTGGTTAATCTGTCCGTGGCTGGATCAGGGAAGGTAACAAAGCTTGGGGCATTGAAGAAAATGATTGCAGAGTGTATTTAAAAAGCCCTGGTAGCATCTCTGAAAGGCCTTTCTGAGATTTGTCTCCTTGCATGAAAGGAAGAGCTGATTGCAGCCCCAGCTGAAAAGCCACCTCTGCAACCAGCCTGGTGACTTTTGCCTTCCTCCCCTCTGATGCTATTTACCTGGCTTTTGGTTTGAAGTCCCCAAAGGCAGGATGAACCCCCAGGTTTCTCCCCACCCCTCCTCCACCCTCGTTATTCTTTAACTTTCTTTTCAAGCCACTGTCCCGTGTGTTTACCCAGAGCCTGTTGATCTGCTGTCAGTCTAGAAGGCAGCATCCCTCACCCCTGGGGTCACCCAGGGGATTGACACCTTAACCCAAGGGCCTGGATTCCTCCTTAGAGATGCACCAGGCTGTCAGTAACGAGGCCACAGGTTTATTCAACTGTGATCTCCAGATCTCAAAAGATAATCTGGGAATAATTGGGACTTAAGGAACTGGTGGGAATCTGATTATTTTTTTTCCATTTTTTTTTCACACACACAAAAGGCTTCAAAAATTTTTTGTCTGGGCAGCTTGGAAGTGGAGGGATGGGGGTGGGGGACTGTGGATTTTCTTGCCCCATTTACAGTGAGGGTACATGGACTTGGCCATGGTGGTCTCCCATGACTCTGGATCCTCCAGCCAATGGATCTGCTTCTCTCCTTTTGTGGCCTTGTGATGGAAAGAGGATGATGGAGTTTAATCATGTAGGAAATGAACTTGCCTGCTTGACTTTCAAGAGAACATGGTCTCTGCTTTGGTGTAAGGAAAAGCTCAGGGGGTAAAGCAGAAGGAAGGGGAACAAGGTGTGTGGCCAAGGTAAAACTCTGACTCTATATGCCCAGTCTCATCCTCCTTTCTAAACTAAATGCATTTAGAGAGTGGAGAAGTGAAGAAACATTACAGGGTTTGCAACTAAAATCAACTAGTTTTGAACAGTCCTAAGGGGAGGGGGGCAATACCCAGGGCCTGGTTGGGAAATGAGAGGGAAGAGGTGGTGGAAGCAAAGCAATCTAGAGATGAGTGGCAAGAGAGCAGGACCATCTTGTTTCATTCTTGCTGTGGTTAATCTGTCCGTGGCTGGATCAGGGAAGGTAACAAAGCTTGGGGCATTGAAGAAAATGATTGCAGAGTGTATTTAAAAAGCCCTGGTAGCATCTCTGAAAGGCCTTTCTGAGATTTGTCTCCTTGCATGAAAGGAAGAGCTGATTGCAGCCCCAGCTGAAAAGCCACCTCTGCAACCAGCCTGGTGACTTTTGCCTTCCTCCCCTCTGATGCTATTTACCTGGCTTTTGGTTTGAAGTCCCCAAAGGCAGGATGAACCCCCAGGTTTCTCCCCACCCCTCCTCCACCCTCGTTATTCTTTAACTTTCTTTTCAAGCCACTGTCCCGTGTGTTTACCCAGAGCCTGTTGATCTGCTGTCAGTCTAGAAGGCAGCATCCCTCACCCCTGGGGTCACCCAGGGGATTGACACCTTAACCCAAGGGCCTGGATTCCTCCTTAGAGATGCACCAGGCTGTCAGTAACGAGGCCACAGGTTTATTCAACTGTGATCTCCAGATCTCAAAAGATAATCTGGGAATAATTGGGACTTAAGGAACTGGTGGGAATCTGATTATTTTTTTTCCATTTATTTTTTTTTTTGCTGCACTGCCATTCATGAAACAGATGGACATCTTATTTCTCCCTAATTTGATGGGCTTTCTTGACAAAATGGCAGAGGTTGCACTTTGCTACAATAATAACCTGCCACTCAGACTTTGTAAGGGGGTTTGTGTAGATTTCTTCTTAATTAGACCGTGTCTTGGTATCAGCGAGGAGATGCTTGTGTGTGTGTGGAGCAGGGATATTCTGAGCAGCTTCTCTGCATGAGGGAGCCTAGAAAAGAGTGGAGAAAAATCAGGGGGCTTTCATGTTTGTGTCAGGTTGTGTGTTGTTGTGGGGTTTTTTAAGTCTCATTTGAAGAATAAAGATTGGGATGGGAGCTCATTGTCTAGATGATAATGTATTCATGGGTTTGCTCCTTCTCACCCTGCACTAAACAACAGCAGGAGCAGCATTCCTTGGGCTGGGAGGCAAGTTTGAAGCTCTGCAAACCATCGGGATTATTCTCTGGTTTGCAAAACCCACTTTTTACTTGCAAAAAACTTTCCAATCCTGCCGTTTAACCCCTGACCTTCTCTTCTGCTTCCCTTTCCCTCTGGTCAGAGCACAGGATCCCAGCCTCCTCTGGAGCACAGAGGTGCAAGTCAGCAACAGGCTTTTCTTTGCTCTCCACTATGTGAGTAAAAAGCAACTGGGAACTTCTCTAATTACTTAGGTATTCAAGCTCCTTCATCAAAGCTCCAAGTAGCTGGTTAAATAATCAAAAATCCCCAAACCTCTACAGAAAACAGGCAGATTTGATGTTATTTCTGTTTGCCTCATTTCTGTGCTTTTAGAGACTGTTTTCAGCTGCTCCCTGGGACTGGAGGTTTCCTTGCTGGTAGCTCAGCTCACTTGACTGCAGAGCCTGGGGTGGGAGAAGGATGCCCAGTGCTGAGAGGTGGTACCACAGCAAACTGTAGCCTCCCATCAGCTTGACAACTCCATTAGCATTTCCCTCCCCTCCTGTTCGCCCTTCAGAAACAGCAGAACATTTGCAGGAGGCACAGGTCCCCAAGGAAGGAGGAGCCAACAGAGGTGACAAGTAAGTCTAATCATACACTCTGTCAATAACGCTGTGGCATCTTCATTCAGCTTACCCTTTATTCAGGTTCCTGCATGTTTTGTCACCTGTCATAACCAGGCTTCCCACAGCAGGTCCTGCTCCTGGCAGGGCTGCCCTGGTGCTTCCTTCATCCCTTCTGGAGAAGATCTGGGAAGTGCATGTCCTGTGTGTGGTGTTCTGCTTTCTCAGACAAGTTGAATAAAGGCAACTGTCAGCCCCTGCTCCCAGGGAGCTGTGCCAGCAGAAGCTGCTGAACAGGAGGCACAGGCTGCTCAGGCACGAGACTTTCACCAAGATCTCATCTTTCACCTTATTGAGAGACAGTTGTTGCAATCAAGATTCAAAAGCCAGGCAGATGCAAGCTGTCCTCCCCCCAACAGGAATTTAAGCTCGATGACAGGAGCCAATATTAGGATAATGTCTCTTTCCCCTCCTTGGTGCATCTGTGCAGCAGACCTCCATGAGACAGGAGTTCTGGCCAGCACCTGTGGCCTGCCTTCGTGACTGGATGGCCCATGTGCTTCTGGCCACATGAGTTCCTTTCCTTAGCAGAGGAAGACAGAGTAAATCTAGTAACCATTAGTTGAGTTGCCATGTCTTCACAGGATTTAGCTTTGTCTTCTGCTGTCTCGAGGCTCCAATTAATTCTTCCCAGAGCTTCTTCTGGCTGGGAGCTTTGCCTGGGATGGTATTTCTGGGAGGTGTTTTGGAGGATGTTTTAGGAGTTTTGGGCTATGTTTTGTAGAATAAAGGCTCTGCCAGTCCCCCATCCTACCAAGCAACTCTTGGCTGTCCTGGGCTGTCATTAGGACACTGCCTTTCCTGGTGCTGAGGCAGCTTGGGGCAGCAAGGAGGCCCTGAGCTCTTTGTGCCTCCCTTTTCTGCTGGCCAGCAGCCTGGGGCACCAAGGGCTTCAGCAGCCCCTCTGTGCCTGTGCTGCACACCATGCCAGAGACCCTGAGCCTCAACACAGCTTGATTCACCCCCCCCTGGCTGCTCACATCCCCTGAAAACTACCTAAAGAAGCAAAGTCTCCTCCTCCATCGAGATCATTACTGCTGAAAGAAGTTTTCCTCACTCTTACCACCAGCTTGAGATGTTTTCTCCCTCGCTCTTAGGCCCTTTGCAAACCTCCTGGGCAACCGAGTTTCAACAAACCTCAGCTCTCTCTCCAAGGTGCAGGGGAGCAGAAGTTTAAAGGGAGGTCAGAGCCCTCGTGCCACCTTCTGCAAACATGGCCCTGACACATCTCAAAGCTGCCAGGTTTGGCCAGGGTTCCTGGCCTTCCCACCAGTGGGTACCAAGGCAAAGGGTCTCAGCTTGATTTATTCCTTCCCAGAGATGAGGTGCCAAGGAAGGATTTAAAGAAGCTTATCTAATAGAGTGCTGGAAATTATAAATCAGTGGGGCTTTGTAAAGGTTATTACTTTAAACAAAGGAAGGGCTGAATGGAGCCAATTAAATGGCACCTGAATTGATAAACAAACTGGTTATTGTAGGGGGCTATTCTGAGGCTCTGGCGTCCCCCCTTGCTCAGGGATGAATACGGAGCAAGGCCTGGGGAGAAATTTACATCTGATTGGAGTTTAATGGGCCGCAACAGGCCTCCCATCCCATCGCCATGGAAACCGGCCCTTTCTCAAGATTTTAAACAGTCTGAAACGTCCTTTTATTGTCTGCTTCCCATGTGTCATGTGAGCCCGCCGGGGGTGGGCGCTTGTATGTATCAATTTGTTTCTGTCTCCGGGCATGGCATGGCAGGGGCCATGAATATATTGTGGGGGGACCTGGGGACAAAGGGCCTGTCCGATGGGGCTCCATGGAGACCCTGCAGCCCTGGGAGCAGGAAGGGTGACATATGGTCCGGGCTGACCCCGGGCAGCCCCACAATAGGCAACCACCGTCCCCCTCCACCACCACCATCCAGCCCTGGGCCAAGTCAACTTGCCCAGCCCGCTCCCCAGTTTGTTTAGGGTGGGTTTTTTTGGTGGTGTGGGGGTTTTTGTTGTTGTTGCTTTTTCCCCTTATAAAATCTCAGCCGTTGGTCACTGGGGTCTGGCCAAAGGAAGCACGAGAGAAAGCAAAGGAATAAAGGCAGCAAGAAAAGGCTCTCCATGTCCCCCGAGATGTTTGCTTTCCACTTGATTGGAAACTGAATGAAGGTGAACATTGGAGCAGCACGAACACTGGGCAGGAGCAGAAGTTTTTTCCAGTGTTTGAATGGTTAAGCTGGGTCAGGCTGAGGGGCTGCCTGGCCCTGCATCCTGCCTGTTACAGGAGTCAGCCTGAAATGTGTCTGATAAGGAACCTGAGGGCTTATTCACCCCCAAACCCAAATTTGATTTTTTATAGGTGTCAGAGAATCATAGAATGGTTTCAAGGGACCTTTAAAGATCATCTAGTCCACCCCCCCCCGCAATGAGCAGGGACCTCTTCAACTCAGGTTGCTTGGATCCCTGTCCAATGGTTTTGTCTGCAATGGTTTCACCTCCCTGACAAAACCATGAACTGTCTAACTTGGAAACCAGTTGCCCTGTAAATGCCCCACCTGTGAGCTCTGCTCAGCCCTTAATCCCGTTGCCTGCTGTGTTCCTCCTCCAGGAACATTCATCTGAGGGAGAGCCACGAGGACGGGTATTTCATAAATGAATCAGAAAGTCAGGCACACAGAAGTTGTCAGAAATAGGTGCCACACAAAGGCTGGAGAAGTGGAAGGGAACGTGGTGAGCAGGCATGGCAGCCCCAGCCAGTCAGACAGCTCCTGTCAGAAACACGTGGGGACTGGGCTGGGAACTGGCAGAACTGGGGAAGAAATACTTCATCCTAAAGATTGAATCTACAGAAGAAATCCTT
>NW_009954555.1:2976627-2995114 GCF_000747805.2 Chaetura pelagica
TTATTTGCCAAACCCTATGTGATGCTCACAGTATAACATGGTTACTGTTGGTTTCTTAAAAAGACAATTTTTTCCAAATGTGACTATGAGACAGGATGCTGTGCCTGTGATATGAAAAGATCAGTCAGTCCTTCGTTGCTTCCCACCCCTAGTCATCTTCTGCTTTCAAAGGCATCCTGTGTTCTGCTGTGGACATGAATCTGGTGTTAAAGGGGACTGGAGATAAGCTGCATTCCCCCTTTCATCTCGGGGGTGTGAGGTTGTCTACAGCTGCAGGAGGAGAGGGAGGGATTTCCTGGCAGTTTGACAGTCTGTGTGCATCGAGTCCATCAGATCTGAGAGGGAGAAAAATTGAGAAGAAAAAGAAAAATCTCTTGCCTCAGAGAAGTTACTACAGTGGGAGCTGAGACTGCCAGGGAATTCCTGAAAGCCAGGGCTGAAACTTTGGGCAGTGCAGTGTGATCTGTCCAGAGGAGAAGCTACTCTTGAGGAGCCCAGGAGCTCTGTTCTAATGTCTGCTGGAGCTGGGCTGAAGGAGTTCTCCTTCCTCCTAAACCCCAGAGCAGATCTTTCCTGCTGCATTTCAGGCACTTGCAAATCAGTTTATTTTACACATTCTTGCTGTTATCTTCATGTGGCATCATCCATCATTTTACAGTCCTCTTATTTTGGGAGTGGTGGGTGGTGGAAAGGGCTTCTTTGGTCTCACTTTTCATTAATATATTCCAGAGTTGAGCTTAGCTTGAGATTTAATGCCTGAATTTGAAAGCTACCAGCTTCTCCTGGGAAAGACTAGTTCTTATCCTTGGAAGACCTTACTGAAAAGTCTTCATTCATTATATCTATTAGGCCATTTTGCTTTGGCTTGATATTTTTTTAATCCCTTTTTAAAGGAGTCTGATCCTGCACTGAAGCTTGGATCCATAGAGGCCAGGCAACCACCAATACATCCACCCATGACAGCAAAGCATCCTCTCTTTTGCACATAACCATTTGCTTAGGAGTGATTTTTTTTTCCTGCCAAGTTTATTGCCATTCCTTGCATTTGAAAGAAAATTGCTCTTATTTAGCTGGTGGCATCTGAGCAGGAGAAAAAAAAACAAACATGAAGCAAAAGGGAAAGGTTAAGCTCCTGCCAAAGGGATTCACCTGCAGGATGAAACTGTGGGGCAATGGGTTTGTTCTCACACCGTGGCCCACAGGTCCAGGGAGTTTCAGTTTTAAACAGGATCTGGTTAAGGTTCCATGAAACCAGCCCTCTGCAGAATGATGGAATGGTCAGCTGAAGAGAAAAGGAAGGTTGTTAGGGGAGCCTGAAAGAAAGGAAGTGACGCCAATCCAACATCACATCCTGCCATTTAGCAGGCTTCAAAGTTCAGGAATGAATCCTTCTCTCTCGTTAGCTAATTGCCCAGGCTGCTTCCAACATCCCTTCTGCTAATCAGGAATAGTGCATGCTATAAATGGAAAGGGAGGAAATGGCTAGCATGCAAGATGTGGGAACTGCATGGTTTGGGCTTTCTTTAGTCTCTGGAATTGCTGGGGGTTCACTTTAAGGGATGGATGAGGGGAGATTTGCTGATGGAAAAGGGGTGAAAATTTGCACAGGGAGGAAACCATTGTAAGAAACTTGGTCCTTAGTGAAGGCTGATTTACAAAGGTCCTGCAGAAGGCTAAGGTTCAGTTTCTTCTTTGCAGGCTGGGTAAGTGCTGAGTAATGTGGAGTTATAATCAAAGCAATAGGAATAAGACAAAAATCCCTGGTTTATGGCATCCATTTGGTCCTTAATGGATTCATGTTCTCCGCGTTTCTCGCCGGCTTTCACAGTTGTGCCCGTCGTAAACTGCATTTTTCTCTCTTCTGCTCTTGTTTGCTCTCCAAATGGCTGCCCTCACCCTCCCACACTGGGTCGCAGTCCCTTCAGAAAGTCACTTCACAAAGCTGCTGCCTTCTGGGCTCCGTGTCTTGACAATGTCAGCAAAGTTCAAACGCTGTGAAGAGGCCTGGGACAGAGCGGGGCTGGAGGACGTGTTCAGCCAGGCCTGGACAGACAGGGGTTGACACTGATGCTGCAGAGGGTTGTAGCTGAGGGATCAAGACTTATTTATTTTAAAGTCTGTAAGCAGCACAGTACCCTTGGTGGGCCCCAGGCTGCTGAACACATCTCCCCTTGTAGTGGGGAAAGTCATTCTGCAAAGAGATGACAAAGCGGCCGCGCAGATCCCTGTGCCCTCTGTGAGGTCCACGCTGCCCTGGCTCCCTATAGCACTGGGGACAGGACACACATCAGGGTGCTGGCTCTGAAAGGCAGTGGTTGCCATCATTCTCTTTGTTATGCCGCTGTATTCCTCACCTGAGACCAAAATGAATCCACATCCAGCTCTGCAGTGCTGGTGCTCAGTCACTCATGAGTTTCCTTGCTCCCCAGTGGGTGAGGATGCAAAGTCCCTTGCTCCTCACACATGCCATTCCCTCAGGATGGCACTTAGTGGGTGCCCCCTGGATGCACCTGATGATCAGCAAAAGTGCTTTGGCTCAGGTGCCACCCACAGAAGCTGGGAAAATTGCTCAGGCTGTGCAACTAGACAGCATGTTTGAGGGCACAAGGGGAAGCCCAGAGCCAGTGCAGGGGCTGGAAGCATCTCCGTGCTGCCTGTGTCCCTGCACCTGCAGGGCTGTTTGCTCGGGCAGGATTCAGCCCTAACACAGCTCTGTGCTGAGACAGCTGCAATCTGGTAGCTTGGCTCTGCGTTTCATGGCTCCTTCCTCTCTGAAGTGCCCTTGAGAATGCCAGCCCAGCCCCAACCTTCCTGCCACACTGGGTCAAAAGCTTTGTTAAAAGTGAATTAGCCGAGCTGTTAAACCTTAATAGCTCAAGAATTGCTCCTCGAAGCAAATAGTGACTTCAATTACCTGCTGGGGGAGGAGAGTCTGTTGTTGGTGCTTCTTTGTGGGGTTTGTGGGCTGGGTGGCTGGGAAGGTGCTGGGGATTCTCCTTCATTCCCTCTTTCCTGACTGTTTCCCTCTCGTAGGGCTGAGGGAGGCTCTTCCAAGGGCCATCAAAAGAAATGAAGTGGGACGTTGATGTGTCTCCTCTTGCACTGCTCTAATGAATGACTCTCCCCTGGTGATCAGGGTTCTTCTAAAGTTGCTGGCTCCAAAAAAAAGAGGTCCTAGCAGGACGTGGGGACCAGGTGGTGCTGGTGGGCACAGTGTGGCAGCCCTCAGGACAAGGCAGGGTGCTGCTTGGCAGCACAGTCCCAGCTGCAGCATCTTACTGCAGCTTCTCTCCCCTTCCAGAGCCTCGGGCAGCACAGCAGGAGCCTGGTGGAGCACATCTCAGCCTGATACCTGGGATCCCAGTCTGGGCAAGAAGCCACGTGCAAGTATGTGAGATGGAGGCAGATGCACCGACCCCTGCTTGCTAGAACATATGTCAGATGGTGGAGAGTGTTTCCAGATCTCAGCTGGGGTGACTGGGTTCATTGCTAAGGAGTGGGACTCTTTCCTGACTGTTTCCCTCTCGTAGGGCTGAGGGAGGCTCTTCCAAGGGCCATCAAAAGAAATGAAGTGGGATGTTGATGTGTCTCCTCTTGCACTGCTCTAATGAATGACTCTCCCCTGGTGATCAGGGTTCTTCTAAAGTTGCTGGCTCCAAAAAAAAGAGGTCCTAGCAGGACGTGGGGACCAGGTGGTGCTGGTGGGCACAGTGTGGCAGCCCTCAGGACAAGGCAGGGTGCTGCTTGGCAGCACAGTCCCAGCTGCAGCATCTTACTGCAGCTTCTCTCCCCTTCCAGAGCCTCGGGCAGCACAGCAGGAGCCTGGTGGAGCACATCTCAGCCTGATACCTGGGATCCCAGTCTGGGCAAGAAGCCACGTGCAAGTATGTGAGATGGAGGCAGATGCACCGACCCCTGCTTGCTAGAACATATGTCAGATGGTGGAGAGTGTTTCCAGATCTCAGCTGGGGTGACTGGGTTCATTGCTAAGGAGTGGGCTAATAGAAGTTGGATTCAGACTTTTACAGCCAACGGTGATGGTGACTGTGCTGGCAAAGAGCTTAAAATGCAGGCCAGGAAGTGGCCTCAGCCCCAAAGGATGGACATACCAAAGGAGAAGAAAGGGCTATTCAGAGTGTGTCAGGATGCCTCTGAGGCAGACAGTGTGCACCTTCCCCCTCCAGCCCTGTTTTATAGCCTGGTACTTCTGGTGGAAAGTACTGCAAGTGAGAAAACATCTGGGCTGGGGATGGGAAAGAGACAGGTGAGGGTTTGAGGCAGAGCTGCCAGGCAGGCAGATGCTGAGCTCCCTGAATGCAGTTGTCCTGCTTCCAGGAGGTGGAGCTGAAAGAGATGGGCCTAAAATGCAAATTGTTTGTTTTGGGACTAAATTTCAAAATAAGATGAAAGAACCCCAAAAAGGGAGGTCCCTGGCTGAGTTGTGCAGCCCTGTGCTGAAGCCTGGGGCAGCTTCATGGCTGTTGGCAGAGCTTGTCAGCTTTGCTGCAGCACCAACGAGTACCCCAAAGAGGAGAAATGTCCAGGGGCTCAGGCAGGATCCACAACAGCCTGGCCAAGACCTCTGAGGTCAGGCAACAGGGTTCTCATCATGTCCCAGTTTAACATTCAGGGAATTACACCAACCTCAGCAAACCTGCACCTCATCTACACTGTGCTGCCAATTTTCACTGCTGTGTCCTGTCAAGCCACTTCTTCCAGTACCCCAGTGAAGGGAACTCTGTGCCTCTGGAGAGCTGCAGCTGACTGGCACTTGCACCAACAATGAATGGCAGGAAAATGTTCTCTTGCTGAGCCCAAGCCCTGAGTTTTATCCACAGGAGCATCCTCCTCCTTGAAGCCTCAGCACAAAACACTGGTTATATTTAGCAAATGTTTGGCAAATTCCTCTCTCTAGTGCATCCCTTGAGTCTGGATGTGAGCAGACCTTGGGGAGTCAAACACAGCCCTGCACAGTCCTTTTCTGCTGAGTTTAAAGCAACCAGCAAGACACAAATGTTCTTTGTTTCCTCAGAGGATGGAATAGTTGCAGGGTTATTTCCCCCCAACCTCCAGGAAAAGACCCTGGCAGTGTGTAGAGCAGAGGACCCAGCTCTTATTTGTCATGAGATGGGAGATGAAACAGGAAAATGAGGAGGACACCCAATGCTCTGACACGTTGCCTTAAGGAAGAGCTGAGCTGCCCTGGGAATCAAAAGCTAAGCCAGAAATCCCAGGCATTTCCCAGCTCCCCACTGCATAGCTGCTCCCATTCAGAGCAGAAATCCCTTCTCTTTAAAGAGAGGGCTTCAAGTGTGTCTAATTTAGTCTCCAAGGTGGGCACAGGAAATTGTGGATGAAGCAAGGCAAACTGTTGTCTGTGAAATTCATTTGCAGTCCTCCATGGAGTCTGCTAGACATGCTGCTGTGGTCTTTGTCCAAGCCACCAATTGGAGGGATTAAATACCTTTTGATGCTATGGAAAATACCTTAATATTTGTGGGTTGTTGGGGGTTTTTTGTGTTCTGAGAGCAGTACACGTTATTTCTTTCTTCATGAAAATCAGCTCAGTGCTGATAAGTTTTTGTCTCTGAATCTGGGCTGGCTCCCTAAGCTGGTTTAATTTAGGAATATCTACATTACAAACACTTGGGATGGTTCTTCCTCACACTTCCTTTCTCAGCTGCATTCTGCTGTCTCCATATCCATGTAATCCAAATATTTTTAAAGCATCCTGTCCCTACAGCAAGTGCTCTCTTGTTTTCAGGCTTAGGCTGAGACCACTGTCTGTGTATGCTACAGGAAAAAACAAACCCATGCTTGTAAACAGATGGGCTTCTTACCCTCCTCTGAGCAAACAGAAGTTGTGACCCAATTTCCACCCCCCTCTTTCCTAGAGAATTTCTTGTTAATGTATTTTAAACATGGTGTAAATGTCAGTTTGCTTCTCTGGGGCTTGAATGTTCTGAGAGGCTTTCCCAGCAAGATCCCAGGGTGTCCTGCTTTTGAATTTCCATTGCTTTGGAGAGGCAGAATAAACTGTTTTCTACACCTGAGCAGGATCTCTTTGGCTGCACACGTTTGACATCATGATGAGCTGGCAGAAGAGCTCTGCCTCTCTCTGCAGCCACTGGCATGTCACAAGGTGTTAGTGTACCAGACAGAAATCAAAGTGAGAAGGAATCACTGCTTTAAAAAAGGGTGAAATACCTGTTTTTCAAACACAAATCTTCCTGCAGCATGCTTGGGAATTAATCTGTGTGAGTTCTCTGACTTGCCTTTCTCCAGTGCCTAGCCAAGATAGAATAAAAAGGACATCAAAGGCAGGGAGCAAGGGCTGTGTCTCCTTGTACCTTATAATCTTGGTGCTTGGCTGCTTGGCAGTGTGTGAGCAGTATCACAGCCTCTGCCCCTGCTGGGGCCTGGTGTGTGTCACCCTGGGAGTGAGCCCAGCTCACCTGCTCTGTCCTGCTGGTCCTTGCTCTGCCAGGGTGTTTCATGAGAGGGGTGTTTTGGGGCAGTCAGGGGGGGTTCTCCACTGGAAGAGCAGGTGCCAAGGTGGCAGAGCTTGGTGGCTGGGCTGGAGGAGGTGAAGGAAGGCTGGTGGCAGCCTCTAGGAGATGTGTCTCAGGACCTGCTGTCTCAGCTCCTCCACAGGGAGTTATAGCACCCTAAAGCTGCTTCCCCAGGATTTTCCCAGGATATAGAGTGCATGTAGAGGGCAAGAGCCTGCTGTCTGAGGAATAAGAGAAGTGTGCCAATGCCAAAATACTCCACTGAACTTCCTGCTGGTGGCTTCAGGAGGTTGGGGCTCAGCTCCAAGCTGACTCAGTTGGGATATTGCATTGGTACAGCACCGGGCACAAATGCATCAAGAGCTCTGAACTGGGAAACCCAGGGGTGCTCTCCAGGCTCTCTGTTTGGCTTTGAGGCTTAACTTGTGCATGTATGGAATATACAGGCTTGAAAAATGTCATTATTATTTTTTAATTTAGTGGGTTGCTCTCTTCTGCCTCCATTTCTAATAAAACAGGGGAAATGGAGCCAGTTTTGAGTTAATGCCTCTGCTACTGTACAAATCCCACCCTTCCTCCTCTCTTCTCTCCTCCTTAACACTGCCCTGCTCATGAACTGAAGCACAAGGTGCAAACCTGGAGCATGCAGGTGTCTGAGCTGCACCCTGAGCAGGGGCTCAGCCCCCAGGCTGCTTCTTGCTTGGGCACAGTCCTACAGAGCAGCCACTCCTTGGAGACATCCCTGAGCTGGGAGGAACCAGTGTGGAAGTGGAGGAGCTGGGAGTGGAGAGGGAAGCCACACGCGTGGTGAGGTGGAAGGAGTTGCTTTTAATGATGGTTTCATTTCAGTGATCATTGAGCAAACAGTGCAGCCACACCTGAGCAGGGACTGGATGGGCAAGATGAGCAGGTCCCTTCTGCTGGAGTGCACAAATGAGTCAGCAGGTCAGAGAGATCAGTATTTGGGCTCTGGCATCTCTCCTTGGTGATCAGTTCAAGGAAGCTGCTCAGACAGGGGCTGTTTGGAGTGACTCAGAGGAGTGACAGACCTGTTACCCCACGGGGACACCACTTAGTTCCCCCTCACCCCCCTATTTCTGTGCAGTGCCACCAAGTCTTCTGGATACCAGCCACCCTGTAGCAGTGGGGGCTGCATTTTCCTGGTGGTCCCTCTGCACAAACTCCTCAAGCCCTCTGGGTTGTTCCTCTGCCACCTCCAGTGCTTGCTGAAATGAGCAGGGGGGATGGGAAGGGACTTGGCTGTTGTAAATCAGCAAATCTACAGGGAGGTCCATGAAACTCTGGCAGTTGATCCCAGCCAAATCTGTGACCTTCATGATCAGTTGCTTTGTCTAGGGACAGCTGAGGAATAGTGGAGACACATTTGTGCAGCCCATAAGCAGGAAAGCTCCTTCTCTCTTCAGCCTTGCTCTTCTCCGCAGTGGCTCCTTCCCACTGCTTCATATGGAGAGCTAAATCATTCCTTTCTCCCTGGAAAACTAATCCTCCAAAAGATCAGATTCTCTCTTTTCATCTCTGTGGGCCATCTGAGCTGCTGTGGGGATAACTTTGGGATGTGATGCTTTCCTGGCACTTACTGTGGTACTTATATGTGAGCAGTGTTCCCTAGAAAATCTGGCTCATGTGTGTATTTGTCTTCCATGCTTTCCTCATTAATCACCCAGCCCATTCCAGCAGTAGCTGGGATCACAGCCTGGCCTTGTGAAATCTCCTGAGGCTGTGGAGAGAGATCCCCGGGAAGAAGAGGGGATGGAGAGAGTGGGTGGCAGAGGAGATGGCAGGTCAGTGCTTGCTGCAGGGGCACACGGCTGGCACTGCACTCCCCTGCAAGTCTGTGGCACCCCTGGAGTCCACAGCATTCACTGGACATGCCCTCTTTGATGTCAAGAGGATGACTGCTCTAAAGCAGCATCTCTCACCAAAAGAAAAAAGCCAGCCTTTCAGTCCTGTCACCCTTTGAACGAGCCCTGTAGCTGCTCTGGATGTTCTGTCTCAGTGGCTCACACCAAGCAGGGAGGAAAACAAACAAGCAAACAGCAGCAAGGAAAAAAAAAGAAAGCCCTGGAAGGGAAGAAAAAGCAACGTGTCTGGAAGACATCTCAAGGGCAGCCAGTGATGGGCAGGAGAAATCCTGCCATTTCCAGGCATATCAGGGGAGGGGAAAGCCATGCAGACAGTGTGTTACCCTCCTGGAGGTACCAGGTTAGGGAGAATGATGAAAGCTGGGCTGGTGACACGTGGGAATATGTGCACAGGGCTGAGGAGGGCTCAGGCTTCTCCTGGCAAGTGCCTGGTGTGCTGGCTTTGGGCAGGGGTGCAGAGCCACCCTGTTCACCCCCTGCTGCTGCAAGGCAGCCCTGGGGGGGTTATACTTCACCCCCCCCCCAAGGATGAGTGGGGTAAGCACCTCTGCCTGCACCCACAGCCTGCTCACCCCTTTTGGGAGTGTGGCAGGTACGTGGCTTGGAAGCTTTTCACTGTACTTTCTCAAGGGCTTGGACATCTCTCTTCTCAGCGAGATCCCCACCTGAGGCTGAAGACCCCTGTAACTGGGCAAAATCACCATTTCTGTGCAAATTAAGGGTCAGTTCCTTTTTTTTCTGGAGAGCCAAAAAGAATAAAATCCCTTGTGATTCACTCCTGGGATGGTGAAAGTGAGCTGGGAAAGACATGAGCAACTACTTAATCCCCTTCCCATTGCTCCCAGGCAGACAGATGCCAGAGCCAGTAACTGCTCCTGCAAAGAGCTTGGTCCCCAGGCTGGGACAGGGGACAGAGGTGCTGGCTCTGTCACACAGCAGCAGCAGCTGGGACATGTGCAAGGTATGGCTGGAGGAGAGAGAGACCCCCAGGGCTGGGAGAGAGAACAGGAGGAGAGCATTTCATAGGTGGGCAACAGGAGGAAAAACCTGGGAACCAGAGAGGAGTGGAGAGGGAGAGACACACAGGACTCTGAGTGGGAAGCTGTGAGCCCCAGATGTGACTTGGGGGGTGGGGGAAAACCCCTCTGCTATCACATGCAAACAATTTAGCTGGATAAATGTGGTTTTATTGCCTACCGAGTGCTTTTCCAAATGGGACCTGGAGCTTTCACACACTTCCCTGCCTCTCCTACATTCTCTTATTCCTCAGAGGCAGAAAGATTTTTTTTATCTTCATCCAGCATTAAAAAAAAAAAAAAAGTTCCATAAAACCAGCTGCCTTAAAAAAAGAAAGCCCCTTTCCCAGTCTATGCCAATAATTTACTATTATTCCAGGTTTTATTACAAGCTCTTTCAAGGGCTGCCCAGAGCCCCATCCGTAAATAGCACATCATTCAGGCCATGAGGATTTCCTCCCCGGTGGGACTTTTAATGTCTAAACCAGAGGTGTCAAACAAGCAGCTCAAAGCCCCATGGTGGCCCTGGAGAGTTCTACATCTGGACTATATCTCAGTGCTTAACACATTAGCTTTTGCCCCAAGCAGCTCCGGATTTCCCTCGTCAGTTTGCACTGAACCTGAGTTAGGTTTGATTTAAGAGGCGAAGCAGTGGAAAGGAAAAGGTACCTGCTTAACCATTCCAAGTGCTGCCCTGAAGGTTCTCAGGGTTAGGAGCAGGGTGCAGGGATGTAGTTCCCCTGAAGCAATGCACATTGCACCCAGACCTGCTTGGAAGAGAGAGAGAGGACAGGTTCCCTGTGCCAGGCTCTGCTTATCACCACATCTCCGCAGAAGCCAGGGCTGGTGGCTGCGTGTGCTGGGGCTGGAGCTGGAGCTGCCCCCCAGACCCTCCTCATCTCTCTGGACTCTGCCAACCTGGGCACAGAGCAGGAGTTAGAAGCTGTAGCAGGGGAAAGGGAGCATGAGTGGCTCTGTGTCTTCTTTTTTTTCTCTTGCAGGAGGTGGAGTGTGACCCCAGAGGGGGAATTAGGGAGACTCAGAATCTCTTCCTGCCTCTTTTATCACCCTTGTGGGTGGCACCAAGCTGTTCCATTTCTGCCTTCTCTCTTGCTCAGGACTGTCCCCTTCATCTGGTCACACACTGTCCAGCTCAGAACCAGAAAGGTCTCCACTGGGCCATGAGGGTACACCAGTGTAAGCAGGTGAAACCCTGAAGTGCCCCTTGCATAGAGAGGTGGAGACTGTGCTGCATCCCTCCTCCTCCTGCTGCAGAAACGACTGTCCCCGATAATAAAAGCCATTTTATGCAGCAGGTTGCACTGGCACGAGCTGTCCAGAGAAGCTGTGGATTCCCCCTCCTTGGAAGTGTTGAAGGGCAGGTTGGATGGGGCTTGGAACAACCTGGTCTAGCGGGAGGTGTCCCTGCCCATGCAGGGGGGTTGGATGTAGATGATCTTTAAGGTCCCTTCCAACCCGAACCATTCTGTGATTGTTTTAATTTTTTGGGGGGACTAATTCCTTCCTATGGTTTGGTTAGAGCAATCTTTAGCTTTCTGATTCCAGTCCTAAACTGGACATCTGGTCTGGAGTGTGGACGGAAAGGGTGTTGGGGGTAGGTGATGTGGGTCTGACAGCCCCACAGCACAGGATCCAGCCCATCTTGAATGCTCAGCCCTGGGATTTGTCCTTTGAAATGCAAAGATCGGGGGGGGGGAGAAAAGAATCTTCATGTCTGTGTGTCTTTTCCCACCCTAACTCTTCTCCATGGCCTTCAATCCTAAGCCCTTCTGTGGCCTGAACCTGCAGGGCTTCCCGGGGCAGTGACAGTGGCTCGTGCAGCGTCAGGTTAGAGGCAGGGGTTGGGTGGCAGCCCCCTCCTCTGAGCACCCTGAAACTCCCACAGCCTTTGCAGGAAGAGGCTGAGGTGCTCAGCACCAGCCAGGACCTGAGCCCCTTGCTCAGCACCCTTTTTTTCCCCCGGATGCCTCCCCGTGAGGTCCGGGTGGGTCCCGGACACAGCTCTGCAGCTTCCCCAGCCCCTCTTGCCCACCCTCCTTCTGGGGACACCCACTCCCTTCCCCCCTGCCCCACTCCCTGCTCTCCTTCCCCTCTGCCTGCAGCAGGTTGATGGGTGAAACCTGCTGCTCCCCTGGAAGTGTTGCAAGGACATGAACAATCTGCCACCGGCAAGTTTCCAGCGGGAGGCTGAGCAGCCTCCCAGCCTGCAATCCTGGCAGGCTGACACTTTCCCAGGCCTCCTGCCCCCCCAGCAGCAGGAGCTGGGCCCCTCCCAGCCTGACAGCTCGGGCAGGATACCTTCACACCGCCTGCAATCACAGACCCGGCGATGGGAAAACGAGGCCAAGAGAACCCAAGGGTGAATTACGCGATGAATAACTTCCCTGAAGCCACGTCCCAGAGCGTGCCTTGGCCTGCTGTTGATTCACCAGCTGACTTCCCCCTCCTTTGCCTTGCTCCGCCGCCCTCTGCTCCCCTCCTGGGAGACAGACCTGTCTGGATTCCGTCACTTGCCTAAAATAACTGCCAGGGTTCAGGGAGGAGAGGAAAGGCAGCGGAGAGGACAGGCAGAGCGTGGAGCGAGCCCTGCAGAGCCCCAGCCCTGCAGAGCCTGGGGAGGTGCACCCTCTGAGCAGCTCTGGGACGGGTGGGACTTGTAGAGGTGGGATTTATAGAAGGGGCAACCAGGTGAGGACAAGTGATTGGGCTAAAAATTGCAGAAAGTGGCTTTAGTTGCCTGGCCCTGTCCACCCTGTCTGGCCTTGCACTCCTCACTCTGACCTAAAGCTTTGGATGGAGTTGCTGAGCTGCTCAGGTACCAGCTCTGGTGCCAGAAAGAAGTAAAACCTGTTGCTCTCTAGGCCAGATGAGATGGGACTTGGAGCAACCTGGTCTAGTGGAAGGTGGTCACTGCCCATGTCAGGGGGTTGGAACTGGATGATCTTTAAGGTGCCTTCCAACCCAAACCAGTCTGTGATTCTCTCAGGAATTATATTCCCAGACTGGGAGCCCCATGCCACACAGCTGGTTCCAGACAGCAAAGTCAGACCTACTGACAGAGGGACAGGCACGAGGAGGGCAGGACTACAGCACATACAAGAGAACATGTGGCAGCAGCCACTGGATCTGGTCTCCTGCCCTCCACATTGGAGGGAGATGGCTGTTCCAGTTTTTGAGGAAGCAGCCAGTCCTGGGGCTGAGCAGGGAGATGAGGAGACAGCTCATTATTGGCTGAGTGACATGAAGAGCCCTGTGTATTCCAGCAGTCTGCAGTGTCAGCACAGACCTGTCTTCTTACCACGACCTGGCTGGTGCTCCCAACCACCCACAGCATTTGGACTTTCTGTCAGGATCCCATTAGCAGCTGCAACCAAACAGCCCTCAGAGAAAGCAATCAGCTCAGTGTGCCCCAACAGGTAATCAAAGCGAGTTCCAGTACAGCAAGGTGCTCTGCCCACCAGGCCTTAAAAGTCACCTGCTTTTTGCCCTGGGTTTTAAAATGCACAAGGGCTGTGTCCAGCTGGAGCTGAGTCCTGTTTCCCTCCACATTCCATATTCTGCAATCCGTAGACACGTCAATCAGAGCTGTTGTTAGCCAGAGCTGTCACGTCAGGTCCACGTCTAACAACAGGAGTGATTGACAGCAAAGTTTGTTATCTGTGAATGTGTCATCCCATCCAGCACCCAGTGCTGGAGTGCTGCCTGACAGGTCATCAGTGGGAGACTTCCATCATCCATACATGATGAGATGGTTGGAACAAATCATTTTTCAGCTACTCTCAGACACACACGTTCGCCTGCATCCCTGGTAGGCTGAGATATAGGATTTGACAGTGGAAGGGGCAGAGGCTGATGGACCCTGGTCAGACAAATCCTGGAGGGTCAGCAAATAAAACCAGGCTATATCCATTTCTTCTGAAGGAATGTGAGGCAGCAGGTTTGCAAAGGAACAGTATGGGAGGGAAACCACTGCAGAGGAGCAGACCTTAGAAGGCCTTTCATTAGAAAGCTCCAACATGTGGTGGCTGAGCAAATTTTTGCCCTGTGAGTGCTCAAAAAAAGCTCTCTCATTTGGCTTCTTGCTTTCTTATTCTCCATAAGAACCAGCCCAAATCCTCTTTTGCAAAGAACTGTGTGGAAAAAAGGAAACAATAAGTAGAGAGTGACCCGTGTTTGGCAGCCAAAAGAAAGTCAGGATGAGTGAAAGTTTGGGTTACCTCTTGATTGATTTCATAGACTAGTTCACTGGCCATAGAAATCAGTGGGATGGAAAGACTCCAGTTAATCTTGATAAACCCTGAGTCAGGCCCTCAATGCAATACGATCCCCAGAGGTGCCCATTTCAGGCCCCCACAGATGTTAGCAGGGCAGCTCAGCCCTGAGAGCTGCTGCTCTCAAACCAGGGCAGGAACCTGGGGGTGAACCAAGCACGAGTCCATGTCCACAGTTCAAGTTTCAAGTGATGTGAAAGTACAGTGACTTGTTGAGTGAATTGTTTAGGAATTGTTGAGTGAATTGGAGCTTGTCTTTTTTCTCCTGCAAACATGATTTCACACAAATGCTGTAAACTCTGAGATGTATTCTTTTGGCAGATCTTAGACAAAAAGGTGGATTCCAAACCAAAATTTTTCATAACGTGTTTGCTTCCCAAAGACCTTTGAAAGTCTCTCTGTTCAGATTCCCAATTAAAATTCCACCTAAGAAAACCTACATGTCCTCTGGGATAGAAATGATGCTCTCCAAGGAAGCACAGCCAACAAGCAAATTCATGGCCTGGAGGTGATCAGGCTCAGGAAGTTTGATCTCAGGTCTCCTGCAAACTTTTCTATCCATTTTATAGCACTGACAGCTCTGGGCTGGATCTTGATTCCTCCTCAAACCAGTGAGTTTTTGCACTAATATGTATCAACCTGTTGCCCAGTGTTTGGGGGGTATCTGTGTCTGCATCCCTGCTTGGATACTAGAGAGATGCAATACCTATAGCTGGGACTTCTTGGTGACCCCAGGAATGGGGCTGGTCCATGGAGATCCCTTTGGAAGCTGAGCACACATTAGTTCATGATGTAGAGCTTAGACCTCTGTGTATCAAAGAGATATTAAAGGCAAATCATAAAAATAGCATCCTTCATCCCACCCAACCCTCATGTTTTGATTTCCTAAGACCCAAAAGGTGGTTTGAGCTGTAATTAGTGAGGTTTATTGTTGCAACTCATTCTTAACAACCTCCTTTGGCTCAGGAGAAGGTGGGACCCAGCAAATGCAGAATTAAATCCACAACTGGCTTTATAATCCTCTGCTTAAAATTAACATTCACAAACACTTTGATCTGCTGCATTTTGAAAGCTACCAAATTGGGATGCATGGAGTTCCAGTGAGGTGGAGGGGAGGAAAAAGATATTTGACACTTTTGCAGACATTTGAGTTAAGCACCACTGAGCACTGAGCAAGGGTGAGGTTTTATAAAATCCCGTGTGCATTAGAATTTCGATTAGATACATAAATACAGATGGCTGAGGAGCAGGGTAGGTAAACAGATAGGTAGGTGGGCTGGAAAGAAGTGCAAATGGGCCAGTCTAAAATTCATCTGAGCCCATGCCTGTCCCTGCTTCTCAAGGGCTCCCAGCCCCTGCAGCAGGACACGTAGAGGGATGGTGCTGGTGCCACAGAAGGGCTTACTTGGTCTGCAAGAACCTGTCTTCTCCATGGCTGCAAGTGCTGCAGGAGCACAGCAGGGCAGGCACTGGCTAATCCACAGGCATCTCAGCCTGGCAGAGATTCCTTGTCACATTCCTAGAGATCTCGTCACCTTCCCAGAGATCCCTCATCACCTTCCCAGAGATCACTCTCCACCTTTCTAGAGATCCCTTGTCACCTTTCTAGAGAAGCCATCTGCATGTTCTTGCAGAGCAAAGCAGACACCTTTGGCTTTGAATGAGAGGCACCCAATTGCTCTGGAAAAGACCTTTAAAATCATCAAGTCCAGCTGCTAATCCATCACTCTGCAAAACCCACCAGGGCAAGAAAAGCAAGGAAGGGTGAAGGGCAGGGAAGGGAAAAGAGGGAAAAGGAAGGACAGAGAAGGTCAAAGAAGGACATGGAGGGGTGAGAAGGTGGGACTTTGGTATGATTTTTGTCCTCCTATGCAAGGGGCTCTAAGCTCAGTTGTATCAACTGCAAGATCAGACTCTGACCAACTCTCTCCAAACTGTTGCTGCTTGTTTTCTTCCCAGAGCAAATCTGTGCCCCAGCAATTGCCCCCTGTGAGCTTTACTTCACTCTTGTGTTTTCTTCTCGAGATCTGGGGGGAGAACAAAATCTCTAGACATGTAAACAGCCTTCATCAGAAAACTATCAACCCAGATCTGCCTGCTTTCAGAAACAGAGATAAATACAACTTCTAAATGCTGCTAATTGATTTTAGATGTCTGGGGAAAGCTTTGCCTTCACACCATCCCACCCACGCTGCTCAGGAGTCCCTCACCTGGCCCTGTAGCTCCATGTGGATGAGGAATTGGTGGCAGAGCCCCTGTCCTCAGTATTTGTCAGCTGTTTTAGCACCCAAATGCTGTCAAAAACACAGGGGCTGCTTAGAGACCCTGACTCAGGCCTTTGTTAGGCCTACGTGGACTCTCCTGCCTTCTTCCCATCTGCTGCAGTCTATTTTTAATGTTTTGGCCTTGAAATCTTTCTCTTCTTTGAAAACAAGTCTGTTTACAAATATTTGCCTTAGAAAAGTTCTGCTGTCCAAGCAGGAAAACTGCTCATCTCTGCATGGGCACCATGTACATCCAGATGTGTATGATCTTGCAAGTAGCCAGAAAGGTCCAGTTTGGGAAAGAGAGGATGGGTCAGCCCAGAGCTGCCTGCTAGTGAGTCAGAAAATAAAGAGAAGTGCAAGGGCAGATGTGAGTTGTTTGCTCTCTGGTGCAGGAAGGAATAAACCTGATGCATGGCTGATTTTTTACTAAGCAAGAAATATGAATAGCAGGGTAGTTACTGGTAGAAAATTACCTTAGAATATATTCCATTGACTCTCCTGTGCTATCTCTGAAGTGACCCAGGGTACTTAAAAGGATGTGCAGCAGCTTTTTCCAATTGAAACACTTGTGGAGGATCCAGGAGTTTGTGGCCAGCCCAGCAGGGTGGTCCCACCTCAAAAAGATGATGGAGGTGATGGAGGAACCCAGCAGGACTGTGCTTGCTAAAAGCTAAACCTGAAAATACACTGTCAAGGCTTTAAAAACTTCACTAAGGACTGGTACCTTATCAAGGACTGACACCTTTTATGTTGCTGCTCAGTTTTAAAGTGCCTTAAAGAGGTGGATTTTTAAAGAGCAAATGCAGCAGTTCTGGAAGATCAGCTTTCATTAAAGCCCTGATAGCTCTGGCAGAGCCTGATGTGACTGATAAAGATCCCCATCCCCTCGGTGTCTGGTATCATCTGCACTGTGTGGCTGTTAGCTTGAGCTTTAGACTAGTGAATGGGAAAGGGCTGGGAGGTTTTTGAGGGGACCCACCCCCCAAACACACACCAGCATGACCAAAATCTGGGGGGGGGGGAGGGGGAGCTCCTTAATTGCTCTGCCTTACATTGTGCTTCTACTCCTGAAATGATGAACATCTTGCTGTTCAGAGAAATGGAGACACTGGCCCCACAGCACCTGGTGGGGTAAAGAAATAGGAACAATTACATTCTTTTCAATCAGCTCGGATGTGAGCAACATCCTCCTGCTCAGAGGGGCTGAGGTGGGAGCAGAAGAGCTCTCCAGAAGTGCCTGTGCTCATTGGATATGCTGACTTCTGGCTGATCAGTTACACAATGGGGAAGCTTTCAGAGCTCTTCATGCAGGTGGGACGTTGCGTCAGGGCTGTCCTGCAGCCATCCAGCAGTGATTGATCCCTGGGCAAATATGACGGGCTCTTGAATTGCAATCAACCCCCCTTTTCTCTAACAATAGCTCAGGGTAACCTTATAATAACCTCCTCCACCTTCCCCAGAGAAATGGTTCAGGCAGATAAGGGAATTTGTTATCCACACAGAAACATCTGCCCCCTTCCTCCAACAGGACCAGTGGGGAGTGACAGTTCCCCTTTCCCCACCATCCTGCAGGGCTTTTAGAAAGAGCAGCAATCTCAGGGTTTGTTGTTTTCTTCTTTCTTTTTTTTCCCCAACCAGCTTTGGTTGCGGAAAGATCACCTGAGCTGGACTTGGGTTTTATTTCATAATGATGGATGTGCTGGTTAAATGTAATGGAAGAGGCAAGATAGCAGGGCAGAAATTTGGCGCCAAGTGCCTGGCTTTGAAAGAGGCTGCATTCCAGCCATCCTGAGAGGGGTAAATGGAAAGATCTGATTAAGCGTCTCAGTGTTGTGACCCTGACCTCAAAGAACATGCCGATTCTCTGGAGGAACTTCATTTCAATTAATCAACTTAACAGCCTGAGTAAATCTGGCTGCAGCCATTGAGCCTGAGGAGCCGCTTCCCGCTCCCCGGAGGGTCTCTGGGATGCAGGATCCGAAGGGATGGGGCTGTGTGTGATGTCCTGCCAGCCTGGGCCGAGGGGGTGCCAGCATCTCCCTCTGCCTGACTGGTGGCAGGACAGCTGGGGAATAATGGGGAGATGATCCCAGAGCCCCCCACCCCTCTGGAATGCCAGGGCAGGATGGGATGCTCGGTGCTGCAGCTGCATCGCTCCCTCCCAGGCAGGGAAGGGGACGAGCTGAGCAGCAGCAGAGAAGATGGAGCTGCAGTTGGAAGAGGTGGAGGGTGAGGGAACAGCTGCATGAAGAGCTCAGGCAGGAGGATAACTCCAGAAAATTTCCTCTCAGGGAAACTTGTAAGCAGAACACAAAGGCACCGGCATGGGAGATGGGAAGGGAAGAGGCTTCAGCACTTCAGCCGCAGCCTCGGGCACTTTTCCCAGGCGGTTCTTGAGGCTGGTGAGCTGGGCCAGCCCAGAAGCTGAAAGGGGCTCTGCTTCTTGCCTGGGGCCTTGCAGGAGACTCTTCCCTTGCACGGATCAGTGCCTCTCAGGGGATGCCTGAGGGGGCTGCA
>NW_009954555.1:2995221-2999937 GCF_000747805.2 Chaetura pelagica
GCTGAATGCTGAACTGAGTTTTCTGGCTGGAACAACATTCCCTGCCCCAGTCAGGCTTCCCCTACCCCTGGAAGTGCTTAACACCTATCCCTGTACCTTCTCCCTTGGGAGAAGGCAGAGCTGTGGCTGTGGGGCTGGGATGAAGGAGGCATCAGGGGCTGGCTGGGTTTCCCTGCTGCCTTGTTCCACCACACCCAGGTTGTGCCACCCTGCCCGTGGACTGCCTGCTCCCTGCCTAACCCCTGGCACTGCCTCCATCCCTTTGGACTTTCACCTCTCAGCAGCAGCCAACCTGGCTCTTTCGCTGCACCTTTAAAGGGATAAGACCAAATTTAGCCCAGTCTGGAAAAGGAGCTGGGGAGAAAGTCATGAAGGGGCATAAGAGTCCCCCACTTGTAGAGGGATAGCCTGGTAGAGCCAGAAGAGGTGTTGCAGGACAGGTTCTGGGTACAACCCAGGGGCAGACACAGTGATTGAACCTGAGCTGTCTGTCTTCTGAGGCATTCTGGAGTCAAGGGCAACATCCCCTGGAAGTATTCTGAGCTTCAGAGAATCCTTTTGGTTGGAAAAGACCTTTCAGATCATCAAGGCCAACCAGTAGCCCAGCACTGTCAAGGCCACCACTAACCCGTGTCCCTCAGCAGCATATCTACACTGCTTTGAAATCCCTCTGGGGATGGGGATCCCACCACTGCCCTGGGCAGCCTGGGCCAGGCTCTGACAACCCTTATGGGGAAGAAATTGTTCCTAATATCCTTAAAGTCATCTCTTGTTCTATCACTCGTTACTTGAGAGAGGAGACCCACACCCTGCTCCCTCAGCTGCTCCTTGGCAGACCTGTGCTCCAGACCCTTTCCCATCTCTGTTCCCTTTCTCTGGACAAGCTCCAGCCCCTCAATCTCCTTCTTTTCATGAGGGCCCCAGAACTGACCCCAGGATTTGAGCTGCAGTGTCACCAGTGCCAAGCACAGGTGGACGATCCCTGCCTTGATCCTACTGGCCACACTGGTGCTGATAGAAGCCAGGATGCTGGTGGCCACCTGAGCACAAGCAGTCTCATATTCAACCAGCTGTCAACCAAAACCATGGCGTGGAAGTTTGCTGGTGCCAATGCACCTCATGCCCACCTTCTGCAGCACTGAACCAAGGCGTGGAGAAGTCTGAGTCCAGAGGGCAGTGTTGACAAGGGGCTGAGGTGACAGTGGCACTTTCCACCGGGTGTTTCAGGGTCTCACTCAGGAGGCAGGGCAGTGAGTGATTGCTGCTCCCCTGCTGGGAGATGAGCATCCCAGAGGAACGGGCGGCGTGTATCATGTTTGCACCGCTGCAATCATTCAAAACCCACTCAGAAAAGAGGGGGGTTTGTGTTTGGTTGGTTTTTTTCCCTGTGCCTGAGCTCGTTTGGCCTGGCTACCTCGGCAAGAAGGGAAATCTGCTGAATGTGGGGGCAATCTGGAGGGGATGGAGCAGCGAGGGACAAGCCCAGAGCCCCGGTGCTGCCCTGGGGAGGTTTAGAGTTACAGGCAGGCGACAGGCAGGCTTTCATCTGCTCTTCCAAGCCTTCTTCAGACAGCAAAGGAGGGGTAGTGACTGGCTGTGGGGGATGGAAGAGAATCGCTGTAACATGATTTTATGTCTGTGATTGCATAACAAAACCTCCTGGGAACCTCCTGATTCAAATGGATACCTAGTCCTGTTTGCTGGATGGAGGACTTTCCAGCAGTGATTGATTGCCCACGCTTTGGTGCTGGGGAATTGCTGGACTGGATCAGTACCAGGCTCCAAGCAGCCTGTGATCCTGGATCTAACCTCCGCCAAAAATCTCAGGAAGGTTGGAAAAAAGCCTTAGGAAGTGGAGAAATCTGCTTTACAACCCCCCCTAACATGCAGATCCACAGTGCCATCTTCTCCCAGGAGCTGCAGCCTGACTGCTGATGGAACTAGACCTTGAGAGATGAAATTGCATTTCCATTTAAAATAAAAAATGAATAAAATAATCATCATCCCTGGGCCTGATGGTATTAACTGGCTGCTCTGTAAACATCAGGTCGTTCTGTGAAGGGTGAAACGCTGCCAGTCTCAACCCAACTGCCAGGAAAACCCTCAGGCTCAGGGAGGGGGTGCAGGAGAATTCACCTTTGCCTCCGGGAATCCCATGGAGTGGAGGATGGAGGAAGCCCAGCTGAGCTGGGTGATGCCTCTGGACACGGGTTTGGCACACACACACATGTCATCTGTTGGCTTTGCTCTCTGAGATGACACGATAGCCCCACCTCATAAATTTGGAGCAAAGCACACAAAGCTTTTTTTTTTTTTTTTTCCCCTTCCATACCAGGCACTTTTAATGGTCTTTCTCCACACCCCGGCCTTATTAATTGGTGACAATTGGAAGTGGTTAATTCTCTGTGTGCGAGGCTGCAATTGCTTCCACTTGGCCAGGATTCAAGTGCTGGGGGTGAGTCAGAATGGGTGGCAAAACTGTCTTTTCCTCAGCTCCTTTGCTTACTGGAAGGAAAAAAAAAGGGGAAAAGGAGAGAAAAAAAAAGAAGAAAAAAAGCCACAAACCCGAGTTATTCTCTTTTATGAGGTAGGCATTGTGAGGCCAGGCAATTGAATTTACAACAGCATTGAGTATCAGAGTCTATCTGGCCCTGTCAATGAGAGTGGCAAGGGAAAAAAAAAGCAGCACATTAACCCTCGGCTCCAAGTTCCCAGGCGTTTCAATAGGGCTCCCAACTTCCCAAAGAGCCCGCTGCATACTCGATGAGACCCTTTATACCTTCTAATTACCCTCCTCACAATAGGGACAGACTCTCTTGGCTCTTTTGTAGGCGAGATAGTAACTTTTAGGCCCCCCCACCCCTCCAGGGGCAGCCCCTCGGCAAGGTGGGAAGGAGCAGAATCCAGGGAGTTTATTTCAGGAGCAGGTAGCAAAGCAGCACACGTGTCTCCTCAGCTTCCAGGAGCAGGTTTTGAAGGAATCCAAAGTGCAAACACGACCCTGGTGAAGCTCTGAGGAGGCATTTAACCCTGCCAGACCCCTCCTCAACCCACTCACCTTCCCTCCCAGCCCTTTGGCACAGGAATCTCTTCCTCTGGCCCTGATTTAAGGCCATGAAATTCACTCCCACACAGCAGGATGAGCTGCTCGGTGCCCACTCACCCAACGAAATGAAGGTGGGGAAGAAATCAATCTATTTCAAAAAGAGTTTATTTATTTAAACACCTGCAATGTTGGGGTTTTTTTTTTTCTCTTTCTCATTATTTTTCCTCTCTTTTTTTTTTTGTGGAAGTCTCCAACACAGCCACACACACACACACACACACACAGACCAACAGGATACAAACAACTTTGGCATGATACTTTTGGATATTTGTTACAAAACTATTTCTCATTTTCGTGTTAAAAAAAAAAGTATCTCAAATAAAGGCGTTTTGAAGGAGTAAAAATACAAGTCGAGATCCCAACCTCTGGAAATAATAAATAGCAAGGTCCTTTCTTGTTTAAATCTGGGGTTTTAAACAAAAAAAAAGCCCCCCCCCCCCCCCCAAGGTAACAGGGCTCCATAGAACGGAGCCAACGAAGAGTTTTAGGGGATTTTTTGTTGTTTGTGGGTGTTTTTTTTAGGGAGAGGGAATGATTTAGGCACAGTCACCAAGGCCTCCAGACGGATTCAGTGCGCTCTGCGATGGGACTCCCCGCCTGGGATGCTGGAACGATGCTGCCCCCAAAGGATGTCAAACCCTGCACCGGGGATGCCGAGGGGGTGACCGGGTTCCCAGAGCCACCACCGGCAGACACCGGGACGTTGGCGTTGGCATAGAGAGGAATAACCGGTCCGGAGCTGGGTGGAAAAGCTGGATTGGGGATGAGAAAAGCAAACTGGCCGTCGGTTGCGGGGACGAGCTGGAAACCCCCGTAGACTTTGGGGGATAAAGCTTCGGCGGGGTTGAGTTTGCAGGGCACGGGCAGGGGTTGCTGAGCCAGATGTGCGGGTTGGTTGGACGGAGGGGGTGGAGGAGGAGGAGGAGGAGGAGGTGGTGGGTAGTTCATGGCCACGATCTGACTCAGGCAGGCCGAGAGGTGGTTGAGGAGGCGGGTGCGCACGTCGGTGTTCACCCCTTCGCAGGTGGAGAGGAACCGCGTCACCTCGTTCATGCACTCGCTGAAGCCGGCGCGGTACTTGCCCAGCACCGTGGGGTCTGTGCTCAGCACGGCTGGGGGGGGAGAAGGGGCAGGCTCCTCGGGGGGTGTGGGTGTGGGTGTGCAGCCCGCCAGCGGTGCACTCTGCAGCCCCTCCGGGCCGCGAACCCAGGCAAGGAGTGCAGCCCCTCCTGCAACACCTCGTGCTTCCAGGTGCTGAGGATCCGGATGGAGAGCACGGTCCCTCCACTACCGACCTCTCCAGCACCAGGGACCCGGGTGGAAACAGACAGCCCCTGGAGTCCTCCTGTGTCCCTAAGCACTGGGGATCCAGGTTGGGAGCACAGCCCCGTTGGTGGCTTCTGTGCCGTCTGTCCCCCTCAAAACAGACTCAGGTGCCAGAGGCAACCCCAGCTGGGCCTGAAGCCCTCCCGGTGCCGGGGATGCAGGCGGGTAGCTCGGTGCCCCCAGCGGCCCCCGGTACCCGGGATGCAGCTGAGAACGCCCCTGGCCCGGGGCACCAGAGAGAGGAACAAGGCACGATGCCCCACGTTGCCCCCCAGCACCAGCGC
>NW_009954555.1:3002125-3019035 GCF_000747805.2 Chaetura pelagica
CTTCCTCCCGGGCTGGGCAAAGGGGACCCTTGGGGTGACCCCCCCGCTGGGCTCTTGGGGGGGGTTCCCTCCGTGCCCGGTACCGGGTGGTTCTGTTCCCACATCCAAATCACTGGCTGAGCAGCCTCGCAGCTCTGGGCTGACTGCAAAACCTGCCCATTTCAAGACCTTTTTCTTCCTTTTCCATTTATTTTTGTGTAGAGAACGGGGCACGTTTCTGGAACCTCCCTGTGCTGCAGCCTGGAATCTTTTAACAGCCATAAACTGGGGATCAGCACCTGAAACTCACCCTGATTTCTGCACTTGAAACACCCGATGCCTTTTTTTTTGGGGGTCAATTATTATTATTATTATTTCATTTCTTGATTCTGAAGCAAAGATAAAAGAGGAAAAAAAAAAACCAAACCCCACTGAAAACCCTCCTGGGAGAACAGGTTCAGTTCTCCCTCTGAAAACCAAGCAAGGCAGGGCTGAGTTTGGGGACATGTTGTATTTTTTTTGGAGGGGGAACATCAGGGGAGGGTTTCAGCCCTGTTGTTGGCCCGTTCCCTGCTCTGCTTCTCGTCTGTTCCCTTTGCCTTCCCCCTCCCTGCAGCCAGGGCTGCCCTCTCTGCATTTCCTGCTGCTCTGGAGATGTTCCCACACCTGAGTGGGGATAACCTGGGGGTTCCACCCTTCCCTCCCCTTGCTGGTGCCTTCCAGTGGGTCCCTGGGACACCCCGAGGCTGTGTTGGGGTGGGTGCACCTTTTTGCACCCCCCCAGGGTGAGCACCAGCTCTTGGAAAAGGCTCTTCAGGGCTGAAAGCACAAGTGTAATGAGTTTTTTTTTTTGGGGGGGGCTCAGCCTTGCCTGGGGTCTGCAGAGCTGTGAGCTGAGCTGGAGGGGTGAGGGAGTGGGGAGAGGTCCAAGATGCTCCAAGCAAAGGGATGCCAGGAGTGGGATGAGGACCTGGAAAGACTTGGAGGAGGCCAGAGGTTCCTTAGAGCCATGGAGATGGTCTGAGGGCTGGGGCAGCTCTGGGGACAGGCTGGGAGGGTTGGGGTGTTCAGCCTGGAGAAGGCTCCAGGGAGACCTTAGAGCAGCTTCCAGTGCCTGAAGGGGCTCCAGGAAAGCTGGGGAGGGACTTGGGACAAGGGCAGGGAGGGATGGGATGAGGAGGAACAATTTTAAGCTGAAAGGGGAGGTTTGTATTAGATATTAGGATGAAATTCTTCCCTGTGAGGGTGGTGAGAGCCTGGCCCAGGCTGCCCAGGGAAGCTGTGGCTGCCCCATCCCTGGGGGTGTTGAAGGGCAGGTTGGATGGGGCTTGGAGCAACATGCCTGGCCACCTGCACCAGGTGCTGTGCTGTGTCTGAAAGGTGCTGGGGTGACCCAGGAGGCCAAAGGAAGGAAATTAAAGGAAAAAAAAAAAGAAAGAATGAAAAGCTCTGGGCAGTGTTTCCATTCTCACTGCTGCATCAGACCTGGACCTTTTCATTTCAAGGTGCAATTTCAGGTGGTTTGCCACATGCAGGCTGCAAAAAGCACACAAGAAAGACATTCTGTCTGAAGCAGCAGCATCTTCCTGCAGACATCAAAGCATCCAGGGGAATACATTTATTTCAGGATCCTTTTCCCTCAGCACACGTGGCCACAGGAACAGCAATTCTTGGCTGCACTGTGATTTCTGGTTGGCAGGGGGGGTGTGTTGTTTTTCTGGAGAAGTGCTACTTACCAAAATACCCACAAAAATCCAGCCTGTTCCTTTGGAAAAAGAGCACCGAGGTGGATGTTGTCTTGCTGAAGAATAATAATAATAATAAATGTCTGCTTTGTAAGTCTCCTTGGAAGGGTTCAGGGATTTGCTTCCTTATGAGACCAATAAAATGCAGAACAACAGCCCTTTGTGCCACCTCCCTTGCTCATGTCAGAATATTATGAGGAAGAACTAATCCCAAAAACCAGTGTCCCCTCCTTTCACAGTTAATTCAGGATGCATTCATTACAGAATTGCAGGATAAAAAAATAATAATAACATCAAAAAATAATAATAACATCAACCCAGCAAGTTTTTTTTGACAGAATCTCCATCAATGGATGCAATTCCCAGGCTGGGAATGATGGGGATTATTGACCGTGTTCCTCTCCAGTGAGAATTCTTCTCCACGTGACAAGTTGGGAGAAATCTTGTTGTTGGAAAAATCTGGCACAACACGTAGCCTTTCTCCTCAAATTTCACAGGTGTTCAGGTTTCCAAGCTCAGTGAAATCTGGGGAAAGATTCTCATTTCCTTAAGTAACTTCAGCTTAAGGCAAACTCCTGCCTTGCCCCGGGACTGGGGTTTGGCAGCTGATGTGTCGCTTCCCGTCGTGTCTTCTTCTGACCCAAGCCCACAATTTGATCACGTTGCAGTTCCAAACCCGAGCCAGAAGTTTTGATTGCAAAGCCCCCTGGGGATGGGGAGCAAAAGCTCAGCTGCAGGTTGGAACCGTTTTTCTTGCCATGACTTTTGGGGCCACCGAGGTGCCCAGGAAGATTCGTGCTGGAAGAAAACTTTGCAGTGGCTCAACTGGTTCGTTCGTTTGATGTGGTGGGTGAACAACCTTCTCCTGCCCCTGCCTGGGGACTGAGGGGGCTGTGGTGTTGAAGGAGATGGATATTCCCCAGCAGACCCCCTCCTGCAGTGTTCTGTGCCCCTTCAGTGGCAATTTCATTGTAGTGACAGGATGGGACACATCCAACTCTCCTTCTCCTCCCCTCCCCTCTGGATCCCACACGGGTGAGGGTGATGGAGGTGCAGCTGCTCCTGCCCACAGCTTCCCATTCCCAGGGCAGGCTCCAGGGCTGGCCAGGAGCAGACAGGAAGGGGAAAACTCCCCCCTGGCCCCAGGGATGGTGTGAGGAGCACAGAAACTGCCCAGGAGGTGAGGAGCAGTTGGGTGTTTGCAGCTGGCTTTGCTTTCAGGGGGGCTACAAGGGCCCTTGGGACTGGCCAGAGCTTAGGAACACAGGATGGTGGAATCATTTTAGTTGGAAAAGGCCTTGAAGATGGAGTCCAACCATTACCCCAGCCCTGCCAAGGCCACCACTAACCCACATCCCTCAGCACCACATCTACATGGCTTTGAAACCCCTCCAGCATGGCTTGCCAAGCCCCTGGGGGTTCCAGCTGCCCTCGGGGTGTCACAGAAATGTGGGGCTTGTTGGGACACCAGGGCAGAGCCTGGTGTTGAGCAGAGCATGGAGAGTCTCTTCCTCCCAAAGGCTTTTCTCCTCACAAGCAGCTTTTCTCCATCACAGGTCCTGAGCATCTTGTGTGTGTCCCATTGCTGTAGCAAGGTCTGAAGGAGATGCCAAAGAAACACCAGAGCATGACTGGGGAGTTCCAGTGCCATCAGAATTGCATTTATTCACTTGCATTTAATTAATACTACTCTCATGTAATTACTCAGTTGCAGTTTCTACTACTCTGGCTTGGTGTAATTTGGGTTTTTACAGTTTGTGTCACCAGGAACCTGTTCTGAATGCACAGGGGGACAGGGAAAGCCTTTCAGCTGTTTCTGGATGGAGACCTGGGATTTTCCTTCCTAAGGCTTATGTGAAAATTCCCTGTGATTCCTCTCTGGGCATGGCCTATATATATATAATCTTGATCCCTTAAAAACCCATCATGCTCATACAGTGTCATGGGTTGGTGGTTTTTTTAAAGAAACAGCTTAAAGGTTCTTTTTGCCTGAGAACTGGCAACGTGAGGCAGGTTATTAATCCTAATATTAGTCTTTGATTAGATGAGAGAGAACAGAAGAGGACAAACTGCTCGTGGCCAACCCTACTTGTCCTTGCCCAGCCTGGATCTGCCCTGGATCTCCAGCTCTCTTTGATCACTAAACCCAATTTAATTACAGCCCAACTTCCAAAATATGGAAGCCCAACTCAAAAGAGAAAAAAAAAAGGCTCATAAAAGGCCCAGGGGATGCCAGGGGGGGCTGAATACAGGTTTTGACTCCTGTCTGCTTGTGGCCCTGGCCCTGTTTGTTCAGGGTATTGTTGGGCAGACAGCTGGGGCTGTGTTCAGCCACTCCAGGGCCTGTTTGCCCAGGGATTGGGCTGTAATCCCTCTGGGATTTCCCCCTGCTTGATCCCATGCAATCATCCCCTGCCACACACCACTTGGGATAGTGTGTCAAAGGGAATGCTGGAGGAGAAATTAAGACATTAAGGCCTGGCAGAATGAGAGGAGGTTCTTTAGCAGCCTATAATGTGTAACAAATTACAGCACAGCCTTCTGCCCTGAGCATCCTTTTCAAACCTGGCACGGCCCCTTTTGTCCCTCTGGAGCTTACAGCTCTAATCAGCTAAAATTAATTGTCAGGCTCTCATGACTCCCAAAATCCCCCCCCAAAACAAGCCCAGGGCTGGGAAAGAGGTTTGGAGAAACACGAAGCAATGGGTTTTGTACTCCTGCCTCCCTCCTTCTGCCTGCAAAGGCTCCTCCTGAGCTGTGTTTGCACGAGGTTCCCCCCATCCCTCCCTTCCCTCTCTGATCTCCGGGCGCTTCCAGAGCCTCACGGAGCACGTTCCTTGTGCCCCACACGTGGGGTTGCACTGCTGTGTTGTGCACGGGGACACCATTAGAATAAACCCAAGGCATCCTCTCACTCCAGGGACTCTTTCAGCAAAGATATTTCTAAAAAAAATGACTCTCTGCCCTAAGAAACTATTAAGAACATCCTTGTCAGGGCTGTGGAACAGGCGACGGTGAAGGTGGTTGGAATTTTGCAACATTAGAAATGGAGATTTCTTTTTCTTTTTTTCTTTTTTTTTTTTTTTCTGGGGCTCTTTGACTGCCAAGCAAATGGGGTTTAATTTCTTTTCTCATCTCCCTTCCTCCTTCCCCGCCTCGGGAAATTTTAGCAGAAAGAAAATTGCAAGTGCATAGACAAAAAAGCCTTTCTGAAGGCATCGCCCTGGTTTTGTCTTGCTGGAGCTGAGAGCCTCGCTGGAGCTGCAGCCGTAGAATAGCCCAGCTGATTGAGACAGATGTTCTCTTCTTCAGCAAGTGCCAACACTTTGCCCAAACACATATTTGCTGACTTACCCTTCGCTGGGAAACATCTTGAAAAGGCGGCGGAGATAAAAAGGGTGGGAGCGAAGCTGCCTTGTGTCCAGATTTAACACAGCCCAGTGCTCCATTCTCTGAAACCAGTCCTGGTTGAAGAGGTCCCTTTCACTGGGTCCTGTTCATTTGTTGATGGATAATAGGGGCTGAGTTGCAGCAATCCGTGTGCAGAAAGCAGAAAATAGAGTCAATTACATCTGTATTAGGTGGCCTCGGGGAGAAAATCTCCTTACATGCCTTCCACTGATACTGTTCTTAATTATGTTGGCTAAGGAGCTGCCTCTGGTAAATCCAAGCACAACCTGAGCTGCTCCAAATATAGAGCCTAAAATATCTCCTGAGATGGATTAGTGGGGGATGTAACTTTCCGGCAGGACTTTAAATTAAGCTTTTTAAGTTGCCCGCAATAAACGTCTCCAAATGAGATGGCAGGAGGGTGCCCAGTGGGTTGCAGGAGTGAGTGACTCAGAGAGGCTCCACCAGGACCTCAGGTGCCTTTTCCTGGGTCTGTGCTCCCCAGGGGGAAAGGAGCAGCTGAGCAGCAGTGGGACAGGGTCTGCTTTGCTTCCTTCCACCCTGGTCTGATCCTGTTGCTCTGCTCCTCTGCTCCCTGCTTGGGTGCTGTGTCGCCTCGGGTTTGGAAAGGCACAAGCATTACCTGGAGGGGGGAGGAGGGAAGAATTGCACCACACAGAGGTTTGTGTTGGAAGGAACCTGAAAAATCATTGAGGCCCAGACCTCCTGCATGGGCAGGGACACCTCCCACCAGCCCAGGCTGCTCCAAGCCCCATCCAACCTGCCCTTCAACACTGCCAGGGATGGGGCAGCCACAGCTTCCCTGGGCAACCTGGGCCAGGCTCTCACCACCCTGGATGATTTTGATGTCACCCAGGCCAGGAGAAGCATCACGGGCCCCTCGATGAGCCCCGTGTAAATCTCACTCCATGCCCTTGCAAAAAGTCCCTCCCCAGCTTTTCTCCAGGTGTTCTAAGGTCTTCCCAGAGCCTTCACACTTATCCAGGCTGAACAGCCCCAACTCTCTCAGCCTGTTAGCAGAGCTGCTCCTATGAGCACCCATGATACACATACACATCCTAAGGGACCAAGAAGCATAAAAGATACAGATTAGGGCCTTTTTTTCCCCTCAATATTTTATGCAGAGCAGGTAAACTCCATAGCCCTACACCATCCAAACTGCCAGGCCAAGTACCCGAGGTATATCCCATCCCCCTTCATTTTCCTTTCCCTTTATCTTATTATCTGTCCCCCTACCTGAAGAAATTAAAAGAAAAAAACCAAAAACCCCATCAATTCTATTTGCTTTGCCCTTTGGAAAGGTTTGTCCTTTTGCCATCCCTGGGCCAGCAGGCCCAGCAACAATAGGTTTTGTTTGACTTCCCTAGGAAAAAGGTCCCTAGATTTTTTTTTTAATCTTGGCCCCATCCACAGCTTGTTCTCCCCCTGCCTCCTTCTTTTCAGTGAGCCTGTTGATGAGCTTGGCCTAATCAGATTAACTCAGCCCAGACACAGCAGAGGCAGTTTAGTCTCTTTTAAAAGGACTCCACGGTTTCCTACAAACTTTTTGTAAACTCTTCATCTCCTGCTAAACTCCTTTGTAAGCTGCAAGCAATGGACTCTTTGAGAGCCCCACACTCCCTGTCAATGAAGACCTGTTAGAATGGGTCACTAATCCAAGAGAGAGGAGAAATGCCTTGAAAGCTTCATGCTGATGCATCAGGAGCCCTGCCCAGCACCCACAGAAAGGGGGAATTGAATTCCCAAAGAGCTGGAACATTTAATTTGATTCCTAAAATAAATATTTGGAAAAAAAAAACACCCATCTTGTTTACAAGAAGAATGAAATGAGCTGTTTTCCTCTGAGGTTCCCTGGGTGCTGGGACATGCTCTGGGGTCTGGTCTTTACCCAGCCCAGCCTTCCCCTCCCATGGACCCACCAGGAGCTCAGAAGGCAGAAGAGAAAGCAACAGCTTCTGGAGAGGTTTGTACACTGCTGGGTGTCCTCTGCTTTGCTTTTGGCAGGTGCCAGGAGAGGATCTGTTTGGGACCTTCAGACACTACTGTTCCTGTCAGGATGGAGGCAGGCTCCTTGCTGCTCCTGAGAGGGGTTTGGGATGCTGACATCTCCCCTTGCATTGGGAATTTGATTGCCCCCTCCCTTTGGGACCTTGATTCCACCTCACTGAAACCACCAGCAAAGGTTCCTCCTCTGGCAGCCTCCCCAGAACATCACTGCAACCAGCCCCAGGGGGAGAGGGCTCTGCTGGAAGCCAACCCCACCAGCATGGGTGTGGGTGCAGGGACCCACCTCCCCACACACCCCTACAGCTGCAGGAATGGGGCATCCTGCAAAGCCAGGAAGAGCCCAAACTCTTCTTTGTACAACCCCCCCCCCTCCCCAGGCAGAAGTTCCAACATCTCGAGCTCCTCTTTTGAGCATCACACCAGACCTTTTCCTCCCAAGAAGATTTGCACTCCTCTCGTGGCTGTCAGCTTGTGATTGGCATGTCTGAACAACTTCATTGTGGGGAGGATTTCATGGCATTCAGTGGAAGTTTCCACCTCTTTAGAGTTGCACAGAGAAGATTAACGTCGTGACTCCGTCCCCCTGCCATTGTCCCCACGACTTGGAGTCACTTCATGGCTTTGATAAAACTTGCCCCAGTTAAAAGCAGGCAAAGAAGATCCCACAATGCACACAATGAGCAAAGCAACTCCTTGAAAAATACCCTCTGGTCTTCCAGGAGGAAGGCCAACATTTCCCATGGTACCAGCTTCATATTAAAAATGACATTGAATGGCAAAAAGAGTTGTCTGAACTGGGCAGGAGAGACAGGGCACCCAACCAGACACACCTCCCACTCCCTGCAGAACCTCACAGTCCTAGTTCCTCCCTAGCTGATGGTTTTGGGAGACATTTGCTCCCCTAAGCATCCCAGAGGGAATCTTGGATCTCCAGCCATTTCTCATGTAGTTTTTCTCTCCATAGTTTGAACCTGAATGTTCCAACCTTCCTCTAAACAGGCACGGTGTTAACTTTTGTTCTTGTTTCCACCTGTTCTTCTCACTAAAACCTGGATTAAAGCCTGCTGGAAAATAAGATGACAAAAATGAGCCTAGAGTTTGTGTTTTGAAGGAAGCAGAACTCAAATGAATCATTCTTAAGCTCTTAACCCAACCGGTTGCTCCGAGGATCAGTGTGTGTGGAGGAAGGAAGATGGACAAATCCAGAGCCAAGAACCTGGTCCAAGTGACCCTGTGAGACCCTGAGGAACTGTTGTTGGAGCTGGGCAGTGCTGGGAGCTGCAGCATCATTCCCACTGTATGGCATGGACTCCTTTCCAGGCAGATTCCCTGGGGCAGCTGAGATCCTTGCTGTCTGCATGGAAGCTGGATCCACCAGCACATCCCAGGGCTCAGCTCAGTTTGCAGCCACCAGGGCTCCTTCCCCTTCTCACCTGGCTCAGTGGAGGGTCAGGGTTGACTTGTTTGTCAGTAGGAACCCACCTGCAGACCAACCCCTTGTCCTCTCCATCCATCCAGGACTGCCCATGCAGGTTCCTCTGCCCATTCCTTACCATGTCCTGGCTGGAGGGCTTTGCCACTGCTCCAGCTGGGAAGGAGCTTCAGAGCTACCCATGGATGAAAGGGCTGGAGTTGCTGCCTGGCCCATTTGTAGGACTTTATCTTCTGACATGAATGGTTTATGGCAATTGGAAACAAGGGATAAAGGGAAACTGCTCTGGCTGCCCAGGGCCTTGGAATGACCCTTGTGGTTTCCCAGGATGGATAACAAAACCAGCTCAAAGGGATGCTGGGGGAGCTCCTCTTGCTAGGATCTTGCCAAGTGTCTTGCTGGTCCATGGAAGCTCCATGGGCAGGCTGGGGGTGCACACAGCAAAGTCCCCCCACCAGCAATCCCAAGCCTTCTTCTTACCCTCAGGTTTTAACAACAGGAAACCTTTTGTTGTTTAATTTTTTGAAAAACAAAGGAAGTGGGAGCCCGTCTGGCCTGGGAGAGCCAGGTTCTGTGCCTACCTCATTATGTGCTAATTGGGATTTGAACAAAGATTGTCCTGTCACGTGCAGGTGGCCAGTGACAACGTGCCCATGAGTGAAGAGCAAGTCTTGACATAAGGAGAGTCCTGGGAGCCAGTTTGTCCTGTCTGATCTTCCGCGTGCCCGTCTGGTGCTCCGTGAATAATTAATGAATTAATGATACACCTCAGTGCTGCTCATTAAACACAGTGGCAGCTCGGAGCTGAAACCTGGTGCCGTGCAAAAACCTGGCAGAGGGCTTGGGTGGGTGGGCTCATGGCTCTGGGGTGGCACCTGGAGAGCTGGGTCTGGACAGGGATGTTTCGTGTGGAAGGGCTTGGGGAGCCCTGCTGAGTTTTGGAGGATCTTTCATCTCTGAGAGAGTTTAAAACTGTTATGGTGACCTGGCTGGGTAGGTGGGACTGGTTTAAACCACCCTCCTGGGCTGTGTTTGCAGAGCTGGGAGCTGGAGCACATGGTGCAGAGGTGAGGTTTGGTCCCATCCATGTGGGATGCTGCCCAGGGGCTTCCCTGGGTTTGTAATTGCTCCTCAGGGAAACCACCAATCTGGTAGCAACCAAATCTGGGACTTTTCCTGGGGACTTGGTGGGGCTTTTCCTCAGTCAGGAGTTACTGCAGTCCCTTGGCTCAATTTTTCAGGTCATATTCAGGACCTAAAAGAGTGGGTACTAGAAAATAATTCATGCCAGAAAGTGAGAACTTGGTTAAAGCTGCAGAGTTGGGCACAGGACATTTTGGAACTGCTGCTTCAGTATGGGCAGCCCCAGTGTCTGTGGGACCCCCAGCACAGCTCTGCACAGGCCTGGGCCATGTTTGCCCAGCCCTTGGCTCAGGAGCAGCAGGAGCTGGAAGGGGTAATGCAACACAGGCACATGGGGAGGAGAAGGAAGCTCTCCTCTGGGCAGTTTCATCCCCTCTGAGTTTGCTGCAGGCATCTCCTCTCCTGCCAAAGCAGACACGGTGCACGCAGAATTTCAGCTTAGGCACCTGAGGTCTGGCAGAGTTTCAAGCAACAAAACCCAAGGTCTTTATAACAAGCTGCTCCAAGCAATCCCCAGAGCAGGCAGATCTTTCATCTCTGAGAGAGTTTAAAACTGTTATGGTGACCTGGCTGGGTAGGTGGGACTGGTTTAAACCACCCTCCTGGGCTGTGTTTGCAGAGCTGGGAGCTGGAGCACATGGTGCAGAGGTGAGGTTTGGTCCCATCCATGTGGGATGCTGCCCAGGGGCTTCCCTGGGTTTGTAATTGCTCCTCAGGGAAACCACCAATCTGGTAGCAACCAAATCTGGGACTTTTCCTGGGGACTTGGTGGGGCTTTTCCTCAGTCAGGAGTTACTGCAGTCCCTTGGCTCAATTTTTCAGGTCATATTCAGGACCTAAAAGAGTGGGTACTAGAAAATAATTCATGCCAGAAAGTGAGAACTTGGTTAAAGCTGCAGAGTTGGGCACAGGACATTTTGGAACTGCTGCTTCAGTCTGGGCAGCCCCAGTGTCTGTGGGACCCCCAGCACAGCTCTGCACAGGCCTGGGCCACGTTTGCCCAGCCCTTGGCTCAGGAGCAGCAGGAGCTGGAAGGGGTAATGCAACACAGGCACATGGGGAGGAGAAGGAAGCTCTCCTCTGGGCAGTTTCATCCCCTCTGAGTTTGCTGCAGGCATCTCCTCTCCTGCCAAAGCAGACACGGTGCACGCAGAATTTCAGCTTAGGCACCTGAGGTCTGGCAGAGTTTCAAGCAACAAAACCCAAGGTCTTTATAACAAGCTGCTCCAAGCAATCCCCAGAGCAGGCAGAGATCCAAGCCATCTCCCCAGCACCGGCTGCCAGCTGAAGGCAACTCACCACACCGCGGGCTCAGCACCCCAGGAGGTGAAAATCAGCCAGCCCACCAACCAGGGCAGAAGGAGGAACTCACAGAGACCCTTCCCACAAGGTCACCCTGCTCCAGCAAACCTCGCTGAGCTCCACTGAAGTGGGTGGCACTGGGAAGGCAAGGCAGGCTGGGCAGTTTGCAGGGACATCCGTGCTCTCCGGGGCTTGGGAGTCTCTCCAGGAGCACTCACTGACCTGGGAAGCCTTTGCCCGGGGTGGTGTGAAATCCTCTGTCCTTTCCCCACGTGCCAGGCATATAAACACCACGTTCCCTTGGTCCCCACAGCAGCTGGCTGCATGGCAGGGGGAAAAAGGTTTAATGAAAAATGTAAAGGCCGGGGTCTGCAAATAAATTCCAATCCTGGCTGAAATTTCACAGCGGCTGCTTAAATGTCTCTCGCTCCAGGACTTGTGTGCGGGAGGCGAAACAATTGCTCCCTCCCAAGGCGGGGGGGGAATAAAAATAAAGGGCCTTGCTCCCTCCCTGGGCTGGTGAGATGTGAAGCCAGCTCCACCAGAGGGGTGGGAGGTGATGGATGTAATTAAAAGCCCAGGGGGAGGGAGGGAGGAGGGCGAGAGGGAAGAACAATAAACGGAGGCAGCTTATCTTGCGGCTGAAAGCTGATCTTCATGGACATGTAACATATGGTATTTTCAATAATGGATAAACAGTTTAAAGGGGACCTGCGAACGTTGTCTTTTAATGAGCTAGCAGCAGGGTTATGTGCTGAATACCCTCAGCTCACCTTTATCTTGCTCTGGGGTCCCCTCGGGCTGGGGAGCCCCAGCACACGCTGGGTCACGTCACTGCTGCTGGGGCTTGAAGGGCTGAGGATAATTACCCAAGCCAGACTTTGGCCAGGACAGCAGGGCTAGTTCCCTTACTCTTGCAAAAAAAAAACCTGCTGTGAGATCTTTAATTACCACCACAGGTCAAGACCCTTGGTTGTCCCAGCACATTTCATCTCTCAGACAAGGCTGCCCAGGACCCCCCGCAGTAGCAACTTCAGAGCTTGGAATTGTGCCTCTTTTACAGGTGCCACCTCTGGAAAATACCTGGAAGCAGCCACCAAGCATTATCTCACCAGCAGGTTTCAGGTTTGCTGCTGCAGGCATCTGTTCTGCAGATCCCCAGAGGAGCCTGGCTGGAGGGGGATGTTCCCGTGCGGAGCTGCTCTCGGGGCCGTGGCCAAAGATCTGTGGGCACAAAGGGAACTCCTGTCCCAGCAAAACAGTTGCAGGTGGAGATCAGTCTCCAGAACCAGGTGGGACCTCAGGAAATGCTGAGCAGCTGGAGCCTGTATTTCCCATGTGAGCCATGCCCAGATAAAAACAGGAAGACTTGAAGAGGCAAGTTGAGGTCTTGGCTCCACCTGCACCTTCTGGGCTGGAACAGAGCTCAGGGAGCTTGGAGACACTGGGGAGAGATGTGTTCAGCCTTGCAGGTACTTTTCCATTGATGGGTTTTAATTTAAGCTGTGGGATCATTTATTTTGGAATAAGTGAGTAGAAGCAATGCCTGTCCTAATGCACACCTTGGGAGCAGTGCTGGCTGAGTGGAAGGGAGTTAGGAAAGCTTTTCCCTCTGTTTCCAGGGGCTGCCTGGGAAGGAGAGGTTCCTGTCACCTCCTTGCTGGGTTCCTGGCCAAGCAAGGGGACAATCAAGGCTCTGTTTCCTCAGAGCTGCAAAGAGCAAGACAACATGCAAATCTAACTGGATTAGTCTTGAGATATCAGGTACCTCAGACTGGGAGGATGTGGTTTCCAGTTTATCTCTGGTGCCTGCTGGTCTATTAGCATGCTTCTGGAGGGTTGAACTGAATCCACTTCTGAGGTTAAGCTTTCAGCTGGCATAAATCTCTGTGGATTCTTCAAAGCTCTGGTACTTTACCTTAGCTCAGGCCTGTGCTCCCTATTCCTGCTTGTGCTTATGCTTGGAATTCTTGTCTTCATCCTCTGATGCCCACCAACAGCTCTCTCCCCCATGTCTGCCTAAGTGTCACCTTTGTGGTAGCTTCTGCTGGGCCAGCACTGAGCATCCCTTGAGGAAGCTCAGCTGCACTGGAGCCCATCAGACACTAACAGGGCTGTGGAGATGAGGCTGGAGAGCTCTGTCCCAGTCACTGGAAGGGACACAAGACTGGTTTTTCAGAGGAGTCTGTTGACCAGGCAAGGTTCAGAGCTTTTGTTTAATGTGAGTCAGCTTTTCCTAGCCCCTGAGAGCAAATGTGGGAGAGAAACTGGGCTGGAGTAGAATAGTTTTGGTTGGAAAAGGCCTTTAAGATCATCGAGTGCACGTGTTAGCCCTGATGCTGAGCACCCCCAGGGCAGGACATGTCCTGCAGTCCAGGCTCCTCTGAACCCAGAGCTGGGTTCCTGCAGTGCCTAAAAAACCCCATTTCCTTGCCTGGATTCAGACCCTTCCCATCTTTTCAGGCAAAGCCCTGGGAGGCTGGGGCATTTTTAGTGAACTGAAAATGTACACGTGTTTTGGGAGCCATCTCCTTTTGTACCAGCTCATTAGGGGAAATAAATGGCCCCTGACCATCTGTCATCTCTGTGCAGGTACCTGGCAGAGAGGGGTGGGAAAAAGGCACAGAGGATCCTTAATCCACTCAGGCTGCAGTGGAGGGAATGGTGCTTCCCACAACATAATTACTGCAGTCCTGCTGGAAAGTGACAGACCTAGTGAGTGGAAATAGATGAATGTAATTAAAATCCCAAGGAGAGAGAGATGGAGATGGAGACAGACAGAAGAGCAGCAGAGGGAGGAAGAGTGGTGGAGGGTGAGGAAGCAAATAACAGGCTGATCTTCAGGATAGGGACCATATGCTGGTTTCCCTAATGAAGAAAAAAAGGTGGGAGCTTATTACAGATAAATGACTATTTTCCTCTCTTCTACTTGTCTTTTTTTCCCATGGATTTAAAGCCTGAAGGACAAGTAGAACCATCCAGCCTGCCCAGATAAATAAACCCAGCCCCTGTGGGCTTTGCATCCAGGGAGGAGGGTTTTGCCCTCCAAAGCTCTGTGCCATTGCCTGTGGATTAAAGAGATTTTTTTTTTCTCTCTGAGCATCCCTGGTTTAAGAGGCTACTGGTATCCAGTGATAAGCTGCAAGAAGTCAGCAGGAGGTGGCTCCCAAATTCTTCCAGTGGCATCTGTGTGAGGAGAGGCTGAAGTCAGGCTCTGCTTTGGAGGCACAAGAGCAAAGGGCTTGGGAATCTGGGGCAGGAATTTTCCAGCAGAGAGGAGCTTTGCTGGAATTGGCCCCAAGTGAAGCAGAAACACAGCCACTTTCAGAAGGGCTCTGGCAGCAGCAACAGCTTTAGACCTTCTCTTCTCACACTGTCCCATGTCTCTCCTTTCCCCTTGCCAACCCCAGGAGCAGCAAGCCCAGCTCTTCCCCTTCTTCTCAACCCAGTTTATACCCCACATCCCTATCCCTGTAGCAAGAGCTGGACATCTTCTCATCCTGAGGAAGCCAAAAGTCACCTTGCAGCCTGCTGGCTCCAGCCCTTGCCACCAAGCCTGTGCAGGGACACTGAAGGAGGGGACCTCCTGGCTGCAAATCCCAAGCCAAGGTTTTAAAAGCTGCCTCAGTTGGCCAAGTGACCAGCTGGAGGGTAAACAGGTTTACCAGGGCCCTTTTAAAGCTCTCAGGGCTGGCACAGCCCCAGGATCCTGAGTGCTCCTGGGAGTTTGTGTCCTTAGCAGAGACATTTTCCTGCTTGGTGCTGGGTTCTTGCAGACTTGAGCTGGAAAGCAGCTCTTCTGCAGCACTGCAGTTGTTTTGATCAGTTGTTTTCCATCCCTCCCTTCTCTTTAAAATGCTCCCCCCGCCCCTTATTTTTTTTTTTGCTTCCTGTCATCTCTTTGATGTCTTTTAATTCCCTTTCTCCTCCTTCACCCCTCCCACCCCCCAGCCTTTGGAGCACTGAATGGGTGGGCAAGGTTGGTTTATTGGCTTTGCTGGGGATGAGACTGGGTGCTGAGCAGCATCTTCCTTGAGTAAGTTGTGATTGGGGTGTAATTGTGTTTGGTGGGATAATCCAGTGCCAGAGGCTGGGGCTGCTTTCTTGGGGAAGGCTGAAAAGCCCCATTATTGCTCCATGTAGCCCTTGTGTGGCAGCCCCCCTGGAAGCCCCCCAGCCTGGAATTTCCCTGAGATGCTCCTGGGAGGAGGAGGATGGTGGATCTGTACCCTCCTCCCACCATGGGAGCAACTGGGTTGGTCTCCCAGTCACCCCCCAGTTTGGTTTCAGAGCTGAAGGCTGGAATTGGTGCAGGGAGGGAAAGGGTTTGGAGCCCCATCTTGAGTTGATCTTCACCTCCCCAGAGGCTGGTTTGGGAACAGCAGCTCCCCACTCCCAGCTCAAGCGTTTTGTCCCTCTCTTAGGATCAGCCTCTCCCTGGGGAGAGTCACTTTGTCCCCATCCCCCTCCTCCGCCCTCCCCTCACTCGGGATGGATGGGAAATTTGAGGAATGTTCAGATTTTACTCATTAGCCCAACCTCCTGCTGGCCTTGGTTTAAAACAACCTGCAGGGGCTTCCCTTGATCGGTGATGTATGAGTGGCAGGCAAGGGGCAGGGCAGCCGGCTGCCTCACCTCTCCCTGCTGCCTTGGCTTCTGCAACTGGACATAATTCAGCCTAATTGTCTTCATGTGGCTTCCTTTCATCATGGCCACAACTTGGTTTTAGCCAGGGGCTAACAGGGATGTTTCCATGGGTGTGGGACTGGTCCAGCCCTGGCAGCAGCTCTCTGGAGGAGCAGGGAGCTGGGTTGGGCAGCCCAGGAGCTGGGGAAGGGAGAGGGATGATGTTGGTGGAGATCCCACCACTGATCCTGCTTCGTGGCTCGTGTTCTGCTCTTGGGGAGCAAGGAGGGAAAACCAGCTCTGCCTTTTGCCTGGCTGGGAGTTACTGCAAAGATGCAATCCTAAGTCCTGGCCAGAGGGATGTGAAACTGTCACTGATGTCCTTCCTTGAGGCTGCTGGAGCCAGGGAGCTGCAGAAATAGGTGAGCCACAGAGATGCTTCCCAGGCAGCATGGAGCAAGCTTGCCAAGCCCTCCCTTTGCTCCTCAGAAGTGGCAAGCAGGTCATGGTCATGGCTGTGGCCATGCTGGGAACCTCTGGAGGCCAGGCTGGACCTGAAGTCCATTGGAACTCTTGGAGTTTTGTTTTGCCCACCAAGCTTCCCTGGAGAAGCTGCCAGGTCCATGCCCTGTAGACCTGAGGTCCAGCCATGGCCAGGCAGGACCATTTCACTCTTTGCTGTGTGCAGGGTTTGCCTTCACCCCTTGGCACTTCCAGCAAGGAATTCCACCCGTGGCACACCTGGAGCAAGCAGCAGGGCCTGAAGCAGTTTGGGGAAATGGAAAATGCTTTGGGTCTCCAGGCTGCCTGCACCCAGCACCTGCTGGGAGCTGCTGGGCTGGGCCAGCAGCAGCCTCTGTGCTTGGGGGGGGGCTGGCACGGGCACCCAGCCTGAATTCCCTTCCCCTTTGGTGGGAGATGTTTGGGTTTGGGGTTTTGTTGTGTGTGTGTGTGTGGGGGGGTGTTGTTGCTTTGGTTTTCTTGGAAGCCTGTCCCTGGGTTTTGCCGGGAAGGAGCTGGCGTTCCATGAAAGCCTCCCCCTCGTGCTGAATGGGGAGGCACTTCAATTAGTTTCATTTGATTTACTTTGATGCTTTTGTTCCCTGAGGTTTCCAGGCACACAGGGGCTGCTCCACTTTGATCTCGGCAGCACTGCCAAGGGCCTCCTGGCCACTCCCTGGGATGGAACCATCCATCCATGCTCAGCCCATCCTGCTTCTGGTGCTGGCACCACTGGGGCTGCAGCTCTGGCTGCTCTGCTCACC
>NW_009954555.1:3019801-3020823 GCF_000747805.2 Chaetura pelagica
CCCCCCCCAAACCATCTTGTCATCACCCCCATCTGTTCCAAAACCAATATTGACTCGGGAGTGGGGGAACCCCCTGCCAGGCTGTTTTAATCAAAGTTTTCCCCAGCAAATGAAGTTTTTACAAGAAGGTCTCCAGGTGCTGGGCCAGGGATGGGGGACACAATGGCCAGCCCGGCAGGGGCTTGGCTGCTATGGCAAGGAAAGGGGGGGACTGGGGGGGCCAGGAGCCCTGGCTGAGCTGTGAGGGTTAGGCTGTATCACCAGGAGCCAGACAGAGGTTGGAACACAGAGCCAAAGCATTTGACATTTGCAAACCAATTAAGAAGGGGAGAGAGGCAGGAGGGGAGGTTGAGGCATTTCAGCACAGAAACTTGTTCTCATGGGAATGCTGCAGCTCTGGGGGACAGATGCCCTCCAGCAGGGTCCCCTGGCTGCACCAGCAGCCTTCCCTTCCCATTCCCACTCACCAGAGCTTCCAAAAGCTGCTGTTTACCTGCTTTCTCCTCCTTGCCAAGGGTCAGCAGTGAGGTTTGGGTCTCCAGAGACTTGCCATGATGACTTGCAAGAAGATGTGTTAATTGTACGTTTGTTTTGGTTGGAAAAGACCTTGCAGATCATCAAGTCCAATTGTCACCCCAGCACCACCAAGGCCACCACTGCCCCATGTCCCTCAGCACCATCTCCAGGGCTTTGAAACCCCTCCAGGGATGGGGACCCCCCCAGAGCCCTGGGCAGCCTGGGCCAGGGCCTGACAAACATTTCCATGAAGAAATTGTTCCTAATATCCAATCTAAACCTTCCCAAACCTCCCATTTCAAATACCATGTTGGAAGTGGCCATGAATTCAAAGCAGCTGGATCCAGAGGGAGCAAATATGGGAAGAACATGGGGCTGGAGACTGCTGTCTTGTCTGAGGTCTCAGTAATGGTTGTATCTGTGTCCAGCCAGGGCTGGAATGGGAACAAGCTGGGTAAGCAGCATGAATGCAAGTGTGGCAGGTGCTGCCAGGCTGACTGAGGAAG
>NW_009954555.1:3020859-3026908 GCF_000747805.2 Chaetura pelagica
GTCTGACCCTGCCCATGCCAGGCACCACTGGCAATGGAAAGTCCAGGACTTCCTCCTGCCATTTTGCCTCCAGCTGCCACTTCCATGTCTTGGGAAGAGATGGGGAGACTGGTCCTTATCCCAGTAACCAGCTGGCTTGCTTGGGGACAGCACATCTCAACCCTATGGATGACACCATGACACAACAAGTCTGTGGCCATCCCCATCATCCCTTTGCATGCCCTGGAGCAAGGCAGAGTGCAGGACACAGGGCTGAACAGGTCAGGGTCAGCCTGATATATAAATATATATATATATATACACACTCCAGAGCAGTAGTGAGAGAGCTCAGCACTTTTGTGTCTGCCCTTCTGCTAAAAAAAAAAGTGGGGGGAAAGAAATACTAGTAATCAGTTAAAAATCCAGCTTTTGAAACCAAATAAACAGCTGAGAACAATGGGTGAGGAGAGGGGCTGGCTCAGGGAGAGCAGACAGGCCCAGGGAGCAGAAGGTTGTGTGCTGAAAACAAGCTTTTAAAAATAAAGTTGGATCTCTCTGCCCCTTCTCAAGTGGTTGGAAGACCTCCCTGCTGTGGGGGTCGTTGCCTGAAGGTGATTTGAGGTGGGGGCAGCACAAGGAGGGGTTTGTGGTTAGAAGTTCAGGGCTTTGGAGGCAACTGTAAAATGCTACCAGGCTGCCCAGTAAACCAAGTGCCTTTTATTTTCCTACTTTAAAGGGAACTTAATTAGTTTAAAACCAGCAGCAGGGCTCCTTTTCCAGGGACAATGGCAAAATAAGGGTATCAATGCCCTGGCCAGCATATTTTGCTTTCCTGATGAGAGCAGCTATTGCCTGGAGCCTCTGGTGTCCCCTGGGATGCTCCAAATTGTGCATTTCTATGAGTGAGCTTGGGGGGCACAGCAGGCACCCCAGGACCCCTCACACACCCTCAGGTAACCAAAACCAGAGGCTCTGGAGCAGCTGGATCCATCTTGGAGACTCCACATCTGCAGAAAAACTCAACAGGTTTTTGGCCAAGACTTCCAACCATGTCTCTGTTACCTGCCCCACTGCTTGGCCAGGGGTTGGGAACATCAGGAATGGGGTTATGCTCCCAGCACAACCCCCCACAGGAGGAAAGCAAACAGCTACAATTGCCTTTGGCTCCCACTTTACCCATATTGGCTGGTTTCTGCAGCAAAATTCCCCAGAGAAACCAAACCAATGTCTTGGGAGCAAGGAAAACCAAAAGCTTTCCAGCTTTGTCCCCTCCTGGGACTGAGCCTTGGATCAGCTCCAGTGCTGCCAGGGGGAGCAAATGTGGGGATGGAATTCCTGAGGGTTTTGGGAGAGGGATATTGCATTGCCCCCCCTTTTTTTTTCAGCTGGCCAGGGAACTGGAGTCTGTGCTGGGGAAGCTGCTGCTTCTCTGGGTCCCTCTGGGATAACTCTTGGAGTTTCCTGGGGGAGCTCCAGGCAGGCTGGGGCTGCTCCCTCCTCCCTCCCCCCAAAGCAGGAGGGCAGCCATCCCAGTCCCATCCCACCAGATCTGTGCCTCCATCCCAGCCAGCCTGAGGGACACACGATTATTTCCCAGTTGATAGGGTTCAGTGGGACTGAAAGAGCTTCACGCCCTGGGGTAATTTGTAGGTTGTCGATGCTGAGCTGACATTTAACTGAACCCAGGGCAGCAGCAGGCAGCGAGGAGAGAGGCACTGCTCTGCTATTGTCATACCCAGGACACTGGGAGCTTGGCTAATAGGGGACATTCTTTCCACCCAGGACTTCCTCCACCACTTTAATGCATTCAGGACCAGCCTGGGTTGTTTGGGCTCAGCTCATGGCTGCGTTTGGGCCACGGTCTTCCCCATTTTCCTAGCATGAATATGATCCCTATTTTGCTCTGCATTGTTCATAACCAAGGGGGGACGATTAATCAGAGCAGAAAGGACTTTATTCAGCTGGAATTCCACCACTGAGAAGAAATTAGCAGCTCCCACTTTGCAATTGGCCTTTTTCTGGGGGTGGGGATTTTGGACTGTGGTGACCTCCCAGGGGTGTGTGAGGGATCCTGCCCCTTCCCCCTGCATGGGGGTGTCATCCAGGGGCTGCTGGAAAATGTTCCTGCCTTCCTGGAGAGGAGCAGGAAGGTCAGGACCTCTGGGAGACCAAAGCTTCTCCAGAGCAGGCTCCAAGTGGCAACTAACCACCAACCTCAGCACTTAGATTCACACCTGCTCCTAATTGAGGCTTCCTGCCTTCACCACCTTTTCCAAACTGCTTTTTTTTTTGTTTGCATGTCCAGGCAGAGAAGTGGCAAAAGGACAGGCTCTAACCCCGGGCCTGACGTTCAGTGCTTATCTGCCACGCTGGTGGTTTCAGCAAAACAGCTGGAATAGCACATCTTGGAGCAGGTCTGGGCATGTGGGAGCAAGAGAGGGAATGTCTGGGAGCTCTGGAGCCTCTGCTGGAAACCCAGACCTCCAAGGGCTGAGCAAAAATCACTGTTTCTGTCACTGCTCTGCTCCTTTGAGCCATGGTTTTGTGGGCACGGTGGTGTTGGGTTGCTGATCTTAGAGGTCTTTTCCAGCCTGAAGGATGTGATGGCCCAGGGAGCTGTGGCCCTGGTGTGATGCTCTTGACCTGGTGGGGGTGTGGAGGGAGACTGATGGAGTCAGGGATCCTCTCAGTCAGAAGCTAAATGCAGTTCCCATTCACTGGGCAGGGGCTACTAATTGCTGATGGAAAACTGCTCCCTGAGGTTCACCAGAGGACACACCAGTAAAACTGCAGCCAAAATGCATGTTCCTCACCATGGAACAGCAACGTGCAGCCTTTATTTTCCATCAGCTCCACTCTGCAAACAATTTCCCAGGTGAAGGACTGAACAGAGCAACTTCTCTGCTCTCTGCAACAGGCAACTCATGATGCCTTCTGCCTTGGCAGGGGTTGGTTCAAGGCTCCTTTTGAGATGCTCAGTATTGATTTGGAGGTGAAGCATGATGGTCCTTATCTGCCTGGCTGCTGAGCTTTGGGAGCTTCCATAATGGTGAAGCAGGATTTGACTCTTGAAACAAACACTTCATCCAGAAATTATAGGAAGGAAGGAATGGCTGGGGAATGTAAGGATTCCTGGGGGTGCTGAGCCACCCTGAGAAGTTGTGGAGCTGTTGCAGGGGAAGGGGCAGCCCTTGGATGGTGCCCAGAGACCCAGCAGGCCCTGTGCTCCTGGGGTAGCAGGTCTGGTGGCATCTGCCTTGTCCATGAAGGCTGATACCCTCCCACAGGGATGTGAAGTTCACACGGGGCTCCTTCCTGCTGGCCAACTGCAGGATCCAGGTGGTGGGAGGGCATGGAGTGGGGTCAGATCAGCTGAGGCCACCAGGAGCCAGATGCCATTGCCATCTGATGGCTGTTTCACGGGACCTCAAACCCGAGTGACCTCATCTTGCCCCATTCAGGCAAAATAAACACAACCTGAGCCTGGTTTGCTCTCTGAGCAGTCACTGGAAGGCAGCCCAAGGTCTGGACCTGTCACAGAGAGAGAGGAGTTTGAGTGGAGCAGCAGCAGATGGACTGAGGTGGAGTCTGTGGCAGCTCCTTCTCCCCTTTTCCTTCCTGCTGCTCCTGATAACCCCTCTGCAGACAGACAGCCCCCAGCTGCTGTCCCTGCTCTGCCAGCATCTGTGTTGCAGGCTCTGCTCGTGACGTCTGCCCTGGGATGCCGGATGCAGAAATACCACCCTCCAAATCTGGTTTGCATTTCCCAAATGTTATCAGGCAGGGATTCCTGGAGGTTTGTAAAGATCCTCTCCCAGTGGCAGCTGTGGCTTTTGGACTGCTGTGTGTGTTCCCCCAGAGCCTGAGAGCTGTGTGATGCTCACTGCATGCTGCTTGATCTCCAGGGTTTGCTGCTCCTGTGCCTTTCCCAGCTGGAAGGCATGGGAACATGAGCTCACCCTCCTCAGCCCACTGGGAGTGCTGATCCAAGACGCTGCTCTGGGAGGACCATCCTTCCCTCTGCCTGCAGCAGGGCTCAGCTCCTGGCTCCGTGACCCCTCAGCCCAGCCCCTGTGCCTGATGGGGTGTAAGGGATGTCCCAGCAACTGAACCTGCTCGTCAGGGCGTGAGCACCCGTGGGAGATGAGCTTGCTCCTCCAGGCTCTGTGGTCTCCAGGCCCGTGTTTGAACCCTGCAATCATCTCTTTGCAACACCCCACGCCCCTGCTCTCCCAGGCTAATCACACAGGGCACCTCACAAGGTCCCCAGGGCCACCACCAGCCTGGCTGTGCCCTGCTCATCACAGCAACTTGGCTAATGGGCTGGAGGGGAGGGGCAGCCACCAGAAGGTTAATTTTCTGCCAGGACAATGAGCACAGGATGCTCAGACAAGCCCTTGTGCTACAGATTTGCTCCAGCAGGCACGAAACTAGAAAGAAGTGATTCAGCTGCTGACCTGCAAGGCAGCCCCGTGGGGCTTGACAGGTTTGGTTGGAGAGCAGGACGTGTCCCTGCCTGTGAGCTGCCAGCCCTGAGCTTGCCCAGGTGCAGGGGAGAAGTGGCAAACCCTGGCTGACCCCACCAGGAAGGGAATGGGCTCTGCAAGAAGCTTTCTCAGGAGCTGTGTCCTTTCTGAGGAGACCAAAGAGATGCCCTGGCTCAGCCTGGGGGAGCTTCAAGGGGTCTGGCTGGAGGCTTTCCATGGATCAGAGGCTGCTTTGGGAGGCAGAACCTGTTTTCCCAGATATGGTTCAAAGATGATTAAGGGACTGGAGCATCTCTCTTACAAGGGAAGGCTGAGAGACCTGAGTCTGTTCAGACTGGCAAAGAGAAGACTAAGAGGGATCTTATTAAGGCTTTTAAATATCTAAAAGGGGGGTGTCAGGAGGATGGGGCCAGGCTCTTCTCAGTGGTGCCCAGAGACAGGACAAGGGGCAATGGACACAAGCTGGAACATGGGAAGTTCCACCTGAACATGAGGAAAAACTTCTTGTCTTTAAGGGTGACAGAGCACTGGAACAGGCTCCCCAGAGAGGGTGTGGAGTCTCCTTCTCTGGAGATATCCAAAACCTGCTGGGACACTATCCTGTGCAGCCTGCTCTTGGTGAACCTGCTTTAGCAGGTGGTGGGACTAGGTGATCTCCAGAGGTCCCTTCCTTACTGGCCACACAAGGCAAGGGTGACAAAGACGTGCACAGTAAAGCTGGGTGGTGTGGAGCAGGGTCACAGGACTGGGGAGGCCCTGGCAAGGACATGTCTCTGCACCAGAAATGGAGGAGAACATGAGTTTCCTAGCAGTCCTTCCTCTGCCCGGTGGGATGAGCTCTGCTGGGGAAGCAGCAGGAAGGTGCTCCCCCCATCCTCGGGTCTGGGCTGGTGGGATGGGGCTGTGAACACCAGCCTTCCTGCCAGGCTCCTCTTGCCCCTCTCTGCCAGGGGCCATCCCAGGGGACTTCTCAAGCTGGGGGCATCTCAGGATCCACAGGGCCCACAGGCAGCAGAGGCAGGGGGATGTGTGGGGATGCAGAGCAGGTGCAGAGGAGCCAATTCCCCTGCTCCTGACAGGGGGTCAGGCAGGTGCCATCCACGCTGGAGCCCTTCCAGCCTGCTCAGCTTCTCCTGGAGCAGTGCCACCTCCATGGGAGAGTACCTGAGAGGGGAATCCCACCGGAGGGGTGGGGGGGGTCTGTGCTTTCTGCAGGTGCCTCTCCCTGGGACAAGCACCCAGCCCTTTCCCCGGGGAGCAGCACCTCGAGGACACGCAGGAGGAGTCGAGCCCCTCGGGGACACCCCGGGAAGGTCTCGGTGGAGCTGCTGTGCCTCGACGTGTCACCCAGGGACACACACACACAGCGCCCTGCCCTGGCTGCGGGGACGGGAGGTGGCTGGTTCAGCCCTGGCTGTGCGCCTGGAAACACGGGCTGCAGGGCGCGCTCCCGGGGCTGCAGGGCGCGCTCCCGGGGCTGCAGGGCGCGTTCCCGGGCTGCAGGGCGCGCTCCCGGGATGGCAGGGCGCGCTCCCGGGATGGCAGGGCGCGCTCCCGGGCTGGCAGGGCGCGCTCCCGGGGCT